>NW_008342013.1:346536-385608 GCF_000622305.1 Nannospalax galili
TTTTTAACAGTTGCATTTAATGAAGGTGATTTCTTTTGTGCTTGGACAAAAAGGTTTTATGTAGACATTTATATATATAACATAATATATTTATAAAATCTGATAAGCTATATACCATTGTGTGGCTTATCATTGTAACATGGACCAATGGTTTCTTAGATTAAAAAAACAAACTCCCAGTCCAATTTTATAAATGTGGTGCTAGGTACTGTGGAATCAAGGGGAAGTGAACTGAAAAAGGAATATTTGTGGCTTTTATAAACCTCTTTATAACAAGGGGAGTTTATTATCATGGGAAATAAGTCTTAACGCAATAAGAAAAGAGAAAAGAGAAGATGCAAACCTAATTCTAAGAGAACCGAAGAGAGAAAAGTCTGCAAATAAATTCTGAATTGCTTCTGTCAGTCATGTGCTCTGTTGTAGTAGCGTAAAGACAGGAGAAGGCAGCCTTATGTGAAGGAGCCTTATAAATCCATCTTTTTAAAGCCGTTATGTGTCTGTAAGGCATCATTTTAAAGCAGTCACTTGTGTTGAGTACTAAGTATAAAGTGGGTAAATGATGAAATCACCTGGATTATATGCTCATATTTTTAAATATTATGCATTTAAACACAATGTTATGTTCCTAATAGAATTTGAAGTTGGAACTACATTAAAAAATTTGTTCAACTCAGGTTGTTAAGGATGGAGGCAAACATAGAGGCAATTCTTTTTTAAAAAATTTTAAAATTTAGTAACCACATGATTAGAAGAAGCATTTCACTACAACTTTAACATATTCAGTAACACATTCCAGAGCAAGGATACATCTCTTTCAAAAGTGGCTGTAAATATTTAGGTTCACAGTTGAATTAATACAGTTATACAATATTGAACTCAGTATGAACCCTGTAAGACATAAAATAGAAGGAGTTTTTACTCTTTAAAGATCTCCATTTCATTTAAAAATATTTCCTATTTTTGTTAACTGATTTCTTTTGTTACTAATACTTAAAAGTACAGGACTTTTGTCCACTAAGCTGTTTCTAAGATGAGTGAATATGCTTTGTTATTCATTCCTGGACGAATAAGAAAGCTGGTATCTTATTAGGGTTTTTTTTTTTTAACTTTTTTATTTTAAAATTTTACATGTATGAAGGTTTTGCCTACATGTATGTAAGTGCACCTGTGTCATGCAATGTCTGTGGAGGCCAGATGAGGAGTGTTGGATACCCTGGAACTAGAGTTACAGATGGTTGCTAGCTGCCGTCCTGGGAACCAAACCCGGTTTTCTGGAAGAGCAGCTAGTGCTCTTAACCATTGAGCCATCTCTCCAGCCCCTTATTAGTGTTTTTAAAATTACATTTATTTATTTTTTATTTCTGTGTTGGGGCACATGTGGAAGTCAGAAGACTTCTTGGGAGTTGATTCTGTTCTTTCACCACATGGGGTCTGGGGATTAAACTGAGGTGGTTAGGCTTGACAGCAAGTACCTTTACCCACTGATCCATTTTACCAACCCTCAAGTGTTTTTATACGTTAATATTTTCCTAATGGGACTGAAAATCAATGTAATCTTAGGGCTTCTGTGAAGGTAGAATTCAGTGGATTGGATCTCTCTTATCATGTTAGGTATTTGCTCAGTTCCCATGTTCTAAGTTCTAAGGTGTATTAATTTTGCCACTGAGCAGTTATGTTTCCTCCTGTGCTCTGCCATGTGCATGGAAAGTAAGGGGATTCTTTGAAAACAAACAAATGCCCTTCAAACTAGAATGCCTTAAGATTAAAACACTATGTTGTATACTATATAGGTCTTTTTTTTTCTTGTTCTTGTTCTTTTTTTTTTTTGAGACAGGCTCTCCCTGTAGACCCAGCTGTCTTGGAACTCACTAGGTAGACCCAGTCTGGCCTCGAACTCACAGAGATCTGCCTGCCTCTGCCTGGGATTAAAGGCATGTGCCCCCCATGCCCGGCTTTTTTTTTTTTTTTTCTTAAATAGGTCATTTTGGTAAAACATTGTGACGTGAAAGTAAAATGGGAGAAAATGTGTGAGACTTTTTTGAAAACTACAACATTAACGTTCAATAGTAGGGTTTATATTAGTGAAAATGTAAATGGTGTGCTTACGTATAGTTCACATTGGCTGGGGAGATACCTGTCAGACGCCCTGATTTTGATCCCCCACAACCTAAGTAAAAAAGCTATTATAAAACTTTGGAATAAGCTTGTACAAGTTGTTGGAGCAAATGTAGTGTGCAGACTGTCTCGGTGTGCTTGCCTAGTTCTGCTGCTGAACTGGAATTGGCAGCTCAAATCTGGTTTGTGATAAAGTACTGTGCAGCAAAGGGCTGGGCAGGAGCAGCTGCTCTGCACTGTTTACTTTGACGATTGAAAACTCACTTTCCTAAGGGTAGTAGGTTATCTAATTGGACTGAATATAACCTAATGAGATCCAAATCAGATTAAAAAGGAGCTAGATTAACTCTTAGTATTTACAAAATTAAAAGTCTCTTGGCAGTGTTGTAATAAAAGAGCATGGCAACCATCCTATAAACGATAACGTTTGCGTTACATAAAGAATTATATATGTGATTTTATAGGATCTACAGAAGTTTGTTGTTTTCAGTATTAGGTAACAGATACAGTATAGTGCAATACTTCGTTACTGGCAAAGCTATATGTAGATAACCAACTTGTATATACTTAAATTTATGAATTTGGGCTGTATGTGAATTTTAATCAGGATTATATTATACTTTCTGCCACTACTCTTGTGATTCTGTTAGAATTAAATACCAGTGGCACATTTTATCACTGTCCAGGATTTTTTTTGGTGTGTGAATTGAATGTTGATGTTACTTTAGCACCCTCTGCTGGATATAAGAATTAATTCATCAGACCGGAAGATTTTTTAAAACTTGCGAGGGCATTGATTTAATTATGTTTATCAAAAAATAAAATAAAATAAAATAAAAATCCCACCCTTGGAAGGTATTTATTTAAGATTTGAAGATATTTTATTATCCTTATGGATTTATTTATAATTGTAGCAATAATAGACAATGTATGAATTTTCTTTTGGGCATTTTATTTAAAACAGGAAGAGATGTGAAAATAAAGATGTTATCTTTAGCTTATTATTTCAACCCACTTAGTTTTGGTCTGGCATGGAAAACCAGAACCTCTTCCTGAGTTTTTGAATGGAAACTAGATAATTAGTTCATTACCAAATTGTAGTATGTACAAAATAAATGAAAATATTTTGATGCTTTTAATCACAGAATCACAGAATATTTTGTATTTTAGTAAATTATGGGACCGAGGAAATGGCTCTTTTGGTAAAGCGCTTGCCTTCCAAACATGAATGCCTGAATTGCGTTCTCAGAACCCACATAAAAATGTCGGACCTGAAGCTGTGCATTGTAATCCTGGTACTGTGGAAGAGGAGACAGGAGACAGGCAGATTCCTAGAACTTGCTGGCTATCCAGCCTAGCCTAGTTGGACAGTTCTAGGCTAAAGAGAGATGATCTAAAAAAAAAAAAGAAAGGTAGATGGTGCCAGAGGAACAACACTGAAGGTAGTTCTCTGGTTCTGTGTATGTGCACACATGTGTATTTGCACACACAAATGCACCTGCAACATACACAAACACATAGTTAAAAAGGCCATTATTTTTATAAGGAAACTTACACATACACTTTTTGGCACCCGGGAAGAATACTTACACGTTGTTAGACTGATTATATTCCTCTGATTTCATTCTTCTAGTCTCAATGCCTATGAACTATTTTCCTTGTGATTAGCTAGCCTTCTGCTTTATGGAATCTAAAATGAACATATTGGATACTGAGAAAGCCAACATTAATTCTTTAAGGTCAAGAGTATTATATTGTAGGGTTTACATAAATTTTTTATTAGTGTATGTTTTCCCAGGTTATTGTTTGTTGTAGTTTGCACTGTTCATTAGCATTTCTCTGCTCTAGTATGCACTATGATTTACACCCACACCCCCCACGGGTCTCTTGTTCTAAGGATATAAGTCAGAATTTGGAGTGTACTACTTTTAGACAATGGGAATTGTTTGTTAGTGTTGTCAGTTCTTTTGTATCATGGTTCTTCCTCTTAGGGATCTATCTATCTGCATCTATCTATCTGTCTGTCTATCTAGCTATCATTTATCATCTATCATCCATCCATCTATCTATCTATCTATCTATCATCTATCATCTATCTATCTTCTATCATGTATATATATCTATCTGGTGGTCTTTTGCTATAATCACTGTGTAATTGCAGAGTGTTTTTGTTATCTCAATAAGAACACTTTGTGTCCCTCTGCAGTCAGTGTCAGTTGCCTTCCCCCTTTTCCTTCTTAGTCCTTGGCAGTCACTATATACTCTCTGTCTCCATGGATTCGCCTGTTATTGACATTTTATATAAATGAAGTCATACAACATATAGTCTATTGTATGGGACTTCTTTCACCTTTTTTTTGGCCTTTTTGAGACAGGGTCTCCCTGTAGCCCCAGCTGGCCTGGAACTTGCTTTTGTAGACCAGGCTGGCCTTGAATTCACAGAGATCCACCTGCCTCTGCTTCCGAGTGCTGGCATTAAAGGTGTGAGCCACCACACCCAGCTTTCACTTTTTGTTTAATGAATGTTTTTAGGATTTATGCCCATTTTTTTCTGGCTGACTAATGTTTCATTTTGTGGGTAGCCCACATTTTATCCATTCATCAGTTAATGGAGTTAGGTCCTTTTCATCTTGGTTTCTATTATGAAATATATTGCCATGAACATTAGGTATGTTTTTTATTTGAGCATATGTTCATCCATTTTTAGTATTTATGTAGGAGTAAAATTTCCAGGTTACATGGTAACTCTGTTTAACTTTTTGAGGAACTGCTAAACTTTTTCACGGCATCTAAAATACTCTTTTACATTTACAATAGTAACTTATGAGATTTCCAGCTTTTCCATATTCTTGCCAATAATTATTATTTTTCATTAAAAATTATAGCCATTCTAGTATGTGTTAAGAAATATCTGTTTGTGGTTTTGATGCACATTTCCCTAATGATTAGTGATGCTGTACACCATTTCAAGCACTTTTTACCATTTGCTATCTTCTTTCAATGTCTTAATGTCTAAGTTGTATATTCGGAGTACGAGATGATTATTTCATATGTGACTAGTCTTTGATAGAAGTTATTTTTATTCTTTTTAAAAAATTTGTTTTCATTGAATTTTTGTGTATTTAATACAGAGTATATCAAACTATCTTAATCATCTTTATACCCCTGTCCCCACTAGCACCCTCCCATAGCCCCCCAACTGGAACCCATATACTCTTCCTTCTGTGTTAAGGCCCACTGTGTCAAGTCAGTGTCCCCAGCTGTTCCCAGCGCTAGTACATCCACTGAGGTCTAGTCAGCCTATCTAGAGTCCCTTGTTTTAGGAAAATCAGTTCTTCCTCACCTACCAGTAATCAGTAGCCAATATTTCTTCAGCTAAGATTGGGGTATGCTGTTCATTTCCCTAGTACTATGCTGGGTTTTTATCTGCCTGAGTTTATATATTTGTGTATGCTGACACATTGACATAGAATCATTTCAGCAGGGTCCCAGGAGCTTGTAGGACTCTATTGCCATATAGTCATGCACCTCCTCCCTAGCTCTTACAATCTTTCTGCACCCTCTTCTGTGATGGTCCCTGAACCCTGGATGGGTGAAGTCTCATATAGGAGTCCTGTCCAAGGACCAGCATGCTGCAGACTCTTAATCTCTATTGGCCGTTTGTGACCTTTTGTGTTCCTGGCCCTCTGTTGCATGAGGGAGCTTCATTAATGAGAACTGAGAGATTCATCAGTGTCCTCTTCTTTACCCCTGTTTTATGTTCCATGAGCCTTAGGTGTAGAGGTTGCATTGTAGATGTGTCACTTAGACTTTGGCAATTAATAGACAATGTATGTGACCAGTTGTGGTGCTTGGTAATAGTCTCCGACTGGTGTAAAATAAGCTTCTTTGATTAGTGGTGACTGGGTTAGTTGTCTGTAAATATAAGGATCCATATTTTATACATAGTAAGAAACTAGTCTGGGGGTGTGGCAGTCTTAGTTTTTTTTTTTTTTTCATTCTTTGAGAATTTCATTCATACATACAATATATTTTGATCATTACCACCCCTCCATCCTCTGGCATTCTACCCTCCAACTCCTCCTGGGTTCTCCCCTATGTCCCCCCTCCCAATTTCATGTTCTCTTATTTTTTTATAACCCACTGAGTCTAAAATTAGGGATACCCACATGCACATGGGTGTGAAATCAGTCCCTGAAGCGTGGTCAGCTTACCCAGGGCCATACCCCTTCAGGAAACTGACTCTCCTTCCCCCAGCAGCCATCAACTGCTGACAGCTCTTCAGTTGTTGGGTGTGTGTGGGAGGATGGGGGTGGACTTACTCATGCTGGACTGTTGACTGACTTGATCTTGTGCAGGGTCTTTGCAGGCAACCACAGCTGCTGTGAGGTCATGAGTATAGTGGTCCTATCATGTTTAGAAGACATTGTTTAGCCCTGGTCCTTCCCAGCCTTCCTTTAGCTTTAGGGGGAGAAAGTGTAAAAAAGATGCCCCATTTGGGACAGAACACTCCACAGCTACTTGTTCTCTGCACTTAACAAATTGTGGGTTACTGTATTATTAACTGCTGTCTACCTCAAAACAAAGCTGCTCTGATAGGGACTGGGAGTTGATCTGATCTTTGGGTATAGAGAAGGCCATTTGATACTATGTTAGCTTAACAAAATAAAGGTAATAGGTTCTCCTCTAGGGCCCATGAGCTCCCCAACCATGGGTTCTTGGACAGGTCGACTGTACCAGGCATGTATTTGACAAAAGTTTTTAATTTTGGTGGAGTCCAGTTTATCTTTTCTTTTGTTGTTTGTGTTCTTAGTGTTATGCATAAGAATCTATCACCGTGTCTGAGATCAAGAGTTACTTCTGATTTGAGAGTCTTATGGCTACAGCTCTTATGTTTGGGTCTTTGTACCACTTTGAATTGGTTTGAATTTATTTTTGTATATAATATGAGGTAAGGGGTTCAACTCATTCTTTTGCATGTGTATATCCAGTTTCACTTTATTTAATAAAAGGATCATTTTTTTCCCTATTTATGGTCTTGATACTCTTGTCAGAAATCTGTGGACCATGAGTTCTTAGGTTTATTTCTGGAGTTGTACCCCCAACTGATCAAGATCAAGCTGTTTGTCTTTAGTCCAGTAGCACATTGTTTTAATCACTGTAGCTTTGTAGTAAGTTTTATAATTGTGAACTGTGTCTTCCAACTTTAATCTTCTTTTTCAAGATTGTTGTTGGGGAACCCTGCTGTTA
Organism: Nannospalax galili; assembly: GCF_000622305.1. NCBI lineage: Eukaryota > Metazoa > Chordata > Mammalia > Rodentia > Spalacidae > Nannospalax > Nannospalax galili. The sequence goes on from NW_008342013.1 coordinate 353,902, forward strand.
GGGTTGTAGTTTCTCCATGTCCGGATAGCTGTGAGCAGCTCGGCGCCTGATGGAGAGACTCCCCTTTTCAGCAGGGGGCCTCCTGTTCTCTTCCTGGCTCACCTTGAAGTGCCGCCACAGATGCCTTATCTGAAACATGACCTCTGGCATAGAAACTACCAGGTTTTTTCTATATGGTAATCAGGCACTGTCTGACAGCCTGGAAGATAGAAGCCTACCGCCACATGTAAATAAAGCATACTATGAGCACCTATTAACTGAGGCTTTTGCTACTGCCTCCACACTATAAATCTTCTAGTTTTTCCCCTAATAAACGGAGCTGTGTCACTGAACTTGGCTGGAGCTGTATCACTGAATTTGGCTGAGCTGTTTTCACTGTGTCTGGAGCTGTGTTTCATTGCACCTGGGACCAGCCTGTGATCAGTCTTCCTGGAAGAGCTGCCTTCCGTCAACACTCACTCGCCGCTTCTGCGTTCGATGTTCCTGCTCTCCCCGCCCTTGTGGGTAGGTGGCCAACAACCCACGAGCAGAGGGAAAGCCTCCGGCAGCTAGCCCGAGCCTCCCGCAGCTTGGCACAGAGCCCACCCGCAGCCTCCTGCAGAGCCTGCCTGCACCCACTGCAGCTGCGGAGAGAGAGAGAGACCTGCCGCCCGGCAATTGTCACGTTAATTTCGAGTTGTCTTTAATAAACAGCATTGTATGACTTGAATCCTATCATTTTTTTCTGTCTCTGATGGTGCAATTGCTTTTTCATATGATAGTCAATAACATGCTACAGGACTAGCATTCTGTGTGAAATAATATTTTGAGTATATTTAATTAAAAAATTTTATTTTGTGTATAAGTGTTTTGCCTACATGTATGTAAGTACACCTGTGTCCTGCAATGCCCACAGAGGTAAGAAGAGGGCATTGGATTCCCTGGAACTGTAGTTAGGATGGTTGTTGACTGCTAGGTAGGTACTGGGATTTGAACCTGGGTCCTCTGCAAGGCAGTCAGTGCTCTTAACTGCTGAGCCATCTTTCCAGCTCCCTGAAATATTTTGAGAAAGGTGGAAAGGAAGTCATTGTACATGCTAGGCAAGTGTTCTGCAGTGTCTGATTTGCTTTTATTTGTCAGCAGTTTGGGCAGGAATTCAATTTGATCCTCCCTTCTCTTAATTTTTTCATTTTTAACAAAATTATTCAATTTTATATGTATAATGTATTGCCTTCATGTAAGTGTACTCATGTTATGCAGTGCTCACAGAGGCCAGATGAAGGCACCAGATCCCCTGAACTGGAGTTATAGACTATTCTTAGCCATCATGTTGGTCCTGGGAACTGAACCTGGATCCTAAGAGCAGCCAGAGCTTTTTAACCATTGAGTCATTTCTCCAGCCTCTCATTTACTTTTTATAGTTGGGCATAAATGACCTAATTCATCCTAATAATTTTTGTCATTGAGAGCAGAAAGGCTGCCATAGTGATGCCCCTGTGCTGGTCTCTCAGCTTCAACAGTGATCATATATGGTCAGTATTCACACCAGCTTGAATCTTTGTAATGCTAATCCAGATATATAATTTCATCTTTGAATATTTGTTTGCATTTCAAAGAGACAGAACATTTAAAACATAGATATCAGTTGTGCTTAAAATAATATTCATTAGTTTTATCAAAATCCAAATTTTATCATTTCCTGTTTTTTGGAGTGTTTTGAGTCTTCACATTAAACTATGACTATTTACTAGTTTCATTTTTGAATGGAATGCTTATTTTTCAAAAAAATCTAGTAGTATAGTATATAAATGTTAAAATTTTACCTTTAAGAAGATTATATGGGGCAGATGAGATGGCTGATCAAATAAAGGCTCCTGCTGTCAAACTTGAGGACCCGCGATCAATCCCTGGGACTACCATGGTGGAAGGAGAGAGCCGATTCCCATAGGTTGTCCTCTGACTTTCAGAGTGTAGTAGCTGTGCACACATTTACACACACACACACACACACACACACACACACACAATAAATGTAATAAAATATTTTTAAAGATTATTTATACTAATTTAAAGTACTATTTTCTTTTTGATTTCAATTACCTTTAGGCTTCACATTTGGAGTTACTGGCTTCTGTCCCTGGAAACTATTTTCTAGTGTAAAAATTGTTAAGAAATATTGAGAGAGGGGCTGGAAAAATAGCTCAGTGGTTAAGAGCACTGGCTGACCTTGCAGAGGAACCAGGTTTGGTTCCCAACAGCCACATGGTGGCTAACAGCCAACCATAACTCCAGGTCCAGACGATCCAATTCCTTCTTCTGACTGTCTTCTGACTTCTGTGGGCATTGCATGACATGGGTGCACCTTCATACATACAATAGATTTTTAAAAAGGAGATATTGATAGTGTAAATAAAGCAAATAGCTCAGCATACAAAAGCACTTTGTGAATCGAGTGTTTGTGAAACACAGAATGGTGAACTCTGTAAGCAGAATGAGTCCTTGTTACGAAGGCAGTAGCGGACTGTACCTAGACCGGCCAGTCAAGCAGAGGGCACGCTTCGCTCTTGTGCTGCACTCACTGTACTTGCCTTCATGGGACATGCGGTATCATAAACTGCATGTTTTAATTTATGCTTCTACTTTTTATGAGCCATTACTGTCTCTGTCTTTAAGCAAAAAGAAATGGAAGGAAAATAGAGGAAAAGTCAATTAAATTCAGCATTAAAAACATCATATTGGGTTAAATGAGTAAATATAAGGAATATTATCTTTTGCCCAGATTTTTTCTAGGAAAGAAAGTAAAACCGGTAAAACTCCTGTCTCTGTCACCACTAAAGCGCGTGCATGTGGCAGACAGGGCTGTATGTAGCAGGTTTGACTTTTCTGCTGTTATCCTGAGATATGTTGGATGTTCCCTTAATCCTCCCGTCCCTGCTCGCAACAGGCCTTCAGGCCCTCAGTTCCTCCTTTGAGACTAGAAATTCAGGGTTTCTAGGTGTTACATTTTCTCCACAACAGTAGCATTAACAATGACAGCTCTTAAATTCTGTTTCTGGCCAGAAACTGAGTCTTCCCAGAAAAAAAAACTGATAAATTAGAACTTTATCATAATGAAAGGTTTTGCTTTCTGAAAAATACTGTTAAAAGAATGAAAAGACAAGATGTAGATCAGGAGAAAGTGTTTGTAGATCACGAAACTAACAAGAGACATATCTAAATGATGTAATGAATGTTAAAAACTCAATAACATGAAAATAATTAAAAATGAGGAGAGCTGAGAGTCAAGTCAGTGGTAGAAGAACTGTTGCAGAAAGAGTAGAGTACCTATAACCAAATAAAAGAAGTGATGGTACAGAAAACGTGCACGGCATAGGTATGGGAAAACATTCTCAGTGTCAGTGGTCACTACATAAATTCAGATTAAAACTAAATGAGATACTATTACACACCTATTTCAATGTCTAAAAACCCAAAACTAAAAGATCATGCCACATGCAGAGACAAAGTGGAACAACAAAAAAAAAAAAAGGAAGATTTTGCACATTGTAAATTGGAACTACCACTTAGAAAACTGGCAGTTTCTTAACGTACTCAATACACTTAGATTTGAGCCAGTCACTGCACGCCATTATTTTTCCCGGAGAACTGAGAGTGTGTATCCATGCAAAGACTTGTGTGAAAATCTTCATAGCTACTTTATTTGTAATAACCCAAAGTAGAAACAAGTAAAATGCCCATCAACAGGTAAGCAGAGAAACCAGTTGGTGTAAACATAATGGAATACTTTTTAATAATAAAGGGAATAAACTACTGATATATGCAGCTATATGAGTAGAGACATAAGCCAGTTGAAAAATAATTGGATGACTCAGTTTATATGAAATTACAGAAAATGCAGACTGCTTTATAGTGACTGAAAGTTGACTGGTGGCTACTTAGAGACTGGGATGGGACAGTATGGAAGAAGGTGTTAGGAAGGAATACAGAGAGTCTGTGGTGAAAATGCTCCTTATCAGAGTCATGGCAGTGATGGCATGGGTATATATGTGTTAAAACATAGAATCGAATACTTTCAGGTTATTATATGTAAACCGTACCTCAATAAAGATTTAAAAAGCAGGCTTTAGAGCATTCTTCTTGAGCATGATTTCTACACTCTCCTGCAAAGTATGAAACATGAGGCCAGACAGGCGAGTCTCTGCTGTGTCTGCTTTTGTACTGCAGTGGAAGAATGCAGTGTTTGTGACAGAGCTTTCTGTGACTATAATGGAATAATACATGAAACACTTAACCTTAAAAGAGATAAGGTTTATTTTGCCTGTAGTACTAGGAATTGGAATGTTGAGGAAGCAAGTACCATCCTGGGTTCTTGGCCATCCTGGCTATATAGTGAGATCCTTTCTGGAACATCAACGACAGCAGCAATGTCCTAGTTTGCCTTCAATTTCTGTGACAAAGCACTCTGACCAATCCCAACATAGGGAGGAAAGGGTTTATTTGGCTCACATCTACTGGGTCACAGTTCATCACTGAGAAAGCCCAAGGAAGGAACTCAGGGCAGGAACCTGGAGGCAGGAGCTGAAGCACAGGCCATGGAGGAACGATGCTTACTGGCTTGCTCCCCTGGCCCCTGCTCAATCTACTTTCTTATACTATACAAGACTTCCTGTCCAAGAGGTGGCACTGCCCACAGTGGGCTGGGCCCTTCCACATCACTCAACAGTCAAGAAAATGCCCACAGCCATGGCCACAGGCCAGTCCTATGGAGGAAGTTCTCCAATTGAGGTTCCCTCTACCCAGGTGTGTCAAGTTGACACTAAAACTATCCAGCACAAACAAACAAACAAAAAAATGAAGCCGCAGCTTAAGCTATCTAGACTGTTAATTGCAATTCTGTAATATAGTGATCTCAGTGTAGTTTTAATGCTATTGTTTATGCATTTACACTTACTTTGTTTTTAGGCAACTGTTCTAAGAGTGAGGAAATTAGAAGAAAACATTGAAGCAGAAAGAGCAGCACATTTGGAATCAAAATTTAATTCTGAAATTAGTCAGGTAAAATGTGAACAATTATTTTTGGTATGATTTTTCTTAAGTGATAACATCTAGGAAAACATTACCATTTTCAGAGAACTACAGTGTGTATTGAGGATGGGCAACGTATTGTTATGGCACTTATTATTGTACTTAGGGTAAGGAGGCAGTTGAGGATATACTCTTACTATTTGAGATATTGGTACACCTCAGGCCAGGATGTTACCACTGTCTGCTCTTACTAGATCTTGTCTCTTCTATGACTGCTTTTGTACTGCAGCAGAGGAGTACAGTATTTGTGCCAGAGAACGAATGGCCTGTGTATTAGTCAGCTTTCTGTGACTATAATGGAATACATGAAACACTTAAGCTTAAAAGAGATGAGGTTTGAGGTTTGGTTCATGGTTCTGAAGCCCACAACTTGGGTGACCTTATCTCTTTGGGCCTCTGGTAAGGCATCGCCTCATGGTAGAAGCACACCTCTCATTTTTAGACAAGAAACAGGGCAAGAGAGAGGCTGAAGCAGGATCCCACAGTCTGTTTTGAGGCCACAATTCCAGTGACAGAAGGACCTCCCATTTCTGTCTCTTAAAGGTCTATAGTATTCCTAACAATGCTATTCTTGGGACTAAGTTTTGAAAACTTGCACATTTGGGGACATTCAAGATCCCACTTGGGAGGCAGAAGCAGGTGGATCTCTCTGAGATTCGGGACAGCCTGACCAAAAAAAAAAACAAAAGAGGAGGAGGAGGAGGAAGAAGAGGAAGAGGAGAATGAGAAGGAGGAGGAGGAGGAAGAGGAGGAAGAGGAGGAGGAGAAGGAGAGCAGGCGCACAGATGTGTGCACATCAGCACAGTTACTTGTTTTTAGTTTGTGTGTGTAGTGTCTGTGTATATATGTGGTGCCCATGTGTATAGTGCCTGTGTGTGTGTGTGTGCCTGTGTGTGGTGTCTGTGTGTAGTCTCTGTGCATATGTGTGGCATTCATGTGTATAGTGCCTCTGTGTGTGTGTGTGTATGTGTGTGCGTGTGTTTGGTGTCTGTGTGTGTAGTGTCTGTGTATATGTATGTGTATCTGTGGTATGTGTGTATGTGTGATAGCACCTTGAGAAGCATAAAATATTTACTATTTGGATCATTGCAGAATACTCTTTTGACCAGAGTATTTTTTTCTTTCAGCAATGGTGGGATTGAGTTTCTTTTTGGTAGCATTAAAAAAATTAACCTTATTTGCTGAGTGTGTATCTGAGCATTCACATGTAGTTTCTTAAGAGCTAAAGGTAAAAAGGTAAACTCCTTTTGGAACTTACTTTCCATTATCAATACTATATATGTTTATGTTTATATGTGCATGTGGAGGTGTGATGCATATATTGGAATATAAAATACTAAAATTCTACTGGAGTATAATAATGAAATGATTAAATCTAAATGGAGGTCCCCAAAGGAAATTATCTTTTTTTTCTAGGCTTCACAAAATGAAAAAGATTTTTTAAAAATATATTTTTTATTGAGCTTTTGTAATTTCATAGAACAGTTCTTAATCAAATTTAGATCCCCTTCCCCATCCATGCTTCCCCACCCCCCACCAAACCTCATGTATTCCTCCATCACAGATACATAAAGGGTCTTTGGAGGGATGGCTGTGCAGGGAGGGTCCTAGCAAAGACACAGTAGGTATGATGGCAGCATGATGGACATGATGGAGTTCTGAGGACAAGAGGGAGGGTTTGGCTAGAGAGGACAGGGTCTTAAAGGGCTTGGGGCCCACAGTGGGAAGAGCAGCCTGGAGGTGCTGTCTATGGGAAGGGCCAAGCCAAGGTGTCCCACTAAATTTTTGCCTTCCTCTTCTCTGTTTGACCTGCCCTCACTTTTTTCAGGGTCCCTTGCTCAGGCGCTATCAGACAAACCACATAACATATTTTTATCTGAATTTTTCATTTTATATCTTGGGTAGGGAGGAGGGGAATAGAGGAACTTAGAAACGAACACCTGACACTTAGCACCCAGCTCTGTGCCGCTCTGCCCACCATTCCAGATCATTTCTGTGCCTGCCCATAATCTCTGTTAACTTTCACCCATGCATCTTGGGCCTGCAGTCTCGCCCCAGGTCAGTAAATGCCCCCTCTCTCATGGGTGAGACATCAGGGCCGTCTTTCTCTTCACGCCTGCCACAGCACACCATCCTCCCCCCACTTGCTTGGGTCCCAAGATGGTGCCCAGAAGCCCCTCCCTCTGTGGCTAACTCCACAGTCAATTTTCTGCAGCAGGCCCTACCCCTTGGAGGAACCAGGTCCCTGGGACACACAAGGACAGGGTGGGCCTGACACTGGGGAGAAGGAAAAGCCTGCCTGTTTGAGGAGGAGTCTAGGCCATGGACAGGATAGAAGGGCAGCTGATGTGGACAGTAGATAAGGAAGTAGCTGGGTCATCCGACTCTACTGCTGGTTTGCAAGCCGCCTCCACTTTTCTGCTGCCCAAGAGGCCCTTCTCTAAAGTTGGTCCTTAATGCATCAGATTCCACTGAGATCCAAACCTAGACCTGTGGGCCACCTCAAGCGCAGAACTGTCAGGACAGAGGGTAGAGACACATATATAGACCCCCTTCCCCTTCCATGCCTCCCCCCATCCTCCCACCAAACCCTATGCACTCTGCCATACATGTTAAGTCCTATACATTCAGGTATTTGTACTTAGATGTCCTTCAGTGTAAATGCATCCACTGGAGTCTGATCAGCCCATCTAAGGATCATATGTAAGTCATACGCTCCCTCACTCAGCAGCAGTCAGTCTTGAATAGTTCTCAGTCTATTTCTGGCCCTCCACCTATTTCTCTCCTCCCCTTTGGGCCCTTGTTTAATTGAGTTGACATGGGTCTTGTGCTCGATGTCACCATTGCTACAAGTTCTTGTGTGCAAGCTTCTGGTGGCCTGGAAGCCTCTGTTTCCCTGTGTTCATGAACCAGCCCTGGCTCTTACAATCTTTCCGCCTCCTCTTCCACAGTGGTCCCTGAGCCATGGGTGGGTGAAGTTCTGTATAGGACTCCTATCCTACACTCTACAGTCTCTTATTCTTTAACACTTGGTCAGTTGTGGCCTTCTGTGTGCACTGCACTTTGTTGTATAAAGAAGATTTACTGGTTAGAGTTGAGGAATGCATTAGTTTTCTCTCTACCCCTTATTCCACTATGTTCCCTGAGCCTTAGTTGTAGAGGTTCAACTGTAGATGTGTCCTCTACTACTGGGCATCTCTCAGGTGTGTGTTCTTTGTGTCATACCAGATGTGCAGTTCTGAAGTAGCCTCCATCTGTTGCATAAAGAAGCTTCTTTAATGAGTGGTATACAGTATGCTTGTCTGTAAATATAAGGATTGATATTTAGCATATAGTAAGAAGTTTCATTTGTCTTGAGCTATGAAAGAGATAGGGTTTTCTCCAGGATCTATGTTCTCTCCTGTCCTGTGTGTTTGGCTGAGTTTACAGTGCAACCCATGAGTTCCCTCCCATTGAGAGGGCTTTAAGTCCAATTAAATAGCTGTTGATTGCCCTCCAGATAACAGAGCCACTACTGTACCAATAGAGGTTATTTGCCATGCTGGTCATTATGGTTGTTATTAGGCTTTAGGGCTGGTTGGACCATTGATTGTCTTTCTTCCTTGGCAGTTTGCATATCATCATCTAGCATTATTATAGCCAAACTTCATTTAGAAGGCTTTTCAGTCAGTTCCTGCTCCATTGTTTCAAGTCCTGTACCCTAAGTATGTCCTGTTCTCAACAGTAGGGTTTTATCTACTAGTTCCAGGAGATAACCAAGTGGTTTGGCAATATCCTGTTTTATTTTGGGAGTCTCCTGAACCACCTTCTCCAACCACTCTAAGGGAGGTCTCTTCTGTCTGGCACTGTGTTCCTTGCCAAGCAGCTCCCAGGTACACATATGCATTAATGTTCAGACACTGTATGTGCATTTCTCGTAGGGTTTGGAGGGCATCACTTTTCCCTCTAGGCTTCCTAGTCCCCCAAGATTAATTCATGTCTACTCATTTTTCTCCCATCTGGCCTCCCTCCCAAGTCACAATGTCCCTATTATCCCCATCCTCCCCCAATACCATTTGACGCCCACCATCCTCCCTCTCCTGACTTCCCTCCCTCCCCCACACCATGGTCCCTTGCATGTCCCTCCCTCCTCTCCTCCCTGCCGAATACTCTCACTTTTTCCCACCTCCCCCTGGTACCATCTGTTCCCTACTGTCCCCTTTTCAGGTTCTTTCTTTTCCTTCACCTCCATGTGTACTTTCCCAATGAAAAGGAATTTTTAAAAGAAGTAAGGCCACAGCATTTTAACTAGGAGTTAGATTACTACTGCCTGTGAACTAATTCTGATCTACAGCCCATTTTTGTAAATAAGTTTTATTGGAAGATAGCATACCCATTTGTAGTTGCTTGTCAAGACAGAGATCCAATGTCCCACAACCTAAAGTATTTACTCTCTGGCTCTTAACAGAAAATCTGTTGACCACTCTTCTAAACAAAGAGAAGTATGAGTAAAGCCAGTAAATAAAAGTGTGCATGTTATTTTATAGAATACTGTAAGAATACTGTAAAATGAGCCAGGAGTGGTGGCGCACGGCTGTAGTCCCAGCACTTGGGAGGCAGAGGCAGGCAGATCTCTGTGAGTTCAAGGCCAGCTTGGTCTATGTAGTGAATTCCAGGTCAGCTGAGGCTACAGGGAGACCCTCTCTCAAAAAGACCAAAAAAATAAAACAAAACAAAACAAAACCCTGTAAAATGTAACATGGTGGTGCTTAGGGAGATGTTTGATGATAATATTGGATAGATGTGATGAAGGCTTATTAAAGTCCTTTTTCATGATAAGGAACTTGGACTCATTTGATATTGGCAGGAAGCTGCTGTGGGCACTGCTTGTTACATATTAAATGCTCAATAAATGTTTATTAAATATTCCTTCATTTGATCTTTGTAGAGGCTCTGTAAAGTTTAGACATTCGTCTTTTTTCTTCATAGTTTAAAGATGAGAAATCTCAGGTGTTTGAATAGTAATATGCCCAAGGTCACATAAGTTAATTTGTTGAGCTGGATTTCAAAACTGAGTTTTATGAACAAAGCCCATTTTCTATTTTGTGTGAAGCATTTCTTTACCCCCCTCCCCCTTAAATTTTTTTTAGCAGACTTAAAAAAGTTTCCTTTATTTTTATTTGTTTAAAAAATATTTTATTTATTATTCATATTTTATGTGTATGAGGGTATTGCCTGCATGTATGTGAGTGCACCTGTGTCGTGCAATGCCACAGAGATTAGAAGAGGGCCTCAGATTCCCCTGGAGCTGGAGTTAAGGACAGTTCATAGCCACCATGTGGGTGCTGGGAATCGAACCTGGGTCCTTTGTAAGAGCAGTGAGTGCTCTTAACTGCTGAGCCATCCCTCCAGCCCCAATAGTCACACATTTCAAAAATAAAAATAAGATGTGAGGATTGATAATTCTTGGTTCTCTTCTTCCCCTCTTTTCCTTCTTCTCCTTTGCTCATTCTTGTCTTTCTCACCTAACTTTAGCATTGTACATGCACTGATGTGGACCTTGTGGTTTGCAGTATGAGCAGCACGTTGTTCTGTAATTACATAGACAACTACTCAGAAAGACATCTCTTTAAAAGTTGTTTTGGGGCTGAAGAGATGACTCAGTGGTTAAGAGCACTGGTTGATCTTGCAGAGGACCCAGGTTTGAATCTCGGCACAAACATGATGACTAACACCCATCTATAATTCCAGTTCCAGGGGATCCAATGCCCTCTTCTGGCTTCCAGAGGCATTGTACAACATGGGTGCACTTAACATGTGTAGGCAAAGCATCCATACACATAAAATAAAAAATAATAAAATATTTTGAGTTATTTATAATTTTTATAGCTATATATCCTCCTTTTGTTTATTCATTCTGCTGTTATTAGACACTGGAATCTAAATTTTAAGGTGTCTTATTGCGCAAAATCTCAAATAGTTACAAAAGTATACAGATCATTGAAATGAACTTCACCCAGTTTCACATCTACCTCAAGCCAATTGCATTTTATCATTATCCCCTGCATTGTCCCACTTCCAGATTATATTGAAGGAAATCCAAGATAGCAAGTCACTACAATCATGAATATTTCATTTAAATAGTATTTAATAATAAAGGTTCCTCTTTTTTTTTTGGTCTTTTTGAGACAGGGTCTCCCTGTAGCTCTAGCTGTCCTGGAGCTCACTATGAAGACCAGGCTGGCCTTGAACTCACAGAGATCCGCCTGCCTCTGCCTCCCGAGTGCTGGGATTAAAGGCGTGCGCCACCACGCCCGGCTAAAGGTTTCTCTTTTACAGTAAACTCCAGGTATAAATATATTTTTAAAGCATATTTTTCTAATTTTAAAATTACATTATTTGTGTGTGTGTGTGTGTGTGTGTGTACATGTACATGTACATGTACATACCATGGTGCCATGTGGAAGAGGTCAGAGGACAACTCAAGGGAGTTAATTCTCTCCTTTCACCATGTGGGCTTTGGGAATTGAACTCAGGTCATTAGGCTAGTTGGCAAGCACCTTCCCCTCCTGAATGGTCTCACCAGCCCCTTTTAAGCTTATGAAGATATTCATGTCATAATGTTTTGTGTGAGGACGAATATTCCCCTTTAGTTTTCAAAAACTACTTAGGATGGTTTATACGAGATGTGAATGAGTTAAAAGGCCAACATTAGTTTGATGGGACAGGTAGGTGATCTGTACCAGTGTCTGCTTTTCTGTAGCACAGTTCTTTATTCTTTTGTTCTTTCTATGAAATGTGTTAAGAGAATTAGCTGTCTTTTGTTTATTTTCTTTTTAAATCAAAACAGAAAGAAATGTTTGGACAAATGACAATCTATTGTTGATGAAGTATTCTACTCAGTTTAAGATGGAAACCAGCATTTCTTAGCCTTTTGAAATCATTTCTCTATCATTTGGTAGTTACGGATTCGAGACCTCGAAGGAGCTTTACAAGTAGAAAAAGCCAGCCAAGCAGAGGCTGTTGCTGATTTGGAAATAATCAAGATTGAATTCAAAGAAGTTGAAAGTGCATATGAGCGGGAAAAGCATAATGCACAAGAAAGCTTTACAAAGCTAAGTTTGTAAGTATTTTACAGCAACTTCTGAATGTTCCTAAAGGTTTCATGAGTGCTGCCTAAGCATGAATATGTGGCATTTTATATATGACTCCTATTAATGTCAGTCATAGACCTGGAGGGAAAGGGCTTCATGAAACATAAGATACTTCCTGGTAAAGGTAAATGTGGAAATGTTGTCTTGGATCTTGAAGTATTTTAGGCAGTCCCAGAAATGAATTTATATATTTATATACTAGAAAGTAAATGTAGTAACATATTTGGATTATATTTATTAATATAGCACAATATCTTTAAACACCTAGATTCCTAGGCCACACGGGGAGAGAATGCTTGTGATTTTCTTGAACTGCAGAAATAACAGCAGTAACAGCACTAACAGCAGTAACAGCACTACTAGTGGGAAGCACACATTGTGGCTCACTGTGTAGATGGCACTAAATAATTTCATTTAATTAATCTAACACTCTATACTCGTTCAAAAAAAAGGTAACTACTCTTTTTTTTAATCCTAGAATTTTGTGTGGCATATGTATGTGTATGTGTTTGCATGTGTATTTGGAAGTTAGGGGTTGGTGGTGGGTCGACTCTACCTTTTTCTTTTTTTGAGACAAAGTCTCTCACTGCATCTGGAGTTTACCAATTCAGCTAAACTGACCAGTCCACAAACTCCAGAGATCCATGTTTCCATTCCCTGAGTGCTGGAGTTACAGACATGCACTAGTACATTTACATAGGTGCTGGTAATCTGAACTCAGACATGTAATTGGGTGGGTCTATCATCATCATCATCATCATCATCATCATTAATGTGTATGTGTATGTGTGTGTCTTTGTGTATGTATGCTATGTTTATTTAGGTGCCCACAGAGGCCAGAAGAGGGAGTCAGATCCCCTAAAATTTCAGTTGCAGATGGTTGTAAGCCACCAGACATAAGTACTGGGAACCAGATGGGTTTTCTGGAAGAGCACTAAGTGCTTTTAACTGCTGAGCTGTCTCTAGAGCCTGAAAATTGAGTCTTCATGAGAGAAAGGGCATATGTTCACAAGTTGTAGTCAGAATCTTTTTGACTCCCACTGATTTTGGCCTTTGCTAGTTCAAAAGCCTTTCATCTTGAAAATTCTATGAAATCCTATTTAAATTTAATTTAAACTTCTTTAACATGTTTCAAAAAAAACCCAGAGAGTAGAAGTCATACTGTTATTGGTGTGTGACATCATAACTGGTTGGCACAATATTAGAATTATATATTTATCTGTAATCCATTTTCTATTTATGACAGATAATGGTTTTCTGTTTATAGTGCCAATTTAAAGAATCCTTTAAAATAGTTAGCTATTATATGTGTAACAAAAATTATTAAAAAAGGTACTTGAAAGATCGAAGTTTAAAAAAATATAAAACTATTATGTATGATTGCTTTTAGTAGTAATGCTTATAACTTGTTTGCTTTGGTGCTAGAGATTTAACTAGAGCCTTGTGTATGTTAACAACATATTATGCTGATAGGCTATACCTTAGATTCATTAATGCTTATAACATTTAAAATTCTAATTCTTGTTTTCTTTTTATAGTAATGGTGATCTACAGCTAGGCAAATGTCTTCTACTGAGCTATGTCCCTAGCCCTATTCTTCTTTTTGAGACAGAGTCTCACTGTGTAGTCCTGGCTGGCCTAGAACTCGCTGTGTAGACCAGGCTGACTTTTAACTTAGAGAAATCTGCTTGCCTCTGCCTCCTGAGTGCTAGGATTAAAGGCATGTACTACCACACCTGTTCCCCTATTTTCATGTTGAAAGAGAGTACCAGTAAGTTGCCATGCTGGCCATAAACTATTCATATAATCTAGCAGGTTTTGAATTTGTAGTCCTGCCTCCACTTCCCCAGTCACTGGGGATTATAGGCATGTACACTAAGCTTATCTTAAAATGTAGTTCTTCTAAAATCTTTTTTTTTAACTTTATTTATTATTGCTGGGAGTCATGTTTGTGGACATCAGGGGATGACTTTGGGGAGTCAGTTCTCCCCTTCCACCTTCGTATGAAGTCCAGGTATTGAACTCAGGTTGCAGGGCTGTGCAACAAGCACTTTACCTGACAGGCCTCCTTATTGGCCCTTAACTGAATTGTCTTGCCTTCACTAGTTTCACATTCCTAACTAGTATATGTTGGTCTAAGGACATATCTCATTTCCTTTGAATAATTTGAATAAAATTTGAATCTACACATGTAATATATTTGAATACATTCAAATATTACTCAACTATGCATCCAGATATATAGTATAGAATATACATATGAAGGGCTTTGTGAAATGTATAGTGAGTGTGTTTATTGTTGCTTTGGTGTAATGATTAGGGATTACAAGTAAATCTGTAAGAAGTCAGACTGAGCTTTTAATAATTAAAAGATTTTAAACAATGAGCTAATAGACATCTTTGGCAAACTAATGAGTTCCTTGCCCTGGCAAAACTGAAGCAGAAGATTGTCTTTCAAGGGTGTAGAAAGAGAGTCTGTACAGGTGGGACTGGAGGACTTTAAAGAAACCTGCTCTAAGAGTCTTCCATCTGTGTACTTTTGTAATTGGACTTCAAAGCAAATTCTTTCCTTAAGCTTTCTTTTGCTGTTTGTTCTTTGTATTTTGGTGTTTGGAAGTTTTGCCCAAATTGTGCATTCTAATGAGCAACAACTGACAATTCTAAGCACTAGTTACTTATCCCAACAAGTAGTAGCTAACAGTTTTTAGTGCTTTTATGTAATGACCCTCTTATGGTTTAGATATGACGTGTCTCCGAAAAGGCTCATGTGCTGAAGGCTCAGCTCTCAACTAATGGTGTTATTGAGAAATGAGGTTCCTGGGGGCTTTGATTACTGATGGATTTGCAATTAAATGTCATTATTGGGAGGTGGTAGAAACTAGGAGGTTGGCTCTTATTATAGGAAGTAGGTCGCTGAGGGTGTGCCTTTGAAGGGTGTAACCTGCCTCTGTGCTTTCTCAGGCTCTCTGCCTCCTGGCTGCCATGAGGTGAGTAGCTTTATTCTACCACATTCTCTTCACTGTGGTATTCTGTCTTACTTTGGGACCATGACGCAAAACTTCAAAACCATAAGCCAGAATAAATCTTTCTGCTTTTTAAAAAATATTAAAACTTTTTCTTTACATTTTTATTTTGTATGTATATATGCATGCATGTGTGCATGTATGTGCCATGGGACATATGTGGAGGTCAGAGGACAACTTGCAGATGTTGGTTCACTCCATTTTACATGTGGGTCCCAGATGTCAAACTCAGATCTTTGGGCTTGGTGGCAGGTGGCTTTACCTGCTGAACCAACCTTTTGGCTCTTTCTACTTTTAAGTTATTTTTATTATATATTTTATCACAGTGACAAAAAGTGGCAGCCCTTATTTATTTTTTATTTCCATATAATTAAGCTATAGTAATACAAGTTAATAATAATAATAATAAATTAAATAATTAAAGCCCTTGTACTCATCTCATTGATCGTTCCTATAGATACTTTTCCTTATCCCACCATTCCCTTTTCTTATACATAAGTTTGTTACTCATCTCATCGTTGACCACATACCTGCCAAAAAGCCTCTTTGTTTATTTGGTCTTTTTGAGACAGGGTCCCCCTGTAGCCCCAGCTGGCCTGGAGCTCGCTATGTAGACCAGGCTGGCCTTGGACTCACAGAGATTCGCCTGCCTCTGCCTCCGAGTGCTGGGATTAAAGGCGTGCACCACCATGCCTGGCCCAAAAAGCCTCTTAAGGGAGAAAAGATTTATCCCGGCTTACAGTTCAGGTTGGAGAAGGCATGGTGGCAGGACAATGCCTGTCCATGGTGGTGAATTTTGAGACTGCTTGTTCATATCTTAGTGGGCCAGCAAGTGGAGGGCTCAGGCCGGAAGTGAGGCTGGGCTATAACCCTCAAAGACCACCGTTCAGTGACCCACTTCCTTCAGCTGGTCCCTGCCTCTCAAAGTTTCTACAACCTTCTAAAACACCAGCTGGGGAACAAGTGTTCAAACACATGAGCCTGTGGAGGACATTTCACATTCAAATTGTACAGTGAATTATTTCATTTTCTACTTGTACTTCTGTTCTTATCTTTTAAAATTTTAATATTTTAAGTTAGCCTACAAAATAGTGAGTTCCTCCCTCACTGGAATAATAACTTTTACTTGACAAAAAGTCAAGTGCTATATTAAAAAAATTATTTAGTCTTTGAAAATTTCATACATGTATATATCTTGGTAACATCCACCCCACATTCTCCCCTCCAACACTGCCTAGGAATCCCCATCTTCCTGTCCCTCCCAACTTCATGTCCCCCCTTTATAATTATTTTTAATATTTTATTTATTTTTCTAATTTTATGCGTATGAATGTATTGCCTGCATGTATGTAAGTGCACCTGTGTCCTGCATTGCTTGTGGAGGTCAGAAGAGCATGCTGGATCCCCTGGAACTGGAGTTATGGATGGTTGTTAGCTGACATGTGGGTGTTGGGGATTGAACCCATGTCTTCTGCAAGAGCAACCAGTATTTCTAACCACTGAGCAATCTCTCCAGCCCCTAATTATTTTTTTTAACCCATTGACTCTAATTAGTGCTGCCCATATGCACATGGGCATGGGGTCATCTCCTGGGGCATGAGTGACCTTCCAGTGGCCACACTCCTTAAAAAAGTGACTCTCCCTCCTCCATTAGCCATCACCTGCCAATAGCTTCTCAGGTGGGAGTCAGGCCTAGGGATTGCCTCACCCACCCATACTGGAATTAAAAAGGTTTTTTTGATTTATTTTTATGTTTATAAGTGTTTTGCCTACATGTATGTAAGAGCACCCGTGTCATGGAATGCTCGTGGAGGTCAGAAGAGGGCATCTGATCCCCTGGAATTGGAGTTATGGACAGTTGTTAGCTGCCGTGTGGGTGCTGGGAACTGAACCCAGGTCCTCTGCAAGAGCAGCCAGTGCTCTTAACTGCTGAACCATCTCTCTAACCCTCCACACTAGATTTTTAGTTGGCTTGATCTTGTGCAGGTAACCATAGTTGCTATGAGTTCATGTGTGCTGTAGCCATGCCACATGCAGAGTACAGCATTTCACAGCACTCCTCCCCTTCCTCCTCTTACATTCTTTTTTTTTTTTTTAAATATTTATTTTTATTTTATGTGTATGAGTGTATTGCCTGCATGTAGGTAAGTGCACCCCTGTCATGCAATTTCCATGGAGGACAGAAGAGGCCATCAGATCCCCTGGAACTGGAGTTATCGACAGTTGTTAGCTGCCATGTGGGTGCTGGGATTCGAACCCAGTTCTTCTGCAAGAACAGTCAGTGTTCTTAACTGCTGAGCCATCTCTCCAGCCCCTCTTACATTCCTTACATTCTTTCCACCTCTTCTTCCATGATATTCTCTGAGTCTTGATGTTTTGTGTGTGTGTGTGTGTGTGTGTGTGTGTGTGTGTGTGTATGTGAGTGTGATAGAAGTTCTATCTATAGAGGAGCACTCATAGTGTGTGTGTGATAGAAGTCCTTTATATAGGGGAGCACTCATAGTTTTGTGTGTGTATGTGTATGTGTGTGATAGAAGTCTTATGCATAGAGGTGCACTCACTGTGTGTGTGTGTGTGTGTGTGTGTGTGTGTCTGTGATAGAAGTCCTATGTGTAGAGATGCACTCAAAGTTGCTTATTCTCAGCACTTTGAGCAGTAATGTTTCTCTACATTAACTACTACTCATTGCAATGAGAAACCTCTCTGACCAAGTGTTCTAGTTTGGTTTCTGTTGCTACGATAAAGCACTGACCAGAACCAACTTGGGTAGGAAAGAGTTTATTCTATCTTACACTTCCTGGTGACAATCCATCATTGGGGAAGCCAAGGAAGGAACTCACGGCAGGAACGTGGAGTCAGGAACTGCAGCATAGACCATGGAGGAATGCTTCTTACTGGCTTACTTCCATTGGCTTGCTCAGCTACCTTTCTAATAGAGCCCAGACCCATCTGCCCAAGGATGGCATGCCCCACAATGGGCTGGGCCCTCCTACACCAATCAGCAATTAAGAAAATGCCTCATAGACATAGACATAGGTCACTCTGATTTAGGAAATTACTCAATAGAGATTTCCTGTTCTCAGGTATGTCAACTTGACAACTAAGATTAGCCCCATAAATCTATGGATGTACATAGAGATATTTAAAAGGCAGCTCAACAACATAATTTGGAAAATAATTATGAATAGGTTCTCCCCTAGGGCCCATGATTTCCCTAGCCATGTGGATTTTTGACCATGTTTTCAGTGCCAGGCATGAATTCCCTCCTGTGGAGTAGGTCTCAATTCCAGTCAAGACAGGGATCAATTACTTCCATGAATAGTCTTAACACTATTGCTCAAGGGGCATAACTTAACCTGGCAGGTCAGAATTATAGCATGCAGGGTACAGCTCTGGATAAGGCCATTAGTGTCTTTTCTCTCCCAACAGTCTGAATAACACCTTCCAGCACTCTGAAATCTAGGCACGAGGGAGTGTTTCCTGGTGAGTAGTCTGTAACCAAAGTGTGTGGTGTCTTCAGCAGTAGGGTTTTACCATCTTATTCTGGTGGGCTTCAAGTATTTGGCATTTTGACCCCAGTTAGTGGTGCTGTTTTGGGAGGTCTTAGAAGGTGTGGCTATGCTGGAGGAAGCATGGCACTGGGGGCGGGCTTAGGGAGTTCTTAAGCCTTGCCAGATCTCCAGTGGCTCTTCCTGTGGCTGCTTGAAGATGTGAGAGCTTAGCTTCTGCTCCTACTCCAGCCACCTCTGCCACCATGCTTCCTGCCATGATGGACTCTAATTCCCCTGGAAATGTAAGCTAAATAAACTTTTCCTTCTGTAAGTTGCTTTGGTCAGTGTTTTATCATAGCAACAGAAAAGTAACTAAGACATGTACATACATACCACATTTTCATTATCCTTTGGTGAGTTGATGTCCAGTTAGGTTGATTCCATTTCCTAGCTACTGTGAATAGAGTAGCATTGAACAGGGATGTGCAGGTGTCTTTATAGTAAGATAAAATCCTTTGGGTACACTCCCAGGAGTGGTATAGCTGGGTCATATGGAAGATCTATTTTTTTGAGAAACCTCCAGACTGATTTCCAGAGTGGGTGCACTAGTTTACACTCCCACCAGTAGTATTTACACGTTCCTCTTTTCCTACCTCCACATCAGCATTTGTTGCCCTTTATATTACTGATGATGGCCGTTGTGATTGGGGTGAAATGAAATCTTAATGCAGTTTTAATGCATTTTCTGGATGGCTAAGGATGTTGAACACTTTTTCGAGTGTTTACTACCTATTCATATTTCTTTTGAGAAAATCCTCTTCATTTCTCTAGCCCATCAGTTTTAAATTGCATTGTTTATTTTCTTGGTGTTTAGTTTTTTTTGAATTCTTTATATATTCTATACCCTAATCCTTTGTCAGATGTGTAGCTGGCCAAGATTTTCTTTCATTCTGTGGGCTGCCTCTTCACTTGATTGAAAGTTTCCTTTGCTGTATGGAAGATCTGTACAGTTTCATGAGATCCCACCTGTCAGTTGCTTGTTTCCTGAGTTGCTGGAGGCCTATTTGGAAACTCCCTACCTGCCTACAAGTTGCAGTGCATTCCCTATTTGTAGCAGTTTCAGGATATCAGGCCTCATGTTGAGGGTCTTGATTCATTTGGAGTTGAGTTTTGTGCAAGGTGAGAGGTAAGGATCTAGTTTCATTTCTCTGCATCTTGAAATGCAGGTTTTCCAGCACACATTACCCATCACAAGAGGGTCTGGCAACAATACAAAGCATCCTACTTAACATTTTTTAAAAATACAAAAATCAGTTTAAAATGGTGGTTCTGTGAGCACCCAGAAGTCTATAGCCTGTAGTTTAGTAATAGATACAATTAACACAAAATTAAAGCATCAAACATTTTGCTTAATTCTCTGTTTATAGTACAGATAAAAAATTCTCTAGAACCTGTGGTATATGCTTTGTTCCACCAAGTTAGGGTGGGCTTGCTGTTTCCTTTCTCCAGCAGCCCCTGCCATTATGAGAAAACTACTCTTTTTGTTTGTTTTGGTTTTCTTGAAACAGGGTCTCCCTGTAGCTCCAGCTTGTCTGGAGCTCACTATGTAGACCAGGCTGCTTTTGCCTCCATCTCACAGAGCTCCACCTACCTCTGCCTCCTGGGTGCTGGGATTAAAGGGTACTCCTTCTTGGAAAATTGGGGAAAATTGGGAGGCCAAACAAGAAATGGTGCAGGACTTCCTTTTCTCTGGAGGAGATATTGCTAGGGATGAGCTGTGTGCCTAGAGGAGGACTAGGGGGTAGGGGTAGGAAAAAGTTACTTTCAGCTTACAGTTCACAAGCGGACATTACTGTCAGTTGCCTGCGAGTTTAAAAACCTCAGACTAAACAATCAGTTCAGCTGAAGAACAGGCAAATTGCTTATCGCATCTGTGTTTTTACATGCACAGTGCTGCTGGCACAAGCCACCCTATCACCATCTTAGTTGTGAGCCAACGAAGCAGGGGGGTGGCTCCAACCTTAAGTCCTGTTGCACTGAGAAAACAAATATCCCACACATGAGACCCTCACTATGTATAGATAACTCTGCCCCCCATGACCACACCCTCTTGGACTGAGTCCAATTAGGAAGCACCAGCAAAATCCACCAGGGAGATTGTAAGAATGGCAAAGGGAAAGTTTCTTCTCAAAGTCAAGGAGACTACATATAGGGAATTCTGGGCTTGGAATCTCCAGTTCCAGGGTTCTGAGATGCCAGCTCAGACCTTGAGTGGAGGGAAAAGGAGACCAGGAAGAGGATTCTTTTTTATCCAGACCTCTGAAGCCTTCTGTGGTCACCAGAGCTGCACTTGATGTTTTAGTGAAGTGGTCACTGGCTGAATAGACAGAGATTAGGAAGCAAATTAACACATACCCTGGCATTCTTATTTGGGGACACAGAAGTGGGAGGACAGGTAGTGCTGGATTGCTTTGAAGTCCTGGTCTGGAGAACCAAGAAGCCTGCAGCCTAACTCAAAGGTGTTCTTAGTGCTGATTTGTTTCTCTTATGTTCTCAATTCCTACAATCATTACACTTTGAAAAATAAAAATCAAGCTGGACTCAGAATAAGCTGTTTCTTTCATAAATACTTCAGTTTTTGGATTTGTTTTTATCCAAAACAAGGAGTGTTTTGGCTACATATATGTAAATGCAATGTGTATGCAGTGCCTGTAGCTAGAGTTAGATTATTGTTAGTCACCATGTGGGTGCTGATAAATACTGCAATTATAAGTAATCATTACTTCAGGTAATTTCATTGCCACTGTACTAACAGACACAAATGTTCATACAGATGTGCACATGCACAAGCCTTCAAAACTTTCACAGGAAGTTCGCCAGCTACCATGTAATTATAAAGGAGCCCTGCCTCTCAAGTGAAGTACCATTAAGAAAGACTGTGTCATTTAATTATAAAGAAGTCACAGAAAGGAGTGTGTATCCCTTAAAGAAAAAAATACAAATAAGAATTCACAGCTATGTTTGGTTGGGAAACCTGAAAGAAAAACAATAGTGAAATTCCAATTTCTGAAAGCGGAGATAAGCAGACAAAAAATAAGAAAACTACCAAGAGAAATTTACCCCTTTAACTTTTTGGATTTCTGATGAGCTCTTCTTCCTGTTAATTGCCTAAACTATGGGCCAGCTCTGGTGTTTCCACTAATGTCAGAAAGCCTTCCAAAACTGGAGAGGGGAAAATGAAAAGATGAATCTAGGAGATGAAAGGTGGTCACTCTTCCCCCTACGTCTTCTTGCCCCTGACAAGGTCGTTACAGTTGTTTGTTGCCAGGCAGGTTGTCCTAGTTTGTTCTTCATTGCTGTGACAAAATACTCTGACCACTACCAACTTGGGGAGGAAAGGGTTTATTTAGCTTACATATTCCAGGTCACAGTTCATCTGGGAGCCCAAGGTAGAAACTCGGGGCAGGAACCTAGAGGCAGGAGCTGGAGCACAGGCCATTAGTGGAACTCTGCTTACTGGCTTGCTCTCCTGGCCACTGCTCAGCCTGCTACCTTATGAAACACAGGCCCACCTGCCCAGGGGTGACACCACCCACAGTGGGCTAGGCCCTCACACAATACTCAATAATCAAGAAAATTCCCCACAGACGTGGCCAAAGGCCAGTCCAATAGAGGCAATTCCCCAACTGAGGATCCCTCAACCCAGGTGTGTCAAGTTGACACTAAAGCTATCCAGCACACAGGTCTAGTCAGGATTTCACTGGAAGAAAGGCGAAGCAATGTGCATTTAGAACTCAGATTCATAGGTTTATAAAAATGAATATGCCTATGTGAAATAATTTTAGATGAAATATGTTAACATTTCTGTTGTCAAATTTTATTATAAATTTTTTCCATCTAAAACTTGCAGGAGAAATGAAAACTTTTAAATAATTTTTGTATTAAAGCATTTTCAAATATAGTTAAGACTTCATTATTATAGTAATTGATTGTTAGGTAATAGTAGGGAAAAGTCATAGTAAGTCTCAAATCTAGTCTAAGTTTATAGTTTAAAATGACTTTAAAGATAGGATACTGAATGGACTCCAGATAAGTTCTATTTATTTCCTTATACTCAGTATTCAGGAGCTTCTTTATCTTTCTATGTATACTACCCCAAAGTGTAAGAATAAAGTATTATGATTTAGTGGCACTATTCTTGTTTATATTCTTGCTGCAACATAGTCCAAAGAGATGGCTATTTGTTTAAAAAAATCTTGTTATTGGCAAATTGTTAGCTGCATGGTAAAAGCA
The DNA here is from genome assembly GCF_000622305.1 of Nannospalax galili. NCBI lineage: Eukaryota > Metazoa > Chordata > Mammalia > Rodentia > Spalacidae > Nannospalax > Nannospalax galili. The sequence goes on from NW_008342013.1 coordinate 376,906, forward strand.
TTGAAATTCAGCATGAAGGTGTCCTGCTGTGGCTTCCTTCTCCTCTCTCCCTTTCTGCCGTTTCACTTTGTGAGTCCTGACTCCCGTCTTTGGCCTTCAGACATGGGTGCTCTCCTTCATGCGCCCTGTTCTTGTGCTACACGTTTGTTCTTGAGTGGGGCTGGTGGGAGTGTAGGAGTCGCTTCTTCACGCTGTACTCAGCTTGCTAACAGCAAAGTATTCATGTGTCCTCATCTTTGTGATCCAGATTTCTGAATTTTATGCAATAATGCAAGTGACAAATGCATTTAATTTTATATTTGTTGAGTAATAGTGGTTTTTGATAAAAATGTTGATTTTTTTTATCAAATTAACACTTTACACCGTTTAAAGAATAAAATAGTGCTGGTAAGATCAATAGTTTTAGCTGTGTGAGAAGCAGATAATAAACACTGCAGTTTGATGTCCATTGTCCTCAATTCTGTTTCCATTTGTCTGAGACAATTACTTGTAATTCTTATTGCTGTTTCTTTTCATATTTAACTATTATTTTTAAATTTTATTGATCTAAGAATTTCATGGAATGTATTTTGCTTATATTCAGACACCTCCCCCTCTATATTATATTTTTTAAAGGTTTTATTTTATGTGTATGTATGTGTGTCTCTATGAGTGTGCCACATGTGTGTAGGTACCTGTGGAGGTGAGAAGGCATCCAATCCCTGGAGCTAGAGTTACAGGCTTCTGTGAGCCACCTGATGTGGGTGCTTGGAACTGAACTCAGGTCCTCAGGAAGAGCATCAAGTGTCCTTAACCACCTCTCCAGCCCCTAAGTTTTCCTAAACTCTAACAGAAAATCTTACTGTTCCCATTCCTTAAAAATTCTAGCATATTGTGTGTGTGTGTGTGTGTGTGTGTGTCTTCTAAGAGACATCCCTGTGGGACAGCTTTCTATCTTCCCCTTCTGACAGTTGGCCTTTAAATTTTCTGCATGTACTCACACAGGACTTTAGTGACATCCTTGGAACTCCTTTTACACAATAGAATTGTGATCTTAAGTTCGAATTTCTTACCCTTTTGTCATTTTATTTACTGTATTGTAAATTAGTTTCTTGGAGAAGTTTTATATCAGAGAAAATTTGAAAGCACATTCAGAAAATGTTTTTTGATTTTACCCCTTTCTCATGGTTTGGCTTGCTAGTCATTCATTTCAGGTGTTTGGAAGTGTGAGGCCATTTGCTTCTTGATCTGGTGTGCATGGTCTATGGTTCCCTCTGGAAACTTACCTTGTCTATGTCATAGGCAAATAGTTTTTTTTACTTTAATAATATGTTCTATATTTACTTTGTAATATGTGGTGAAATAATGACATATTCTTAGGACACTACTTTCTTGAGTCAGTGTTCTGAAACCTCATGATGCTGGGCCTGGTGTGAGTTAAATTTGGAACTTCGCTATTTATGTGTGGGGACTCTTGGATTGATTTTCTGATTTACCTAACTTTACTATACTTTGATTCATTTTCATTGTTTTACTTTCTGAGACATTTACACATTACAAGTGTAGCATCTAATTCTTCTATATATGCTTATTTTAGTCTTAGCTAATTTACCTTGGACTATCCTTGATCCAAAATATAATATACAAGACTTGTTTGTGTTGCACCCTGAGGAAAAAATGTCTATTCAAAGTATGGTCACATGTCAATGAAAAATTAGCTGCTTATTTTTAGGCTGAGTGCAGTGCTGATTTTGTGATAGAGTTATTCTAATCTCTACAATTACAGCTTAAAATCAGAAGAAATGGTTCTGTTCCAATTATTAAGAGGACCTCAGGTTAAGAATAGTGAGAACACTTTAGTTTGAATTAAAGTTAATCATATGGATGTCAATTTTTAAAGCATAACACTTATAAGTTGCTTTTCATTACATGTCCACATGAGAATACACACACAGCTGGGTGTGGAGCTCTTGCCTGTAATCTCAGCACTTGGAAAGCTGAGGCAGGAGGATTACTGTGACTTTGAGCCAAGCTGGGTTACATAATGAGTTCCAGGCCAGTCTAAGCTACATGCTGAGACCTTGTCTCAAAAACAAAGTAAACACAATTAATAACAGCCTGAGCAACATTAAACAGTAATGCAGATTCTCTGAAAAGAGATTCATGTGTCTTCAAAATGCATATGACTGCATTTTGATTTTTCTTTTTTGTTTTGATTTTGCAAACATCAAACCAGTTCTACATGCATGAAGTTTAAGGAATAAAACGTGCTCCATTTCTGTTGTATGTTAATAGTTTTAGTCACTAATTTTTAAATATTTATTATTTTAATTTTCTTAAGTGTATGAGTATTTTGGCTGATGTATATAAGTGCACCTGTGTTGTGCAATACCCATGGAGACCAGAGAGGGCGTCACATCCCTTGGAAATGGAGTTCCAGATGCCAGTGCCCTTAACTGCTGAGCCATCTCCCTAGCCCCCTTAATCACTAATTTTAAAACAACTCTCTTGGGAGCTGGGGAGATGGCTCAGCGGGTGGCATGAGAACCTGCGTTTGAATCCTCATCACCCATGTCAAAAGTCAGGCATGGTTCCATGTGACTATAACCCCAGCATCTGGGAGGTGGAAACAGGCAGATCTGGAGCTTGCTGGCCAGCCAGCCTAGCCAAAATGGTGAGTGGATGGTTCAGTGATAGACTCCAAGTGAAGGAAGTAAGTCTGACAGAGACAGAGGCAGATACCTGGTACCCTGCTCCTGCCTCTGTTTGTGTGTGTGCAAGTGTCTGCAAATACATACTCACCAGCACGCAACACCACCCCCCCTAAGAAAAATAAAAATAGAAGGACTTTATGAGTCTTGAGACAGTTTCTGAACCAATTGAACTGTAGTGGGTGGGTTTTATTCATCAAAAACAATGGTGAGACCACAGCAATAGTATTTCAATCTATGTTGCTTATTACCTTGGGCATAGTATAAATACCTGCTATTAAGGGAGAAATATTATTCCCTTAAAGTCTTTCATTCAAAAATGCAAAACCGTTTAATGTGAGAATAGGAAAGGTGGGCATTAAAAGCCTTTTGGGGGCATGTCTTCAGGCATCTACTACATGTCCCCTCTTCTGCCCCCATTTTAATGAAAGAGTGGAACAGCTCAGTACAGAGATAGTGTTTTAGATGATGAGATTTCAACACATGCACACACACACACACACACACACACACACACACACACAGCCCTCACCTAATAGACCCATGTGGTTAGGACTATAAAATGCTGTATTCTGTCCCTCCTTTTACATTTTCTGTGCCCTGAATGGTTCACCCTCAGACAGAGGGAACCTTTTCCATCAGTTGTACAGCTGCTGTACAATAATTATGTAATTTATACTTCCTCTTGATGTTGTAGTTGTTTTTGTTTTATGTTTGGAACCAATAATATTACTTTATTTGGAAATGCATTTAATGAAACCTGAGATAACCTGATGGTCTTACTTTAAAAGGAACCCTTTGGCATGAGAACATGATCTATATGAACATCATATTCTGTGTTAAAGAGAAGCATATGTGAAAACCTGCTCTGACATTTTCAACTTTTCAGATTAGAAAGAGAATATTTCTCCCAAAACAAGAAACTAAATGAAGAGATCGAAGAACAGAAGAAAGTAATTACAGACCTTTCAAAGAGACTCCAGTATAATGAAACAAGTTGCAGTGAGTTACGGGAGGAACTTGTAATGGTAAGGATGAAGGAGAAAACCCTATGGCAATTGCTTTATTGGGCCATATCTGATGTATGGCGTGTTTGCGCTCTACTGTATATCATGAGATAGAGGTGTGAAAGTAATTATAGTGGCATCGTTATAAAATTTCAAAATTGGAAATGCTACTTACACCAAATATGTACATAATAAAAACTCTCTGATTTGGGACAACTGGGGAAACTAACAGAATTAACAAAAATTCTGAATTATAGAATACTTAAAAAATTTTTTTTGAGACAGGGTCTCACTATGTAACCCTGCCTGGCCTGGAACTTCCTATGTAGACCAGGCTGGCCCCAAAGTCACAGAGATCCACCTGTCTCTGCCTTATGAGTGCTGGGATTAAAGATGTTCACCACCATTCCCAACTTTTTTTTTTAACTTGAAGTGCATAAAACAGTTTTACTGTGTGGAGGAGGATCAGGGTTTGTAGTTAATAGATTTAAACGATTTTAGTGACTCAATTTTCTAATCATTTTATACTTGATCACTTTGTCTCTATAATACCCCAGTAAGCTAGCTTTCACAAAAAGTTTTTATTTCAAAAATATTGATATGTTCTTGTCAGCTACCTTTTTTTTTTTGAAAATCATTGATGTTTCCTTTTACATTCAGAGTAAGTCCAGCTTCCTGTCATACAATCTAAGCCCTTTTCATTTTTGGCTTCATACTAGCTTTTCTCTCTGCTTTGACTTTTATCTGTCAGAGTGTTCCTGGCTCTTTAAACACATGTTTTCATTATTTGTATTTTTCAGATTATGTTTTTTACTCATATTGACTAAAATGCTCCTTGTTTCCCATTAACAGATTGCTGTAGAGCTTATAATGTCCAGTTCTGAGATCTTGCCATCTGTGAAACTTTCCAAGATTCTATTTTCTTTATGTTTCCTATCCACCTTCAGTGAGAATGCTGCCTCTCCCCAGTTGGTATTTCTTTAGTTCTTAGCTTAGCATTCTTGTAATAAAACCCCACTAAGAACTGATATCTCTTCTCTCTTCCAGGAGATTTTCAATGTATCGAGGTTAACATGGTTCAGTTTTCACATCCAGATTTCTCTGTAGTACTTACTGATGTGAATATATTTATTTGTTTGATGCAGAATAGTTATACCTTGCAGTTTTCTGGGAACCATAGCGGGGATGAAGAGATAAAGTTCAGTAATGCTTTCCTCCCTCCTTTCCTGTTCCCCTCATCTATGCCTTCCTCAGAGACTTGCCTACTTCCGTTTCAGTTATGTCCTCAGCCCAAAGAGATCTCACTATCGAGGATATAATTATTTTTCCTCTTCAAAAAGGTGAAATAATAATTCCATGTCATATTAAGAATTATTAACTCACGCTTGGTTCCCAGCACCCATATGGTGGCTAACAGCCACGTTTAACTCCAGTTCCAGGGGATTCAACACCCTCTTCTGTCCTCTGCTGGCATTGTACAACATGGGTGCACTTGTATATATGTAGGCAAAACACTCATACGCATAAAATAAAACTAAATAAATTTTTTGTCGTGCAATAAATCTTTATTTATAACAATAAACACCTGTTCAAGTTTGTCCCTCAGACCGTAGTTTATTGACTCCTGGCCTAGACTTAGAGTTGGCATAGCTTGTCTTTCACCTCTTCTTGATGGAAAGACAATCTTATTCCAAGAGGACTCTCCCACAGGGAGAGAAACAGTTGCATCCAATTAATCAAAAAAATAGTCAAGATAAGAAGAGGAAAATCCATAGGAAAATCAAAGATAAATATAAATTAATATATGTGAAGTCAAGCATGCTATATTCTAAAATTCACAGTAAGTTTCAAGGGAATCATCTCTCCATTCAAAAATCTAAGCCCAAATCATGACAGTGGGGTAAGGAGGACTTTTGAAAAGTATTTTATTTATTATTTTTATTTTATGTGCCATGAGTGTGTTGTCTGCATGGAGATAGTACACCAGTGTCATGCAGTGCCCGCAGGGGTCAGAAGAGGCCATCTGATCTGAAGGAACTGGAGTTACAGATGGTTGTTAGTTACCATGTGGGTGCCGGGAATTGAAACCAGGTAGAAGACGTTTTGAAAATATTATGTTTTTTATTGAGTTTTTGTGCATTTCATATAATAGTTCTTAATCTAATTTAGGTCCCCTCCCCCATCTATGTCTCTCTATAGCCCCCTCCCCCCACCAGAATACATGCATTCTGTCATATATGTTAAGTCCTATCTGGTCAAGCATTTGTACCCAGATGTCCTTCAGTACAAGTTCATCCACTGGAGTCTAGTCAGCCTATCTAGAGATCTTAAGGAAGGCTACTCTCCCTCACCCAGCAATAATCAGTTGCCAATAGTTCCTAGGCTATTATGGGAGCCTGCCTATTTCCCTCTTTTGGTGCTGGAATTTTGTCTATTTGAGTTGGCTTGGGTCTTGTGCATGCTGTCACCATTGCTACAAGTTCATCTGAGCAAGTTCCCAGAGGCCTGAAAGCCTCTGTTTCCTTATGTTCATGCATCAACTCTGGCTTTTACAATGTTTCTGCTCCCTCTTCCTCAATGGTCCCTGAGCGTGGGTGGGTGAGATTTAATATAGGAGTCCTATTCAAGGACATGTACTCTGAAGTCTCTTATTCTCTAAAACTGCCAGTTGTGGCCTTCTGTGTGCACCATACTCTTGTTGTATAAGGAAACTTCTCTGGTGAGAGTTGTGGATGTATTAGTATTTTCTCTATCCCCTTGTGCGTGTCAACTTGACACACCTGGCTTGAGGGAGCCTCAATCGGGGAATTTCCTCTATTGGACTGGCCTGTGGCCATGTCTGAAGGGCATCTTCTTGATGAGTGATGTGGGAGGGCCCAGCCCACTGTGGGTGGTGCCACCCCTGGGCAGGTGGGCCTGTGTTGCATAAGAAAGCAGGCTGAGCAGGGACCAGGGGAACAAGCTAGTAAACAGCATTCCTCTATGGCCTGTGCTCCAGCTCCTGCCTCCAGGTTCCTGCCCTGTGTTCCTACCTTGGGCTCCCTGATGAACTGCGACCTGGGAGATGTAAGCTGAATAAACCCTTTCCTCCCCAAGTTGGCAGTGGTCAGAGTATTTTTTCACAGCAATGGAGGAACAGACTAGGACACCCTTGTTCTACTATGTTCCATGAGCCTTAGGTGTAGAGGTTCCAAGGTAGATGTGTCACTTAGGGCTGAGCATCTCTCAGACATATATTCTCTGTGTGTGACCACTTGTGGAACTCTATAATAGCCTCCATCTGTTGCAAAAAGAAGCTTCTTTGATGAGTGGTGTAGTCTGTAAATATAAGGATTGATATTTAGCATATAGTAAGAAGTTTCATTTGTCTTGGGATATGAAAGAGATAGGGTTTTCTCTAGGATCTATGTCCTCTCCTGCCATGTATATTTAGCTGAGTTTACAGTGCCACCCATGAGTTCCCTCCCACTGAGGGAGCTTTAAGTCAAATTAGAGAGATGTTGATTATCTCCTAGATTAACAGTGCTTGCTGTGCCAATCATTGTGGTTATTTAGGCTTTAGAACTGGGTTGGACCTTTGATTGATTTTCTCCCTTAGCAGCTCACATAGTATCCTCTAGAGCTGAGAGCTAGTCTTTAGGGGAGAAGGCTACCAGGTCAGTTCCAGCTCCATTGTTCTAAGTCCTGTGTCCAAAGTATGCCCTATCTTCAGCTCTAGGATCTTACCTTCAAGTTCTAGGAGATAACCAAGGGCTCTGGCAAGAGCTCATGTTATTTTGGGAGTCTCTTGGACTACTTTGACCAACAGCTTGAAGAGGAAATTTCTCCTGTCTGGCACTGTGGTCCTTGTTGTATAGCCTTTAGGTATACACATGCACTCATGTTCAGATAGCATATGTGTATTTTTCAGGGGATTTTTGAGTTAATACATTTCCTCTGACTTTCTATACCACCTAAGCTTTATTTATCTCCTCTCTCTCCCTGTCTAATGTCCCTCCTCCCTCCCCAGTTTAAGTGACTTTATTTTCCCCTTGAGAATATCTGTTTCCTACTATCCCCCCTCTCTTGAATTCCTTCTTCACCTTTACGCTCATGGTTCCTTGTATGTTCTTCCCTCCTCTCTTCTCAGTTGAATACCCCCATTTATCCCATTTTCCCCTCGGTAACGTCTCTTTCCTGATATGCCTCTCTTTCGTATTCTTTCCCTTTCCCTTTGTGTTTCCTGTCCATCTACCTTTCTCCTGCTGTTACATCAGGATATATACTCACATACAAGGGATTGGTCCTAAGATCTGCCAATGAGGGAGAACGTGTGTCACTTGCTTTTCTGGGTCTGTGTAACTTCACTTAGATTGTTTCCATTTCTTAGCTATTGTGAAAAGAGCAGTTTCAAACATGGATATACAGGCATCTCTACAGTAGGATGGGTCCTTTGGGTATATGCCAAGGAGTGGTATAACCAGATCATATGGTAGATTTAATTTTAGTTTTTTAAGAGTTTTCCACACTGCTTTCCATAGTGGTTGCATGAGTTTACAACTCCACTAGCAGTGAATAAGGGTTCCTCTTTCTCCACATCCTTGCCAGCATTTGGTATCTTTTCTTGATCTTAGCTAGTCTGACTAGGGTGAGATGAAATCTTAAAGTGGTTTTAATTTGCATTTCCCTAATTACTAACAATGTTCAACACTTTAGAGTTTCTTAGCCATTTTTATTTCTTCATTTGAGAACTCTCTGTTCAAGTCCTTAGCCAATCTTTATATTGGGTCATTTATTTTCTTGTTTCATTGTTTTTTGAGTTCTTTGTATATTCTGGGTGTTAATCCTATGTCAGATGTGTAGCAGGTGACAATTTTCTCCCACTCTGTGTGTTTCCTCTTCACTTCCTTGGTTGTTTCTTCTGCTGTACAGAAGCTTTTAAGTTTGATGAAGTTCCACTTGTTGATTGTTGATCTTAATTCCTGAGCAACTGGTGTCCAATTTAGAAAGTCCTTTCATATATATAT
>NW_008342013.1:386240-387561 GCF_000622305.1 Nannospalax galili
GCATGTATGGAAATGCACCTGTGTTGTGCAATGCCCGTGGAGGTCAGAAGAGGGCGTCGGATCCCCTAGAACTGTAGTTATGGACAGTTGTTAGCTGCCATGTGGGTGCTGGGATTCGAACCCAGGTCTTCTGGAAGAACAATCAGTGTTCTTAACTGCTGAGCCATCTCTTTGTTTTATTTATTATTATTTTATTTTATGTGTATGAGTATTATATATATATATATATATGTGTACCTGTGTCATGCATTGCCCACAGAGGTCAGAAGAAGGCGTCAGATCCCCTGGAACTGGAGTTACAGTTAACTACCATGTGGGTGCTGAGAATCAAACCTGGGTCCTATGCCAGAGCAGTCAGTGCTCATAACCTCGGAGCCATCTCTCCAGCCCTGAGCATCAAGTATTTTTATCTGCAGAGCCATCTCTCCAGTCCCAACTTTCATGTTTTCAAAGTTCTGGGATTGAAATCTTGGTGTCTTCCATGAGTGGCCAGTAGTACTTTACCACTGCACTTATATCCATAGTCCATTAACTTTTTTCTGTTTTCTGATTTTTTTGAATTTAATTTTTATTTTTTAAAAATTATTTAATAACCACATACTTAGAAGAAGCATTTCATGACAACAGCATTGACATATTCAATTAAAAATTAAAATAAAAAAGACTTATTAGATTGCAACCTCAATGATATACAGTTTATGATTCAAACTAATAATGTTTTCTATTTCTTTTCTCTTAAATTTTGTGTCTTATTTTTATTATTAGGTTATAAGTTACCACACAAGGTGAGGTGTTTCTGTCTTACTTTTCTTGTTGGAATGATTAGATACTCTGCAAATGTGACTTAAGGGAGAAAAGGTTTGAATCCATGATGGTGGGGAATTATACAGTCCAGGATCAAAGCCTAGAGAATGGTGGCACCCACAGTGGGTGATTCTTCCCACTTCAGTTGACCTATTCCCTCACAAACAAGACCAGAGGCTCATCTCTCAAGGGATTCTAGATCTTAACAAGTTGACAATTGCAATGAACTATTACAGTTTCATTGTGTCATTTTCATGCATATATCACTATATATCATACTTTTTCTCATGTGTCTTATTTTCTTTCATCACTCTGATTTTTTCCTTTCCTATTAGCTTTCTCTGTCAACTTTACAGTTTTTTTAAAAAAATTTTATTTATTATTTTTATTTTATGTGTATGAGTATATTGCCTGCATGTATGTGAATGCACCCATGCCATGCAATGCTGTGGAGGTCAGAAGAGGACTTTGGATTCCCCTAGAACTGGAGTTAAGGATGGTTCGTAGCTGCCATGTG
>NW_008342013.1:389205-391024 GCF_000622305.1 Nannospalax galili
AGATAAAGTGATTTGTTTTTACACTTGAGGTCGTTTGAGGATCTGTTCCTCAGGGGTCCCATGGGCTTTGGAGGAGCCCCTAGCTCCTTTCTTTTACCAGTTCCATCTATGTGAAGATAAGTCAAAGGTCCTGCTCCACCATTGCTGGCTTCGCTTGGCAGCATGGAGGAAATGATTCCTCTGTGTTAACCCTCCTCTTTGTAGACTGGACACTGGTTCAGGTCCATCTGGTGGGTTCTCTATGGCCTCCTTGCTCAAGAGGACAGGTGACTCACCACAGTTACAGGGCATTTTGAGAGATGCTCATAGTCCCCTGGAACTTAGTCGACCTAGGAGAGCAAGGAGCAAACACTGTCCTTTATATCCCCCTGACCAAATTAGGCCTCAAAGTATGGTATGGCCTCCTTGCTCAAGAGGACAGGTGACTCACCACAGTTACAGGGCATTTTGAGAGATGCTCATAGTCCCCTGGAACTTAGTCGACCTAGGAGAGCAAGGAGCAAACACTGTCCTTTATATCCCCCTGACCAAATTAGGCCTCAAAGTATGGCTGTTAAACATCGAAGAAGGTTAGTTCCACCAGTCTCGAGCTTTTAATTACTATATACCATGGAGATAGAGCTTGGGAAAAGACCAAACGCTCTCAGATAAACCTTGCCTAGGCATCAAATATTAAGGAGCAAATTTTTATGCTTTGAAGAATTATTATTTTGTAAATTTTTAAAAAATTTAATAACCACATGATCAGAAGAAGCATTTCATTACAGTTTTAACATAGTCAGTAACACATTCCAGAACAAGGATACATCTCTTTCATAGTTGTTGGCCTAATATGGTTCCCCTGGTTTTTTAAAACTATGTAGGCATTGTTTATCTCTCACATTGTCTAACCCTTCCACCATGGTTTCCCAACAGTTATGCAATATTGAATTCAGCATAAACCCTGTAAGATATAAAATTGAATGAGTTTTTACCCTTTAAAGAACATCTCCATTTCATTTTAAAATATGCTGTTTCCTACATTTTTAATGCTACTAACATTTAGATGTTTGCACATGTGCCTTTCATCTCTATGTATCTGATGATTACTAGTCACAGTCGGTTACGCTCAGATCCTTAGTACCTCTGCCCCATCCCCTTAAAATAACCCATTATTGTCCATATCCCCCTTGTTAACACCTGTTTTCTACTGTTCTTCTCTTTCAGATTCTTTTCTTTACTTCCCTGGTTCATCTTCATTATCCTGGTTCCTGTAGTTATGTCTGGATACATATTCACTCGCAAGGATTTGGTGCTAGGATCCACATATGAGGAAGAACATACACTTTTTTTTTTCAGAGTCTGTGTTACTTCACTTAGTATAACAGTTTCTAGTTCCAGAATATCCCACACAATCCTATTCATCTATATACCCACGTACCAAATGGCATCCTTCCATAGCCTCCCCCTCCCACGTATTGGAGCCTATATACTCTATCATCCCTGTTACTGTCCTCTGTGTTGTTGACACCCCTAGCCATTCTCTAGTGCTTGTCTGTCTGCTGAATCTAGTCAGCCTATCTAGAGATCCTTGTTTTAGGAAGATCAGCTGTTCCTCATCTAGCAGCAATCAGTTGTCAATATTCCCTTAGATAAGATTGGGGTCTGCTGTTCATTTTCCCAGTTCTATGTTGGGTTATTGTCTGGGAGTCTCTTGCGCCACCTTGGCCAATAACTCAAAGGAATGTATCACCGGTCTGGCATTGTTTCTTGTTATGTAGCCTTTAGCTATACATATGGACTCTTAAAAATTATATTGACCCCTTTAATCTTTGGTTAT
>NW_008342013.1:392248-405713 GCF_000622305.1 Nannospalax galili
TTGCCCTCCACTGCACATGCAGAGAGGATCTACTAGTCTCTTAGCCCGTCAGTGCTGTGCAGTTGGTAACATTTGTTTTCTTGATCTTAGCCAGTCTGACTGGGGTAAGGTGAAATCTTAAAGTGGTTTTAATTTGCATTTCTCTGATTATTAGTGATGTTGAACATCTTTTAAGATGCTTCATAGCCATCTTTACTTCTTCTTTTGAGAATTCTCTGTTCAACTCCTTAGCCCATCTTTTAGTTGGGTTACTTCTTGTTTTGATTCTCTGTTTTTTGGGTTTGTTATATATTTTGGATATTAAACCTCCATCAGATGTGTCACTGGTGGAGATTTTCTCCCATTCTGTGGGTTTTCTCTTCACTTCCTTGGTTGCTTCTTTTCATGTACAGAAGCTTTTTAGTTTAATGAGGTCCCATTTGTTGATTCTTGTTTCCTGGGCAGTTGATGTCCGGCATAGAAAATCCTTTCCTACACCTATATCTTGTAGGTTATTGCCAGTGTTTTCTTCTAACAGTTTCAGAGTTTCAGGCTTCACATTGAGGTCTTTGATCCATTTGGAACTGACTTTTGTGCAAGGTGAAAGATAGGGGTTTAGTTTTATTCTTCTTCAGGAGGAGATCCAGCTTTGCCAGCACCATTTGCTGAACATGCTGTCTTTCCTCCATTGAATGTTCTTGGCTCCTGTGTCAACTATCAGGCAGCTGAAATTGAATGTACTCATATCTGGGTCTTCAATTTTGTTCCATTGATCTATGGGTCTATTTTTGTGCTAGTACCATGTTCTTTTTATGACTATAGCTCTGTAATACAGTTTAATATCTGGTATAGTAATCCCCCCAGCATTGCTCCTAGTGCTCAGGGTTGCTTTGGGTATACGAGGTCATTTGTGCTTCTATATGAATCCTAGGATTTTTTTTTCCAATTCTGTAAAAATGTCATGGGGATTTTGATTGGCATTGCATTGAATCTATAAATGGCTTTTGGTAGTATGGTCATTTTCACAATATTAATTCTTCCAATCCATGAGCATGGGAGGTCCTTCCATCTTCTGATGTCTTCCTCAATCTCTTTCTTTAAGGATTTAAAATCTTTATTGTAGAGGTCTTTAAAGTCTTTAGTCATGTTTATTCTATGCACTCTTTCTCTGATTGCTTGTTATTGATATATAGAAAGGCTACAGACTTTTGTAGATTAATTTTGTAACATGCCACTTTACTGAACGTGTTAATAATTTCTAGGAGTTTTCTGGTAGAATTTTTGGTGTCTCTTAGATATTATATATCACCTGCAGAAAGGGATAATTTGATCTCCTTTTCCAATTATTATCCCTTTAATTTCTTTCTCTTGTCTTATTGCTCTTTCAAGAGTTTCAAGCACTATGTTAAAGAGGAGTGGAGATAGTGGAAAGCCTTGTCTCATTCCTGAATGCGATGGGAATGCTTCCAGTTTTTCTCCATTTAGAATGATCTTGGCTGTGGGTTTGTTATATATGGCTTTAACCATGTTGAGATATGTTGCCTCCAGTCCAATTACCTCTAGGACTTTGAACATAAATGCATGTTGAATTTTGTTAAAGGCCTTCTTTGCATCTATTGTGATGACCATGTAGTTCTTGTTTTTGAGTCCATTTATATGATTTATGACATTTATTGACTTACGTATATTGAACCATCCTTGCATCTATGGGATGAAGCTGATTTGATCATGGTGGATGATTTTTTTGATGTTTGTATGCAGTTTACAAGTATTTTGTTGAGAATTTTTGCATCTATGTTCATTAAGGATATGGGTTTATAGTTTTCTTTTTTGGTTGTATCTTTACCTGGCTTTGGTATTAGAGTGATGCCGGCTTCATAGAAGGAATTTGGAAGTTCTCCCTCCATTTCTATCTTTTTGAATAACTTAAGTAGTATTGGATGTAGATCCTCTTTAAATGTCTGATAGAACTGTACTGTAAATCCATCTGGTCCTGGGCTTTTTTTAGCTGGGAGGTTTTGTATACGTAGAATTCTGCTGTAAATCCATTTGGCCCTGGCCTTTTTTTAGTTGGGATGTTCTGTGTTACAGTTTCAGTTTCCTTATGTGTTATGGGTCTGTTTAAGCTTTTAATCTCTTCTTGGTTTAGCTTTGGTTGTTCCCATGCTTTTAGGTACTGTTCCATTTCTCTTAGGTTTTCAAATTTAGTAGCATAAGTTTTTAATGTATTCCATTATAATGTTCTAGATCTCTTTGTTGTCTGTTTGATGTTTCCCCTTTCATCTCTGATTTTGTTGATTTGGAGGTGCTCTTTCTTTCTTTTGGTTAACTGAGCTAGTGGTCTATCAATCTTCTTTATGTTCTCAAAGAACCAGCTCTTGGATTTGTTGATTCTTTGTATTATTTTCTTTGTTTCTATTTCATTAATTTCTGCTTTGATTTTTTTTATTCTTGTCTGCTCGGTTTGGGTTTCATTTGTTGTTGCTTTTCAAGTGTCTTGTTTGGGTTTCATTTGCTGTTGCTTTTCAGGTGTCTTGAGTTGCAATATTAAGTCACTTATTTGTGATCTTTCTTGTTTTTTAATGTATGCATTTAGAGCTATAAACGTCTCTCTAAGGACTGGTTTCAGTGTGTCCCAGAGGTTTTGTTGTGTTGTATTGTGCTTTTGTTTAGTTCCAGGAATATTTTTATTTCTTTCTTAATTTCTCCTTTGACCCATTCAACATTCAGGTGTGTGTTGTTTAATCTCCATATGTTCATGTAGGTACTGGGGATTCTTCCAGTGTTGATTTTAAACTTTATTATCTTAGAATTTTTTCAGTCTTTTCGTAGTTGTTGAGGTTTATTTTCCCCAGTACATGGTCGATTTTGGAGAAGGTTCCATGGGGCGCTGAATAGAAAGTATATTCTTTGGTGCTTGGATGGAATATTCAGTAGATATCTGTTAGGTCCGTTTGATATATTGTATTGTTTAATTCAGATATTTCGCTGTGAATTCTCTGTCCTGTTGACCTATCTAATGGCCACACTGGGGTACTGAAGTCCCCTACTATTAATGAGTTGGGGTTAATCTGGGTCTTAAAGTCCTGCATTACTGTTTTATGAAGTTGGGTGCACCAGGGTTTGGTGAATATATGTTCATGATTGTAATATTTCCTTGGTCAGTTGTTCCCTTGATCAGAATGAAGTGACCCTCCTTATCTCTTCTGATTAGTTTTACTCATGTACAAAACACTGCTTTCTTATGACTGAGTAAAGGCCATAGCTAGACTTACCTTCAAATTAATTTTATTGCTCTTAAGGTAGTACCTGTCTGTGAAAGTGAGATGACTTTCTTGCAGACAAAAAAAGATGAGTTTTGTTTCTTCATCCATTCAACTAGTCCGTATCTTTTGACTAGGTTGTTCAGTCCACTGATATTTAAAGTTATTAATGAAAGATGTATATTGAATCCAGTCATTTTTATTTCTGTTTACATCCTTGATATAGCTATACTTTTCCACAGTTATACCTTTTGATATTTGGTTATTAATGAAAGATGTGTATTGAATCCTGTCATTTTTTTTGTTCACATTCTTGATATAGCTGTGCATTTCCACAGTTATAACTTCATTGAATTTCTTTCTGTCACCCCTTATGTATAGTCCTTTCTTCAGGTCTTTGTGTTGCTTCAAGAACTCTCTGAAGGGCTCGTTTTGTGGACATGAATTCTTTCAGCCTATTTATGTCATGGAAGATTTTTTCTTTCCCTTTCAACTATGATAGACTTTTTGGCTAGGTAAAGTGATCTGGGTTGGCATCTGTGGTCATTTAGAGCTGGGAATTCTTTGGTCCAGGCTCTTCTGGCTTTCATAGTTTGCACTGAAAAGTCACCTGTAATCCTGATGGGTTTTCCTTTATATGTGATTTGTTGTTTTTCTTTTGCAGCTTTCAGTATTGTCTCTTTGTTCTGAACATTTAGTGTTTTTACTGTGTTGTTCTGTAGAGTTTCTTTTCTGGTCCTGTCTGCTTGGTGTTCTGTGTGCTTCTTGTATTTGTATGGGCATGTCTTTCTTTAATTTGGGGAAATTTTCTTCTACACACCTGTCAGAGATCTGTTCCATACCATTATCTTGAGATTCTTCTCCTTCCTGTTTGCCTGTGATTCATAAGTTTGGTTTTTTTATGGTGTTACACAGTTTTTACGTGTTCCCTTCTTGTGATTTCTTAAATTTTTCATAATCTTTGCTTAAGTGGTCTAGTTCGTCCACTTTATGTTCCAGTCTTGATACTCTGTTTTCCATTTCATTCATCCTCTTGATGAGGCTTTCTCCTGTCATTTCTAATTGGCTTACTGAGACTGAGTGTTTTACTTCCTTCTTCATTTTAGCCTGAATATTCTTCAGTGTTTCTAATCTTTACTGAATTCATCCAGAAGTTTATCCCTATCTTCCTTCAGTTGTTTGATTTCTTTCTTTGTGTGTTCTTTAAATTCTTTGAATTTTTTTTATCATGTTTATAATTGTTCTTCTGAGTTCCATGTCCTGTGTTATCTCTAGGCAGTTCTCATTGTACTCTAGAAGACTATTGGTACTTGGTGGGGATATATTATTTTGGTTTTTCATGTTATTTTTTCTTTGTGACTTTGACATGTGAATTTCCTTCATAGTGTCTGATTCTTGTGTGAGACTCAAGCCTTCCTTTGTTGAGGTTAGATGTGCTTCTCTTTGTAAACTTTATGTGCCTTTGTGGTTTGCTTGTTGGGCATGAAAAGCTGGTTGGCCTAGGCTTCAGGTTCTCTCTTTTGATTTTATATTGGAGTGGCCCAATTGCTTTTGTCTTCAGGAGTTCCCACAGAGGTCCAAGTGAGATGAGGTTCAGTTGATATCAGGCCTTCTCCTAAGGTATGTGTCCCTCTAGGAAAGATGCCCCCCTTAAGAATCTGGGGGCTGGGCTGGCTTGGGAGAAGGGCCCGGGTAGATGCTGGTCTCAGAATGCTGGTGGCTGTGCCACCCAGGGAAGTAAAGGGAGGTGAGGGTGGGACCAGGCCTAGAGGGTTGCTGGGGGCCTGCAGGGAGGAATTGGGTTGGTTAGGATGTAAAGGATCAGGAAGCAGTGGGGGCTTTGGGTGAAGAGGTTAGTCCTGGTGTCTGGGGTGCCAAGATAAGAAATGGGCCTGTACCCAGCCTAGAAGGAGAGACTAGGCAGGGGAGCTGGAAGAGTGAAAGAGTCTGTGGGAGTCAAGTGTTAGGGTTTGAGAATCGAGAAGAATTCCCACAGATACCCAAAAAGATTATACAAAAGTGTATTTAAGAATTTTAAGAAAAAAAAGACAATAACCAAATGGTGGCTATCCGGGCACAGACTTAATGAGCCAAATATGGAGTCTGGCCCCGAACAGTAGCAGGCAGGAGCTTTTATTGGGGCACTCCACAGAAACCTGTGCATGCTAAGTATTTTTTAAAATAATTGGATTTTCCCATATCCTGTGTACAGGGAAAGTCTTAATTGGATGTCCCCATATCCTGTGTACGGGGAAAGTCTTAATTGGATGTCCCCATATCCTGTGTACGGGGAAAGTCTTAATTGGATGTCCCCATATCCTGTGTGCAGGGGAAGTCTGCAGGAAAGTCTTGATTGGTAGGGGCTGTCTTCAGTGCATTGGAATGTGCTGACTAATATCTTTTAGAGTCAGTAGTTTTTGTTCATACCTTATAAGGCTTTTACATGTACAATATGCCTGAGCTTGTCTGGGCTTGTCTAAAGAAGCTAGCCAAAATGGAGTCAGAGCATTCTGGCTCTTCATCAAGGTGGGCTGGGCCCGCTGGACTTACCCAGGGAAGGTGCTGGTACCAGGACACTGGAGGCTGTGCAGCCACGGAAGCAAAGGGATATGAGTGTGAGATCTGGTCCAGAGGGCTCCTGGGTACCAGGAAAGGTGCTGGCACCAGGCCGCCTAGAGGCTGTGCAGCCCAGGGAAGTAAAGGGAGGTGAGGGAGGGACCAGGCCCAGAGGATTCTTGGGGATGGAAGGGAGGAACTGGGGCCCTGATGCAAAGGATCAGGAAGCAGTGGTGGCTCTGGGCCAGGAGGTTAGCCCCAGTGTCTGGGGTGCTAAGACAAGGCCTGTACCCAACCTAGGAGGAGAGACTCAGGTGGCGGAGCTGGGAAGGTGAAAGAGGCTAAAGGAGTCAAGGCATGCTGGGCGTGCTGGATTTACCCAGGGAAGGTGCTGGTACCAAGACTCAGGCGGCTGTGCAGCCCAGGGAAGTAAAGGCTGTTTTCTGATTAAAAAAAAAAATTTCCTGTTATTTATTGCTATTGTGTGTGTATGATGTTTGTGTGGACGTGTGTGGAGGTAAAAGGACATTTTTTAGGACTTGGCTTTCTCTTTCCACAGTGGGTTCCAGGGACCAAATCAAGTTGTCAGGTTTGAGCATCAAGCATGTCTTAAAATTTTATTTAAAAAATATTTTATTTATTATTTTTATTTTATGTGTATGAGTGCATTGCCCACATAAGTGCACCCATGTAATGAAATGCTGTCAGAGATCATAAGAGTGCATCCTCTGGAACTGGAGTTCCAGACAGGTGTTAGCTGCTGTGTGGGTGCTGGAAATCAAACCTAGGTCCTCTGCAACAGCAGTCAGTTCCCTTAACCACTGAGCCATCTCTTTAGCCTGAACATCAAGCATTTTTACCTGCAGAACCATCTCACCAACTCTGTTTTTCTGCATCTTAAAAGTACTGTTTCTTATTTACTTAGTTGATCTATTAGGAAAGTTAACTATCATTTAATAAAAAAGTTAAATGAAAAATACTATTCCCAATTAAGTAAAACATTTTCCTTTTTTATAAAATGTGAAATTTTATTTTTCCTAAATGTTTTAAAAATATTTTATTTTTAATTTATGTGTATTTATATTTTGCCTGCATGTATGTAAGTCCACTCATGTGTTCAGTGCCCACAGAGGGCAGAAGAGGGTGTCAGATCCCTGGATCTGGAGTTGAGGACAGTTGTTAGCCACCATGTGGGTGCTGGGAACAGAACCCATGTCCTCTGCAAGAGCAGCCAGTGTTTTTAACCACTGACCCATCTCTCCGTAATATGTTTTTAAAATTACTCTAAATCTTATTGTCATGTCCTTTTGTTTTATTGTTTTCCTATAATTGCCTTCTGTTATTCTGATACTTTGATAATAAGAAAAAGAAACCTAAAAACTAATGAATTGAATGAATTTTTTATATTATTTGTTTTCCTTTTTAAAAAATATTTTTATTTTTATCTCTTGTGTATGAGTATATTGCCTGCATGTATGTAAGTGCACTCATGCCATGTAACGCCTATGGAGGTCAGAAGAGGGCATTGGATCCCCTGGAGCTGGCATTTCAGAGAGTTGTTGGCTTTCATGTGGGTGCTGGGAATGGAACCCAGGTCCTCTGCAAGAGCAGCCAGGGCTCTTAACTGCTGAGCCATCTTTTCAGCCCACTGTTTGTTTTCTTAATGAAAATATTTGACAGTTTCATACCTGTATATAATGTATTCTGATTACTCACACCCTCATCTTCTCTCTCCCTCCCAGTGCTGTCAACTCCCTTCTCCCTACAAGTCCCTTTCTACAGTTCATGTCTTTCTGTTTTAATTTTTAAAATTAAATTAAATTTAAAATTTGATTAAACACTGAGTTTAATTAGGGCCATCTACATGAGCTTAGGTATGGAACTATCCTTTGGAGCATGATGGGTTCACCAGTGGCTATACAACTAAAAACAATTACTTTCCCTTCCTCAGCATCCATCAGTAGCCAGTAGTTCTCCAGGGAAGGGTAGGGTCGGCCTTGAGCTCCTCCCCTGTTTATCACTGACTATTAACAGGCCCAGTCTTGTGTAGCCCCATTGTAGACAACTGCACTTCTGTGAGTTCATAATTGCAATAGCCATGTCATGTCCACAAGGTAGCATTTCACAACCTCCCTGTATATCATCCAGCTTTATGTTCTTTCTGCTCGTTCTTCTCCAATGATTTTTTGAGTCATACAAAGGGCAATATAGATGGGCATTCAACAGTCTTTTGTTCTCAACACTTTGACCAATCTCTGCGTTCCTTACTGCATTCCTTACTGTTCACTGCAAAGAGAAACTCTTTGTCAAGACTGAAAACAGGCTACAAATATGCAGAAGGCTGTTTGACACTATGTCCATTTTAGTAAAACAGTAGTAGTAAGTTCCTGCCTAGGGTCTATGACCTACCCAGACATGAATTTGACTAGGTTTCTAGTACCAGACATGAATTCTTACCTGTGGAGTGGGCCTTAAATTCAATCAGAGAAGCTCTTGCCCTAGTTAGCTTTGTCCACTTGACACAGCCTAGATTCACCTGAGAAAGGAGTCTTTATTGAGGGATTTTCCAGATTAGATTGGCCTGTGGACATGTCTATTAAGGATTGTCTTGAATGCTAATTGATGTAGGAACACCCAGCCTGCTGTGAGAAGTACCATTCCATGGGCAAATGATCCTTGGTGGAGTAAGAAAGCTAGTGAATAATGAGCTAGCAAGCTAGTAAGCAACAGACTGCCATGGTTTCTGCTTCAAGTTACTGCTTGAGTTCCTACCCTAACTCCTTGAATGATAGACTAACCTGTAAGCTAAAATAAACCCTTTCTTCCACCGAATTGCTTTTGATCAGTGTTCTATCACTTGCTAGCAACAGATGAAAATAGAATACCATCATAAGCCATGCCACTGTTGTACCCGTGGACGTATCTCGCCTGCCAGGTTGATATTGTAGACCTAAGATCCACAGCTAGGTAAAACTGCAGATGGCTTTCATTCCCCACCATGCTGCAGAGCATCTTCGTGCTCTGTGTGTGCTAGCCAGTGGGAGGAAAAATTCAGTTCTGCTCCAGCGTGGTTTCTCTTTGTCGTGAAACCCAAATATGTGGTGTCTTCAGCAGTGGAGTCTTACTATGTGGTTTTGGTGGGCAACCAAAAGCAATGGCAGTAGCCTGTACTGTTTTTAAGGTCTCTGAGGTCTTCCTAACCAACAACTCATAGGGAGGTATCCCAAATTTGTCATTGGAATTTTCATTTGCTCACCCATGGCTTCTGGGAGGGGCATTATCCACCCATGTTGAGCTCTGTTTCTTTTTTTCCTGTTTTTTTTTAAATTATGACAAAATATAGATAGCATAAAATTTACCTTATTAGCCTTTTTTAAGTCCAAAGTGAGCTAAAAAATATATGTGTGTGTGTATATATATATATATATTTTGTCTTTTTGAGACAGGGTCTCCTTGTCTGGAACTCACTATGTAGACCAGGCTGGCCTTGGACTCAAAAAGATCCCCCTGCCTCTACCTCCCAAGTGCTGGGATTAAAGGTGTGTACCACCAAGCCTGGCTTTATAATTTTCTTTTATATATTCATTTATTGATTTTGTTCTGGATAGGCAAGTAACCTTTAGGGAAGAGTTTTAAAATTTTCTTTAAATAATACTTACCAAATTAGAGGGGGTGGGAAATGAATGGTCAGTGATTAAAGTGCTTACCATGCAAGCGTGAAAACTGGAGTTTAGACTCCCAGAACATGCACTCCTGGGAGGCCTGGTGGCTGCCTTTAACTCCAGCCTCAGAAGATCTCCAGAGCAACCTGGCTGGTAAAACTAGACATCAGTAAGGAGGAAGGAAAGGCAATGGAGAATGATTCCTGACATCAAACTTGGGCTTCCACATGTACACACACCCACACAAACATGTGTGCCCACACATATGCAAAAATGCATATAGCACACACACACACACACACACACACACACACACACACACCCCACAAGTAGAAAAAGAAAAAAATTAAATTAAAAATTTAAATCCATAAAATGATGTTTTTGTAGTTCCATAACTTAAAGCTCTGGGTAAGGCTTTGAATGGACACTTTCTCTTTTTTCTTATGGAGAGAAATTGATTTATGAGTCAACTTTTACCTCTTGTTTCTTTGGTTTATTCAGTTTGGAAATGAAATTGTTTTCATGTATTCCATGATCCTATGTAGTGTGTCTTATTTTGAGCATAGCAGTTCTGGTACTTTATAGAATATAAATGGGGAAAAAAACCCTCCTAATTTTTTCTCTGAGCTAATGGCATGTTTTCTAGTTTGGTCATGTTCAGGGCCATTCTTAAGTCTTGATATTGATTTTCTCCATTGCACTAAGAGAAAATTTAAAGCCACTTTTCTCACTAGTGAAATTATGATGTTATTAAGGTACAAAAACTGCAGAAAGTTTTGAGCAAAAATAACTCTTGTGAAACTTGGTATAGCACTAACTTTAGATCTGAAAAGCATTTAGAGATGACCTAGCCCAGGGTTTATAAAAGTGCTAATAAACTGATCAAAAAGTTGTTCCTCTGTTCCAGAATTGTAATACAAATATAGAACATAATTTTAAAAAAGTCCAAACTAGGTAAATTCCAAAGTCTTTTGGATTATTTAACAAATATAAACCCAGATGACATTAATTGTAATGAAACTCATCTTATTCTATGTCTGGTTAGCAAATTATGGCATATAATGATTTTTAATGTCATAGAATTAATTTAGTTTCAACATAGGCATTTAAAAAGAGTCAGCAAAATTTGTATAATATTCATATGAAAGTATAAACATAGAACATGAATCTTGGAAAAATTTTCCTTTAAAATTTTTTGATTAAAGGGCTAGAGAGATGGCTTAACAGTTAGGAGTGAGTACACTGGTAATTTCCAACATCTATGTTAGGCAGCTAACAACTGCCTGTCAATCCAGCTCCAGGGGATCCTCTGCCCTCTTCTGGACTCTCTGGACACCTGTATTTACATATGCAACATACGCACACACAAAACCACACATTTATGCACATAATTTAAAAAGTCTCTAAAAATAGCTTTTGATTAAAATTGTAGCTTTAATTTCAAAGTCTGTGAATTGAAAAATGACTTAATCAGCTGCTGAATAAACAGAATTTCTAGTTTACAGTGCTCAAAGATCATTCTTATTAAAACCTGTCAGAGGCTCAATGAGATCCAGTTAGGTCTTCAAACAGGGGACCTTTCATTTCCAAATTGCTATTATGACTTGCTTGGTGCTTTCTTCAATGAAATTTTCTTAAGTCCATCATTTCTTGAGATTTATTTTTCTCCTACTCAGTAATATTTAGTTACAGTTCTAGGAGAGACCATATATTGAAAACGGAATTCTAGTTCTCATGAGGTTTTGCTGAAAGAATGTTTTATTCTCTAAAGAACTTATGATTGAAAATTGTCAAATGTACATTTCCCCCATACTTTGGGGGCTTGACTGATTATATAATAATAATGATTGCTCCTGTTAGATAGAATTTTGAAAGTACTCTTTGTTATGCTTTTTGGTAAAGCTAATGGTCTTGATAATATTTTTGCTTGAAATGTGTCCTATTAGATTTTCTTTAGGGATTAAAAAATTTTTTTTTGAAGGACACGCTAGAAACTAATCTATCAATGACTAGCCTATTCTAAAATTTTAATAAAAATTACTGATTGCCATTTTTCACAAAGAAGCATTATTTTTGCTGATATAAACATCACGTTCTACTTTCTGTCTCTCTTAATGACCCTTAATATTTAATACTGTTAAATAATATGGCTGTGTATTGTGCACTTAAGTAATTATTGTAGGGGTAGACTTCCAAAATTTATGAAGAAGTAAATTTTGAAAATTCAACTCTTAACGTTTGACCTTGAGAAAAAAGTAAATTGGTAGTAATATGTGTGTATGTAACAGAGGAGAGAGAGAGAGAGAGAGAGAGAGAGAGAGAGAGAGAGAGAGTGTGTGTTTATGTGAAGGCCCTATAATGACTTGGATATGAAGTGCCCCTTGAAAGACTTGAAATGCTGAAGTTTTGGTCCCCAGGTACTGGATCCAGACTTCGAGGGGTAATTGAATCATGATGGCTCTGTGTTAATTAGTGGACTAATCTGTGGATGGACCCATAGTTTAATGTATTATTGGTAAGTAGTGGAAAGTTTTGAAGTTGGGCCCTGTTTGAGGAAGTAAGTCAGTAGAGATATGGTCTTTGGTGAATGGGACTATATCTTGTCCCAGACCCCTTTATATATTCTTTGTTTGTCTGTGGTTGTGAGGTGAACAGCTTCCTTTGACATGTGCTCCCACTGCCATGATGTTCAACCTTACCACAGGCCATTGTGATGGAGGCAGCAGACTATAAACTAAAGTCTCTGAAATCACAATATAAATCTTTCTTCCTTTAAACTGTTTTTCTTAGGCATTTGTCACAGTGACAAAATATCTAATACTGGTCCATATTTAGATCAGAAGGTAACATTTACTGAAAAATGACTAATTGTTAAAGTCAAGCAAAGGAGTGTGATAGTTCATTAAGTGAGATAAGTAAGAGAGAGATCATGGAGTGCTTAAATCCTTGGAAGAACCAGGTCAACAAGGACAGAACTAAGAGATGCTGTTATTAATATGATCAAGGAAAAGGCACAGATGGTGATGGTTATGAAAGTGAACCTGACCAAATTCAGGTCAGCACAGCAAACTCTCCTTGATCTCTTCAAATACACTAATGGTAACTAGGTGAAGTTAAGGTGTGGAAACAAAAGTTATTATATATTCTGTGTTTCCTTTTTTTTTTTTTTAAACTTAGAATTCCTTTATAATCACTTGACATATATCCAAATAAAAAACATAAAAGGTTACTGAAAATGTTTAGGAACTATAAGTATTATATGCCACTCTTTCAAAATTTAACCTGTTTAAAATGCTAATTTCATTTAACAACCATGTCGAGTGAATGCATTTTGAACCTATTTTTTGTGTATAGATGTGTGTGCAGGTGTGTGTGTGCATGTATATATAGATGCATTGGCATGTTTATGTATGCATGTGTGTTGTCCAGAGGTTGTTCTAGTTAGCTTTTCTAATGTTGTTAGAAAACACTCTGACCAATACCTCTTGGGGAGGAAAGGGTTTCTTTGGCTTACATCTCCAGGGTCATAGTTCATCACTGAGGGAACTCAGTGTAGGAACCAGCTCAGTGGTTAAGAGCACTGGTTGGGTTCAGTTCCCAGCACCTAGATGGTGACTAACAACCATCCCTAAGCCGAGTTCCAGGGGATCCAGTGCCCTCTTCTGGCTTCCATGGGTCTTGCATGCACATGGTGTACTTACTTACATGTAGGCAAAACACTCATACATATAAAATAAAAATAAATGTTACAGAAATTACAAAAAAAAATCTCTCAAGGATAAGATGATAATTAAATAAAAAGAATGGAATGTTATATTAGGCCAGAGATGCATTGTTTAGTGGTATCATGCATAATGTACTAAGTAAATTAAAGATAGCTCCTTGTCATATCATTGTTATTTCTGGCTAAAGATATGACTAATGTTGATACATTGAAATATGACAGTCAAATAGTTTATTTTTACCTTTTTGAAATTTTAATATTTTTAGTTTTCTATACTATTA
>NW_008342013.1:405833-409832 GCF_000622305.1 Nannospalax galili
AAAGCACTCTTTTTATGAATAATGTTTGAGGCAAAAACACAAGTCTGTGTATCCTACAGCTCCATCTTTTAGGTTTCCACATCATGTTTAAAGAATTTATTTAATCAATTAATCAACTACCTTGTTTATAAATATAAACATTTCATATAAGTAGATTTTCTATTGTTTGCATATTATGAGACTGTTATCCCAATAGCTCTATAGAATGATAGCAATATATTATTAATTATAAATGTAATAATTTTCACCTTGTTTAAAACCTGGGCTTTGGTCAAATTTTTTCTTTGCCTTTTGGAATATTTTATACTAGTCAATACTTTCTGATTATTTGATCCCTAATTTAATGATACTGAAATTTTAGCTCATATTTTAGTCAGAATTGAACTCTACCTTTGAAATAGAATTATTGTTGAATAGCAATTTATTGAACCTTTATTTAAGCCTATTCAAAGTATGCAATTTGTCTGCTTTATTACACTTGCATTATTTTAAACTGTGATATTGATAGACACTTAGCTTCAGCTAACATGACATTTTAGAAAACACTTTATTTTGTTATTATTGCTATTTTTCTTTTTTGTGATTCTGGGAATAGAACGTAGGACCTCACGTGTACTGCACAAATGCTCTGCCGTTGAGCTATAGTCACAGCCATATTTATTTTAGTTAGCATACAAAGTCTTATTGTGGAATTTCAAACAAAATTTTGTTTTTGTTTTTTATTCTCTTCTTCCTAATTTCGTCCTCATCCTGTTCTCCCCTTCCACCCCTAGTATTCTTTTTTTCTTTCATATCACATGTATTCAAGTGCCCTACTCCCTGTGACTTGTTTCTAGTTTCATAGACTATGCCCACACTCACACCTGCATATATGCTTATGTTTAAACATTGAGCTAGAATCCACGTTTAAGAGAGAACTTGCAAGACCTTCTGAGTTTGGGTCACCTTAATATTAATAGTTTCCATATCTGACCATTTTCCTATGAATTTCATATAGTGTGTGTATACTTTTAGGGTTCATTCATTAATGAACATCTAGGCTATTCCCATTTCCTTGCTGTTGGGAATAGTGCAGCAATAAACATGGATGTGCAAATATCTCTTTGGTTCCTGCCAGAATAGTCCTTTGTATATATTTCCAGGAATGGTATAGTGAAGTCGTATGATAGATCTAGTTTTAGTTTTTTGAGAAACTGCCAAACTGATTTTTCTAATGGCTATATCGATTTACATACCTATCAGCATTGGGTACGATTTCCTTCTTGTCAATATCCTTGACAGCATTTGTTGTCTGTTTTCATGATGATAGCTATTCTCACCAGGGTGAAGTGTAATCTCGAAGTACTTTTCATATGCCCTTACTTGATGGTTAAGGATGTTAAACACTTAAAAAGACAATTATTGACTGTTTTATATCATGAGGACTCTTCTCATGAGCCCATTTGTTGATGGACAACTTAAAAAATTAGTTAATTTTTCAGGAAAGAACATATTTTGGAGACAGAACTGAGTTTTGATGCCATTCTCATGTCATGTCATAGCAGTTTTGTAACCTTTAGTGATATTAAATTCCTATGATGGCTCATTTATAAAATGGTACTACTAATTTTTTTTTGGTCTTTTTGAGGCAGGGTCTCCCTGTAGCCCCAGCTGTCCTGGAACTCACTATGTAGACCAGGCTGGCCTTGAACTCAGAGAGATCTGCCTGCCTCTGTCTCCTGAGTGCTGGGATTAAAGCTGTGTGCCACCAGGCCTGGCTGGTACTAATAATTTTTTTTTCCTAACTGTAGCCCTAGCCATAAACCTAACCCCAGCCCTAGCTTTAACCATAAATATAATCCTGACCCTAACCACAATTGTGGCTCTAACACTAATGCTAATCCTAACATACATAACCGTAGACCTAACCCTACCTCTAAACCTAAACCTAAACATAACCCTAATACTAATTGTAGCCTAGACCTAAAGCTAACCCTAACTGTAGGCCTAACCCCAACCCTAACCTTAACCCTAAGCCTAACCCTAGCCCTAAACCTAAAACTAACCCTAACCCTAAACCTAATCCTAAACCCTAATGCGAACCTAACACTAAACTCAACACTAAACATAACATTAATGTTAATTGTAGCCCTAACTCTAATCTTAATTCTAAATATAAACCCTGACCCAACAAGTACCCTGACCCAAACCGTAGACCTAACACAACATGTAAACCAAATCCACTGACCCTAACACTAACCCTTAAACTAAACTAGCCTTAGTCCTAAATCTAATCATATCTTCAAAACTAACCTGAGACCTACCTCTAAACCTCACACTATTATCTTTGACCTTACCCTAACCTTAACACTAGCCCTAGTCATAAAGCTGATAGTAACCATAGCCTAACTCTAACCCTAAACCTAATCCTAACTCTAAACCTACAACTATCCATGACCCTACCCCTAAGCTGAATATTAATACTAAACCTAAGCCTAACAGTAGGCCTAACACTAACCCTAAACCTAACAGTATACCTAATCCAAAACCCAACCGTAACCCAAACCCTAAACCAAAAAGAAAGTGTCTCTAACACTAGGCCTAACACAAACTCTAAACCTAAACCTATGCCTAACCCTATAAGTAATCCTAACATTAACCCTAACTTTAACCCTAAGCCTAACCCTAAACTGAAACCTAAACCTTAGCGTAACTCTAACCTTAAATGTAACCTTAGTTTCCTAACTCTAACCCTCACTGTAACTTTATACCTAATCCAAACCTAAACCTAATTAATCCTCACTTATCTCAAGGTAACAGTGACCCTAAAACTAGGCTAACATAAACTCTAAACTTAAACCTAAGCCTAAGTAATCCTAGCCATAACCCTACTTTTAACTCTGAGCCTAACCCTAACCCTTAGGCTAAACAATAACCTAACATTAACCCTAAACATATCCCTGGGCCTAACCCTAATTCGACCTGTTACTTTATCACTAATCTTGACACTAAACATAACCCTGACCCTATAATGCTAAACATAACCCTAAACCTAAACCTAAGCCTAACCCTACATGTAACCCTATCCCTAACACTAACCACAATCCTTACCCTAAAAAAAAAAAAAAAACACTAGACCCTACCCTAAACCTAAGACAAATATTTCCTCCAGCCCTAAAACAAACCCTGCACTTAGCGTAACCCTAAACATAAACCTATACCTAAGCCTAACCCTACACATAACCCTAACCTAACCCTACCACTAAAGGTTAATCTAATGGTAACTCTACATATTACCCTAGACTCAAACATACCCTAACCCTAACCCCAGGCCTCTTCTGAAAACTAACACTAACACTAACACTAATGGCAACTCTAGACCTAACATTAACACTTACCCTAATATTAATTTTTGAGCTAACCCTAACCTTAGCCCTAGCCGTAAACCTACCCCCAACCCTAGCTTTAACTCTAACACTAATCCTACCCTAACCATAATCCTTGATCTAACAGTAATACTAATTCTAACTCTACATGTAACCCTAGACCTAACCATACCTCTAACCTTAACCCTAAACCAAACCCTGACACTAACCGTAGCCTAGTCCTAAACCTAACTGTAACTGTAGCCCTAAAGCTAAACCTAACCCTAACCCTAAACAAAGCTCTACCACTAAACGTAAAACTAACCCTAACCCTAAACCTAATCCTAAACCCTAATGTAAACCTAGTACTAAACAAAACTCTAATACTAATTCTAACCCTAACTCTAATCTTTTTTTTGGTTGTTATTTTTTTTTAACTTTTTTAATCATTTAAAAAAAATTTTAATAACTACATGATTAGAAGAAGCATTTCACTACAAATTTAACATGTTCAGCAACACACTCCAGAGCAAGAGTACATCTCTTTCACAAGCGGGTGCAAGTTTCTAGGTTCACAGTTGCGTTAATACAGCCATACAATAATGAACTTAGTATAAGCCCTGCAAGACAAAAAATTTAATGAGATTTTAACCTT
>NW_008342013.1:411685-416685 GCF_000622305.1 Nannospalax galili
GAGTTCTTTGTGTATATGCCAAGGAGTGGTATAACTGGGTCAAATGGTAGGTTCATTCTTAGTTTTTTAAGAGTTCTCCACACTGCTTTCCATAGAGGTTTCATGACTTTTCAATCTCACCAGCAGTGAATGAGTGTTCCCCTTTCTCCATAACCTCGCCAGCATTTGTTATCATTCGATCTCTAGCTCTTAGCCAGTCTGACTGGAGTAAGATGAAATCTTAAAATGGTTTTAATTTACATTTCCCTAATTACTAACTATGTTGGGCACTTTTAAAGACATCTTTATTTCTTCTTTTGAGAACTCTCTATTTAGATCTTTAGCCCATTTTTTAATTGGGCCATTCGTGTTCTTGAGTCTTTGTTTTTTTAGTTCTTTATCTATTCTGGATGTTAAACCTCTGTCATATGTGTCACTGGTGAAAATTTTTCCCCTCTCTGTGGGTTTTCTCTTCACTTTCTTGATTGTTTCTTTTCCTGTAGAGAAGCTTTTTAGTTTAATGAGTTCTTACTTGTTGATTGTTGACCTTAATTCCTAAGCAATTGGTGTCCAATTTAGAAAGTCCTTTCCTACATGTATATCTTGTCGATTACTGCCAATGTTTTCTTCTAATAGTTTCAGAGTTTTGAGTTTCACATTTAGGTCTTTGATCCATTTAGAGTTGACTTTTGTGCAAGGTGAAAGATAAGGATCTAATTTCATTCTTCTACAGGTGGAGATCCAGTTTTGCCAGCACCATTTGCCGAACATGCTGTCTTTCCTCCAGTGAATATTCTTGGCCCCTTTGTCAAATATCAGGTGGCTGAAATTGTATTTACTCATATTTGGGTCTTCAATTTTGTTCCATTGATCTATGGTTCTATTTTTGTGCCAGTACCATGTTGCTTTTATGACCAAAGCTCTGTCATATAGTTTGAGATCTGGTATAGTAATCCTCCCAGTATTGCTCTTTGTGCTCAGGGTTGCTTTGGCTATCTGGGGTCTTTTGTGTTTCCATATGAATTTTAGGATTTTTCCCCTACTTCTGTGAATAATGTCATGGGGATTCTGATTGACATTGCACTGAATCTATAAATGGCTTTTGCTAGGATGGTCATTTTCACAATATTAATTCTTCTAATCCATGAGCAGGGGAGGTCCTTCCATCTTCTGATACCTTCCTCAATCTCTTTCTTTAAAGATTTAAAATTTTCATTGTAGAGGTCTTTAATGTATTTGGTCAGGTTTATTCTGAGATAGTTTATATTTTTTGAGGCTATTGTCAATGGGAGCATTTCCCTGTGCTCTTTATCCACTTGCTTGTTATTGGTATGTAGAAATGTTACTGACTTTTGTAGACAAATTTTGTAATCTGCCACTCTACTGAAAGTGTTAATCATTTTTAGAAGTTTTCTGGTGGATTTTTTTGTTATCTTTTAGGTATAGTATATCATCTGCAAAAAGAGATACTTTGACCTCTTCTTTTCCAATTATTACTCCTTTAATTTCCTTCTCCTGTCTTAACTGCTCTAGAAAGAGTTTCAAGTACTATGTTGAGAAGGAGTGGAGATAGTGGACATCCTTGTCTGGTTTCTCATTTTAATGGAATGCTTCCAGTTTTTTTCCATTTAGAATGATGTTGGCTGTGGGTTTGTTGTATACAGCTTTAATTATGTTGAGGTATGTTCCCTCCAGTCCAATTCCCTCTAGGACTTTTATCATGAATGCATGCTGAAGTTTGAAAGGGCTTTTCTGCCTCTATTGAGATGATGATGTGATTTTTGTCTTTGAGTCTATTTATATGCTTTACGATATTTATTGAATTACATATATTTAACCATCCCTGCATCTCTGGAAAAAATCTGAAATGTTTGTATGGAGAAATAGTTTTATACTTGGAGACTCAGTGTACTAGTTTTAGTAAAGAGTAGAACACCTAGTAATAATAGCAACAAATAAAGTACTCTACTGTATGCAAAGTAAGCCTTGTAGATATCTGCAGAATTGCATTCATCAGTGCTAGAACACACACTCTCTTCAAGTACATATGAAACACTTTTGTGGATAGGTCATAGTCTAGGCTACATAGCAAGTTAGCAAATTTATATAGCTCAGTGATAGAGTTCTGATCTAGCATGCACAAGGCCCTAGGTTCAGTTCCTAGTACTGTAAAGAAAAAGTAAAAAGAAAGAACTCAAAGTCTCTTCTGTGTGCATAATAGATTTAATTAGAAACTGGTAGTAGAAGACAGTAGTGTGTGTGTGTGTGTGTGTGTGTGTGTGTGTGTGTGTGTGTAACAAGAAAAAGAGGTCATGAATTCATGAATTTGAGAGGGATTGGGGGGTATGGGAATTGGAGTGGGGAGAGACATGGTAGAAATGATGTAAATATACTCATGCATGAATTAAAAAAAATTAAATGAAAAAAATGCAAATTCTCTCAAAAAACAGAAGGATAACACTTCACATTCCATTCTGTGGTTGGTTAGTAATAGTCCAGATAACCAAGCCGGGCAGACGCAAGAAAACTGTATAACAGTATACTTTTGAATACAGGTGCTGAGTTTTTATCAAGGTCTAAAAAAATTTTATACTATGATCAATAGAATTTATCCCAGAAATGTAAGAGTACCATAACAATATAAGGTAGAAACCTTTCCACACCAGTACAAGGAGCTTCCTTTTTCATGTGAGTCCACTTTATTTAATAGTTTACTGGTAACATGTACTTTATTTAACTATTATTTAGATACTGGTTATTGCCTTGGTGCTAGGTATACATCGGTGAAGACAACCCTCTCCCCCATGGAGCTTAACTTTTTTGAGATAGACTTGTTGGTAATAGAGCAGCTCATGTGAAAGTAGAATATAATTGTGGTAAGTGTTGTGAAGACTGTGATCAAGGAAGTTGACCTAGCCAGGGATGTGAAAGACAGATTTTCTGAAGTGGTAATTGAGCTAAGATCTGAATAAGGAATGACTCCTTTTTAAAAAATTTTTTTATTTTTGTTTTATGTGTATGCGTGTATTGCCTGCATGTAGGTAAGTGCACCTGTGTCATGCAATGCCCGT
Source organism: Nannospalax galili (assembly GCF_000622305.1). Taxonomy (NCBI): domain Eukaryota; kingdom Metazoa; phylum Chordata; class Mammalia; order Rodentia; family Spalacidae; genus Nannospalax; species Nannospalax galili. The sequence goes on from NW_008342013.1 coordinate 414,736, forward strand.
GGAGGACAGAAGAGGCTGTCGGATCCCCTGGACCTGACGGACACTTGTTAGTGGCCATGTGTGTTCTGGGATTTGAACGTGGGTCTTCTGCAAGAACAGCCAGTGTTCTTAACCACTGAGCCATCTCTCCAGTCCCAGAATGATGACTTTTTACGTACAGTAGTCCCCTACCCCATTTTTGCAGTGGTGTGGCTTGAACACAGGACCTTTTCCTAGTCCCAAGCAGTCCCTTAGTAAGTAGCTATGGTTTCAGTTTCAGTTATCTGAGACTGACTAAAGTCCAAAAATATTAAATGGAAAAGTCCAGAAATGAAGAATTCCTAAGTTTCAATAAAGAATTCACCTGATGTAGTATGTTGGCATTTCACATCATCCTGTCTAGGACACAGCTCATCTTTTGTCCAGCATTTGCTCCCTGCCTATTAATCAGTTAGCAGAGTTCCCAGTTTCTGTACGGGCTTGTCATAATATCACAGTATGTATGTTAACACAATCCTTATTTTACGTAATTGCCCAAAGCAAAGACTAGTGATGCTAGCAATTCATATATGCTAAAAAAGCTTCTAAGTACAATCTTGCAAGAGGAAAGGTGAATGCATAGTAAGATGTTTGAAAGACATAATCACACAGGTGCAACTTTTATCAGGGGATATCCTTATTTATTTTAGTTACTGCTATTAGTCTCTTGATGTATCTAATTTATAAATAAAAACTGTATGTTAGGCATGTATGCACAGAAAAAAATATGATTTGTATCAGATTCAGTGCTATCTGTGCTTTCAGACATCCTCTGGGGGTCTTGGAACATTTCATTTGTGGATAATGGGGATTTTTGTATTCCAATAATGTAATTTTGACCTGTGGTATCCACTCTCCCATTTGTTCTATATTTATAAGCATTCTTTTGCTAGTAGTGATCTCATCAGCTTTTAAATAAATTTAAGTATTCTCACATTAAAAAAACCTCATTATCTTTTCCAACTATTTCCTTTTTTTCTCTTTCCCTTCTAACCAGGAAAGAATTGTCTGAAGTTTCTATTCTCATTTACTCATCTTATACTTGGTTAGGAAAAAGAAAATCAGGTTTACCCTCTCTTCAACCTCTTTCAGTCTGGATTTCAACTATACCATAGTGAAATACTTTCAATAAAGTCAGTAATGACCTGCACGCCCAGTGAGCCCTGTTAGTCATCACTTTGCTTGGCCTTTCTGTGGCACTGAACATAACTGAGAACTTTTTTCTTGAGATGTTATCTTTCATCATATTATACTGTTCAGTTTTTCTTTTTTGTTCTTTTTAGTTGGTTAAGAGACGCTGGAATTCCTTAAGACTATTTTAGACTCTTTTTCCTTTCTGTCAGCCTCTCTAAAGGTGGGCTTCAGATATTATCTGTAAATGGTTCCCAAAGTTATATTGTACCTGACTTCTGGGTTCTGCACTAATGTGGTCAGCTACCTCTCGTATTTTTCTACTTTATTTGTTGTTTATTTATGTGTATTCATTTTAGATCTGATATCTACCAGGTGTTGTGGTGGTGCTGGGAGTGTCTTATGTATCTGTAATGGAATATAATCAAAACAATTAATGATTCACTCCCTCTGCTAAAAATAAGCAGGTAAACAAATAACTAGTCAGGCAAGCAAGCAAGTCAAAGAACAAAAACAGCCCAAATAAGACCTTTGCTTCTGTGATTCTCTATCAAGTGCTACAATCCACCTAGTTCTTTTAATTTGAGTCCTTGGGATTTGTCTTGACTCTCACCTTAATCTGAGCGTATTTCCCATGTCATCACCAGTCCAATTGAATTCAATCAGTGTAGCCTAATGCAGTGCTGCTCTACTTCCTGAGTATCTTCCCTTTGCATCTGTTATCCTCTTTTCACCAATAATGCCATCACATGACTTCTATAATAGTTAGTGGTCCTAATCTTGCTCACTTTTGACTGTCTC
>NW_008342013.1:419102-432066 GCF_000622305.1 Nannospalax galili
CTCCCACATCACTCATCAAGAAGATGCCCCTCAGACATGGCCACAGGCCAGTCCAATAGAGGGAATTTCCTGATTGAGGCTCCCTCAACCCAGGTGTGTCAAGTTGACACTAAAGCTATCCAGCACAAGGCATGATAACATAGAGGGTTTATTAGTATTAGATTTGAATTGAACAATTAATATCTTGTTGATACTTTATTGTGCTATATATATTCACAGTAAAATCTGTAGTTATAAATATGTAACCTTGTTATGTATGATTTTTTTTTCTTAATTAAAAGGCTAAGAAGCACCAGGCCTTCCTAGTAGAGACATGTGAAAACAACGTGAAAGAACTGGAATCGATCTTGGACAGCTTCACTGTGTCAGGCCAGCGGACATCAGGTTAGTTAAAGGTATAAAATGACAGATGCATCTGTCTGTGTTCCAAAGTCACTACATTCTGGGAATTCTGCAGATGCCTCTTTTAGTCCCTCATCTCAACATGTTTTGATTTGATGACATGATAAGAGCAGTTCTCACAGCAGTTAGTTGGCCTAGCTGGCTGGGAGAGGGTGAAGGAGTGTGGCCCTGCTGTTGTCCTCCCTGAACTTGATTTACAAGTGTTGAAGTCTGTGTGATTGGGCAGACAAGGGCTCACTTGCTGTGTTCTGAATCCAACTGAGAGAAGAGTCCTTACAGTATACCTGCAAGGGAACAGATGTTTCCATCAAACTGAGCCAAATTCTGAGGCAACCTTCAGCAACGTAAAGGTCACACATTCAAAAGGTTATGTAGGACACAGGCTGCAACAGTATATGTTCTATATGTTGCTTTCTAAGCTGGTTCTCGCCATATGTATGCTCTGGATAACAGTGCTTAGGTAAAATATTGTGGTTTTAGTATTAATCCACTTAATATAGTTAAGAACTATAACAACATTTGTAGAGTTTTTTTGGAACTAGCAAAATGTTGTCTAGAAGTTCTGCTCAGTTTCTGCTTTCTTAATTTTTTGTGGTTCTGTCACCATCTGTGCTATGGTAGCTCTGACAGGAAGCGTCTGCTCCCACCTGTTTCCTTTTGCCACACTGCCGCCCACTGCTGCCCTTTATTAGTTGTTTCATGATGCACTTACAATCTTCACAAACCAGTTAAAATTAAATTGCATACTATGTTTTAAAAGAGTCAAAATAATTTTTCAAGTGAGCTCTTTAGAGGAGTTTTAGGAAAATTTGTTGTCTTTGAGAAAGTGGGAGACTGTCAAGGCTGTGTTTTAGCCTATGGATCAGCAGTTAAGAAACTTGGTATGCTTTGCAGTTACTTCTTCAGTCTGCTTTTATCTTTCATGTGTTTCTAGCTGTGTTTTTATTAAGTTAATATATGACTTTTTTTTGCTTCTGTTTAAATGTTTCCCAAAAGCATTAGTGTTTTATAGATTTTTACTGTGGACAAATCAAAGTATATGAAAGTGACATCAAAATACAGGAATCAATTTGAAGTTTTTAGTTAACATTTTTAAAAAAACTTTGGAGTAAAAATTTTTTTTTCTGGCACTGATATTTTATTATTGAGATGTATATCAGCAATATGTAATGGAGTTAGGCTCTTTACAAATTGTTAAATATTGTCATAGCATATCATATACTTGATTAAATATTTCTTCACAGTTCAATTAGAAAAGCTAATGCTAAGGAGGTCATATATCCTTTGAATTTTAAAAAGAAATGATTTATAAAAAGCCATTCTCATAAGTTATTATAAAGCATATAGAAAAAGGATTGACATCTATGTGTTTTTTCATTCTTATCTTTTGGCTGCTATTTTTAAAATTACATTTTGGATGGCTCAGCAGTTAAGAGCACCGACTGCTCTTGCAGAGGACCCCGGTTCGATTCCCAGCACCCACATGGGGGCCACAAATCGTCCTTAACTCCAGTTCCAGGGGAATCTGAAGCCCTCTTCTGACCTCTGTGGCATTGCATGACACAGGTGCATTCACGTACATGCAGGCAATATACTCATACACATAAATTAAAAGTAATAAAATAAAAAAAATTTTTAAAAATTACATTTGTGTGTGTGTGTGTGTGTGTGTGTGTGTGTGCGTGCACATGTGCATGCCACTATGCAGGCAATATACTCATACACATAAATTAAAAGTAATAAAATAAAAAATTTTTTTAAAAATTACATTTGTGTGTGTGTGTGTGTGTGTGTGTGTGTGTGTGCGTGCACATGTGCATGCCACAGCATACATGTGAGGTCGGTGGACAGCTTTCAGGAGTTGGTTCTCTTTCTACCATGTGGGTTCCAGGAATCAAACTCAGGTAGTCAGGCTTGGTGGCAGGTGCCCTTGTCAGCTGAACCATCAAGGCTGCCCCAGTAATTACTGTTTTTTGACCTACTAGTTTTCTATATACTGAATACTCTGTAAATCACAAGAGATTTTGGTTTCATAAAAAGATTGTGTGCTTAATTAGTGGATTTTGGATTGGTATAGAGTCATTGTTGTTTCAAGTATTTTGTGATAATTATTTATTCTTTATCCTTGTTTGGACAATAGGTGCAGCAGTAGGAGATTTAAGAAGGCTGGAGAAGAAAGAGGTCAGGGTATTTATTTCCTCAGGTCCCTCTACTGGTACATTCTCAAAGCAGCTTCACCTTTCCATAGCTACAGTGCCTGTCTGATGGATTCTGTTTCATAGGCATGGCTCTTGTTAGATGTAGTGACAATGTATCATCCACTTAACCCTTTAGGCTTAGGCATAGTATTGGTTTTCCACTCTTGTCAGTTTTTAGTCCCTCATGATACATTGTTGGTTGTGTGCCTTTCCACATTTCTGTAGTAGTCTCTTCCAGTGAACTGTTCTGAGTGTGCCATCTAATTTTTTCTGACTCATATAACCCTTGGGATCAGCTTCACTCTTCTCTTGCTTTCGTGAATAGCCCTATATTATTGGAGTGGACTCTGTTTCTAGTTACACTAGTTTAGGTTGGATTGCTGCTGTTTATTTTTTTTTCGGTCTAATTTTATCTTTCATATATTTTTGGTTGTAATTTTATTAAATTACATGGCTTTGTTTTTCATTTAAACATTAAGATGAAATAATTACTTATTGGATACCAAGCAGTACTCAATAAGTGCAGTTAAATATTAAGTAATTTTGTTGCTTAATATTTAACAGAGAATCTGATCTATTTAAAAACACCCTACACCAATTTGAGGACATATGTGTCACATTCCTAAAAATCTGAATATATCTCAAGGTATAGAAATCTTTGAGAGTCAGTTTCAAGTCAAAGCATATTCTATTCTTGCTATGCGATGGTGGCACCTTCTGAGAACTTACAATAAAATTAGATCAGTTACCATGGAAGAATTTTCTAGATCTCCTCTGTTTTGTTATAAGTAGGCAATAGTGCTTTACTTCCTTTTATTACCTTTACATATCTTGATACATACTCTGTGCCTACCCCATATTTTAGGAAAAATAATCGATAGTTAAAATGTAGTGGGGCAATCATATAATGTTTTTGCTTGTTCTTTAAAATGAAATGATTGGATCGGTGAGATGGCTTACCAGGTAAAAGTGCTTACTGCACAAGCCCGAAGACCTGAGTCAAGCCCCCAAATCCACAATGGAAAGAGAAAATTGACTCTCAAAAATTTTCCTGTGACTTGTCCCCCCTCAATAATAATAAATAGAAAAACCCCAAATGATTGAAATTATTTCCATGAAGTAATCTTAGTCCAGAATTGACAGTAATTGCCACTGCACTTCGCACTGTGTTCAGATTTTGTGGTTTTATACATTGAGAAACAGTCTGGGCCAGGTGTGGTGGTGTACTCCTTTAATCCCAGCACTCAGGAGGAAGAGGCAGGGAATCTCTGTGAACTTGAGCCCAGCCTGGTCTATATATAGTGAGTTCCAGGCCAGGTGGGAGACCCTGTCTCAAAAAGAAAGAAAAAACAAACAAAAAAACCCCCCAAAACCCCCAAACCCCAAAATGAAACATTCTGACGTGTGAAGCTGTCTGTTAGTTTATCTTCAGTTAGCAGCTGAGCAAAGTCTTTGTTAGTCCAAGAATTGTCAGGATTTTATTTACATAGACGATTTAACTTTATTTTCTCATCTGCCATCAGTGTGGCAGTTTATACTCTTTCCTAGTACCTCCAGCACATCTCTTGTACTGACTGTTCTCTCTGCTTCTCTCTTTGCTCTTTTCTAGTCTGCCTCTTGACCACCAGAGTGATCAGTGAAAAATCCAAGTTCTAAACTTTCACTTAGAAGAAGATTAAATTTCGGGGATCTAATATATAGCATGGTAACTCTAGTTAATAATAATGTATTGTGTGCTAGAAATTTGTGAACAGTGTAGATCTTAAGTGTTTTACTGCCCTTCCCTGTCCATAAAATGGCCATTATGTATCATGATGGATATGCTAATTAACTTGAGTATGGGAATCACTTCACAGTGTGAACATGCACAAATAATCACACTCTATTACCTGAATATTTACAGTTTTAGTCAATTATGCTTTAGTAAGGCCAGAAGAGAATGACAACAAAAACTTGTTAGAGTTTGCCTTTCCTTTGATGTAAATCTTCAAGGCTTTGCATTTCCCGTGGAAGCCAAAGGGCTAGCAGTGGTTTGCTCCATCTTTTATTATCCCTTGATCTCATTGGCTACTAATCTCCCCTTCCTTCCTGGGCTTGGGCCATTCTAGCCTCCTTCCATTTCTTGAGCACACCAAGAATGCTCTTGCCTTAGTGGCCTTTATGATGGCCTTGCCTTCTAATTGGAGGATTTTATTCTTGCTGTTGTTTTAGCATAGTATGCCTGCATAGCTCTCTGTAGATTTATCGTCCTCAAATCTGGGCTCAAGTGTTCATGAAGCTTGCCCACTGCATACTCCCATGTGTTTCGCCTCACCACCTCTCTTCCTTTCTTGCTGTACTTTTTTGTTCCAGAGCATTTATTATTGCCACACATTTCTAATACATTGAGTTGTGTATTTCCTACTACATCTGAGCTGTCTCTTTTACTCATTAATGTGTAGGATGGCATGTGGCACAAAGAAGTCACTCAAAAGCCATGTGTTGACTATAAATAAAACATAAATTAAAAATTAAAGAAGTGTTCTAGTTTGATTCTCCATTGCTGTGACAAGACACTCTGACCAATACCAACTCAGGGAGGAAAGGGTTTATTTGTCTTACATCTCCCAGGTCGCAGTTCATCAGGGAGCCCAAGGTAGGAACTCAGGGCAGGAACCTGGAGGCAGGAGCTGGAGCACAGGCCATGGAGGAACACTGCTTACTGGCTTGCTCCTGTGGCCCTGCTGCTCAGCCTGCTTTCTTATGCAACACAGGCCCACCTGCTCAGGGATGCCACCACCCACAGTGGGCTGGGCCCTTTCACATCACTCAGTAGTCAAGAAGATGCCCCAAAGACATGGCCACAGTCCGGTCCTATGTAGGAAATTCCCCAATTGAGGCTCCCTCAACCCAGGAGTGTTGGCTTTTCCAGCACAAAGTCCTGAACATTTCTATAATACTCCTAAAAACACCAAGGTCAGGTCTGTCACACTCTCTGGTACCAATTTCTGTTCTTGTTTGATTCTCCATTGCTGTGTCAAAACACTTGATTCTCCATTGCTGTGTCAAAACACTGACCAATACCAACTGGGGGAGGAAATGGTTTATTTGGCGTGCACCTCCTGGGTCACAGTTCATCAGGGAGCCCAAGGTAGGAACTCAGGGCAGGAACCTGGAGGCAGGAGCTGAAGCACAGGCCATGGAGGAATGCTGCTTACTGGCTTGCTCCCCTGGCCCCTGCTCGGCCTGCTTTCTTAGGCAACACAGGCCCACCTGCCCAGGGGTGGAGCCACCCACAGTGAGCTGGGCTGTTCCACATCACTCAACAATTAAGAAGATGCCCCAGGGACATGGCCACAGGCCAGTGTAATGGAGCCACTTCTGGATTGAGGCTCCCTCAACCCAGGTGTGTCAAGTTGACACTAAAGCTATCCAGCACAGGAAGGTTGAAGTTTGTTTTACATTTAAATTTTTGAAGTTACCAAGGCAGTCATGCAGTCTTTCCAGCTTGTAGCAGTCCCTAGGGATCCTTTGAGATCCTTTGAGAAGCATCATTTGAGAAGCATCACCTTTGAGAAGCATCACCAGGAAGACTGACCTTCAGTGGAGAAGATGTACAGTCTTTCATGGTTCACAGAAATCTCCCCCTTGATTGCTTACTATTATTAGATAAGAAAGCCTCCCTTTACTTGATTGGGGAGATGATTTCATATCCTAATCCGACTTCTACCTGCCATTAATACTGGTATATTGCTTATATCTCATAATATTAATAATGGTATTGCTTATATCTCATTTCCCCCTGATGGGAATACTTATAGTAGGATTGGGGAAGGGTATTTTCCTACCTTGAGCCTTTTTGCTTCAAGTATAATATTTCTTCTAATATAGATTTTTTTTCTGTTTTGAAAGCTAGAAAACACCTGGATTGTGACTCTTTTCTTCATAGGATTCAAGAAAAAAAAGTCTTCTGTGGTTCAGTCTTGACTCCTCCTCATAGTGGTGGCCTTTCCTATAGGCCAAGACTTCAACCTTCTTCAACTTTTTCTTCCTTGAGGAAATAATATAATACCCTAGAGGTAATATTTTTCCTTCTACTTGGAGAAATGGAAGGACCTTAGAAAACAACAGCCACAGAGTTGGATGCTTTTTTAAGACATGTATATGTCATCCAGGAATTGGGCAGTCTTAAGGAGTATTATTAGAAAAACCAAGACAACAGACTAGACTATAGATCCTTATTGATGGTCCCTTCTCCCATCCTTCTCCCTGCCCTGTCTTCCCCCTCCCTTCCCTTCATTTTCCCTTCCTTCTTCTGTTTTATATTTTTTTGTTTAAATTTTTTTTTGATTGAAATTTTGTGCATTTCATACAATACATCTTGATTATAGTTAGACCCCTCTCATATCTGAACCCCTCCATAGACACCCCCCACTAGATTTCATGCATTTTGTCATACATGTTAAGACCTAGAGAGTCAAATTTGTGTCTCTTGGTGTGAGTCCACCCACTGGAGCCTGGTCAGCTTCTCTAGTTTCATTCCCTTAAAGAAGACCAACTCTCCCTCATTCAGCAGTGATCTGCTATCCATAGTTCCTCAGCTAAGGTTGGGGCTTCCTACCCATTTCCCCAGTTCTATTCTGGGATTTTGTCTGCTTTGAATTTGCAAGTGTCTTGTGCATGCTGTCACCATTGCTAGAAGTTCACATGAGCAAGTTTGCAGCCACCTGGAAAACTGTTTTCTTGTGGTCATCCACCACTCCATGATCTTACAGTCTTTCTGTCTCTTCTTTAGCAATGATCTCTGACCCCTGGGTGGCAGAGGTTTAATATAGGAGTTCTAGCCAAGGGCACATACTCTGCAGTCTCTTATTCTCTACTTTTGGCCAGTTGTGAAGTCATTCTCAGTTTGTACTGCAGGCTAGCCTTGATTCGCAGTCTTCTTCCTCTTGCTCTACAGTGATGACATTACACAGCCTGCATTTCTGTGATTATATTCTCATTACATAGTTTAGCATGTACTTTGCTTTAAAGATTTACTGTGATTGGTAACTGAGTCTGAGCTAATGGAAGGGCTGTTTTTAGTGCTGTCTGATATCATAAATACTAGCTACCATGACCATTAAGACAGAAAATTACCATTGTGATTGGGAAATTGAAAATGTAAGTTTTGTTTTGTTTTGAAACACGGTTTCCCTGTAGTCCCAGTTGGCCTGGAACTTGCTTTGTAGACCAGATTAGCCTCCATCTCACAGCCATCTTCCTGCCTCTGCCTCTTGAGTGTTGCAATTAAAAGGGTGTGCCCCTATGCTCAGTGAAAATTTAATTTTAGTTAATTTTAATGAAATTAAATAATCACATTCCAAATACATATAAATAATCATACTTGCCTACCATGCATAACATAAATTAGAACTTTAGATAAGGCTTAGATTCCGATTACTTAAAAAATTTTATTTCTTTGTAAAAATTGTATTTCTTTGTAAAAATTTGTAAATTTATCTTGCTCATTTATTTTTTGACCTCTATGATTCTTTGACTTACATCAATTTGAATGTTCATCATTTTCATCTTGGAATATTCAATTATAATAACCTTAATACTTAATACCTTAATAACTTTTGTGTTTTACAGGCTATATACTTACGGTTTTCTTGTACAAGTCATAGAAAGTCTTTCCATATTAGTCATAGAATATTAAGAAGTATGTAGATTACAAAGATTAAGAAGTATGTAGATTAGAAAGCAAGTAAATATATGAAAACCAAGTATACATTATAAGATTAGAATAGTAAGCTAGAATTTGATTGGGTAATCAGACTGCTCTGATTGTTACTGGTTAAGAAATTTATTATAAGAATTAGACCTTATGCAACTGTTAGAGGAGATGTAGAAATTCTTTTATTAAAAATATTTTATTTATTTTTATTTTATTTTATGTGTATTCATGCATTGTCTGCATGTATGTAAATGCACCCATGTTGTGCAGTGCCCACAGAAGACAGAAGAGGGCATTGGATCCCTTGGAACTGGAGTTATAGACAGTTATTAGCCACTATGTGGATGCTGGAATTTGAACCTGGGTCTTCTGCAAGGACAGTCAGTGCTCTTCACCACTGAGCCATCGCTCCAGCCTGAGATGTAGAAATTCTTAATAAAATGCTTGCAAACTGATTCAAGAACACAGACATTCCCATAGGAGAGAATTCATTCCTAGTACTGTAAATCTGGCCAATTACCCATGGCTGGAGAGGTCATAGACCCTAGAGAGAACCTATCACTGCTGTTTTCCCAAATCTATATAGCTTCTAAATATATTCTAAATACTTATTCTTATATTCACAGACAATTGTAGCTCTCACCTTTCATCAAAGAAACTTCTTTATGCAGCAGACAGAGGTTATTACAGAGTATCACAGCTGATCAAAAGGCAGAGAATAGTGACTGTGGGTTGCCCAGCCCCAGTTGTACATCTGCAATGTAATCCCTAGACCGAAGGCTCAGGGAACATCACTGAAGAGAGGTTGGAAAGACTGTAAGAGCCAGAGGACCAGGACACCTCTTATGAGAGAGTATTCTAGCTCACAGAAATGAAGGGGTGCTATGCTCATGATCTGCATAATGACCACACCAGCTGACGTGCCAGTGTGGATGAAGGAGACTTCACAAGACCCTATTCCTAGATTAAGGCTCTATATGTAACAATAATAATTGTAGAAGAAGTCATGGATTTGAGAGGGAGTTGGGGGGAATGCAGGTAAATTTGGAGTGGGAAGAGGGAAAACAGAAATATTCTAAATACAGTACTCTTGTATGAAATTCTCCAAAAATTTTAAATAAAAGGCCATCAACTAGTGAAGGGATAATGAAAACATGGTACATTTACACAATGAAATATTGTTTAGCTGTTAAGAAAAACAAAATTATGAAATTCACAGACAGGTAAATGGATGGAGCTGAAAACAGTCATCCTGAGTGAGGTAACCCAGAAAGACAAATGTGACATTGTATGTTCTCTCATGTAGATCTTATCTTTGAATTTTTATATATGTTTCATTTGGAAAACCTATAGAAGTCAGAAAACTAGTAAGGGGCCATGAGAGTGAGGGCTTTATGGGAGGAGAGTGAACACAGTGATTAGAGGGAAAAGGGAGTACTGATGGAACAGGAAGGGTTAGTGGCATGGGGAATAGGAGGGCAGGGTAGAGGAGAGAGTGTGGAAAGATGGAACTGACACTGAAGGCCTTTTGAAGTAATCATGTGGAAACCTACTTTAGACACTTCCTAAAATGTATACATACATAAAGGGTTTAAAAGGAGTTAACCTATAACAGGGAGGCAGTGCCCCTGTCAGGCCTCACAGGCTAGCAAATAAAAACCCAGTGCCAGGAATGGGCTCTGACTTTTAGAGTTTTTGGCTAGAGGGGGTCCCATAGACCCCCAATATTATGGGCAATTGCCTTTGTTCTTGGTTACCCTTCAGAACTTGATGGTTAAGACCATGTTGCTGAAGACTCCCCATCCCTGAGGCGCAGAGCAGGGAGAAATGAAGCTGATACAGAATCTGAGGCTTCCTCCCTACTCCCTACTTTTGGAGTGCTGTAAGGTGCTATGCATGTTACCAGAAGAAAAAACTAATCATTGGTCTTACCCAGCTGTGAATCATGTGAGCTACAGTAACAACTGGCCTGAGAAGATAAGATCATTGCTGCAGTAGTGGCACCAATGTTATGGGAGTGACCATGGACCCTGACTGTGAGAGCAGCATTATCATCTGATTGCTGGCTCAGAGTGCCTACTGTATCCTGAAGGACATTATCCGCATACATAAAATGCTTCCATCTGTCCAGTACTATGAGCTTTCAAAAGGCCGTTTGACTGTTCTTTATGCTTGATACTTCAGAGTAGATGGGTTCTCTTATTTTGTAATAATGCTGTTAGGAATACATAATGGTGAATAAGGTGTTTTGTAAATTTACAGATAGTGGTTTCATCAGAAACATGATCAGGGAAGGAAAAAGTATCCACCTGTAGATAAGAAAATAATTTTCCAGTCCATGATAGAAATGATTCAACATAATTATGCTGCCTCCTGGAGGCTGGATTTCCCCAAAGAATGATGTCCTATGATGGGCCTTATTATTTGTTTTTGCTGTTGATAAATTTGGTATTCAATATAAGTTGCAATCCCACCAGCCTAAATGAACAGAAGTACATGTGGTTGGGGTAGCAGATTACTTTGTTCTTGAGGCCTTGTCTCCTTCGTTCAGTTGACTATGGATGCAGGTGTCAGGGAAAAGATGATGGTTGGTATCTGTAGAATGCTTCATTTTGTCTTTGTGATTGTTAAGTTTGTCTGCTGCTGAAGTTGTTCTGGGGCACAAAGCTATTTGGAGAAGTCTGTCCACATACTCTCCCTTAGCAACCCTGTTATCAATTTTCTATTCATGTTCTTTTCAAGTCTCTGTTCAAGACTGTTCAACCAAGCTATTGCATACTACTCATTAATTGGTGTATATTTTAATATCTTTGGCCCTCTTACTGGCCAAATATAAGTCAAATATACAACTAGGTGTTCTGTCCGTATGGATAACTTCTCTTCATTATTGTCCTCTAGAACCATCCTTGAGTGGGAATATAATGCCCTTAAGGCTGCCTGTTTTTGAGCGACATAACATACAAAAACCATCTGTGGACAAAGTCCGTTTTCCCCTCATTAGTTAGCTAGTTATGGGAAACTTTCTAAGTTCAGGATAAGGATTGGGAGATAATAAGCATAATAATAGTAATAATGATAGGGTCTGTGGGGAATCTGTACTACTTGCTCATGCATACTACTTTGTGCCTTCAGAGTAGAACAGAACCCAGTCTTATCTATACCACTTTCACTTGATGACAGAAACAAATTTATAGGTTGGTGAATCAACCACTAGCCATTTTAGAATGGGTCACATGAGGTCATGTGGCAAATTGGTGGCCATGCATTTATTATCTGCTGAAGACTAATAGTAAGTCCCAAGACACCTTTTAAAAATTAGTTTATTTTTATTTTATGTGTATGAGTATATTGCCTGCATGTGTGTAAGTGCACCCATGTTGTGCAATGTCCATGGAGATCAGATGAGGGCATCAGATCCTCTGGAACTGGAGTTATGGACGGTTGTTAACTGCCATGTGGGTGATGGGATTTGAACCTGGTCCTCTACAAGAGTAGCCAGTACTATTAACTGCCTAGCCATCTCTCCAACCCTCCAAGACACCTTTTAAGTAGAGATTAGTTAGCTACTTTGGAGAATGGATTGCTTTGCTTCCAAATTCTGAACGTTTACCCTCTGCTTATCAAGTCTAGTCAGAACAATCAATTTAGTTGTAACCAAGCAGAGCATATGATATTTTCTAGAATGGAGAATTGATCAGGATTTTTATACAGTTGATCATTATAGGGAGCTAGAGTTGATGTATTTCTAAGGTAGGGAAACAAGGCATATTGTTGCTTTGCCAGCTGAAAGAAATTGGTTTTGGTTTACTTTTGTAGAATGATAGAATGAATAACTTAATTCCATTTGCCAGGAAATCTGTTCTTTGCTCCAACAGTGAAATTCTATTTAACCACATTGCAGAGATTGGAGACCCTTGGTTAATTTAGTGCTATTTCCTAAGCTCTATTCATATACTGCACCAGTTCAGATATACCGGCTGAATGCTGGCGTGGAATCTGCTAGGAATCGTAACTTTTATTTTCTAGGTTCCGTGGAGGCACTAGTTTTTATAATCTTTTTCACAAACATGACATTACTTTTCTGTTTTGGTAGGTAAAAACTCTAGCAATTTCTGCTTGATTTCTTTCACTTGATTTTCATCTGCAGTATTCTACTCTAATGTCCAGATGTATGTTCTCGTGGTTGCTGCCTGTTTCTTCCTTGTGTATTTCAAACTAAGGAAATAATTACAATAGGTTCAGGTACCTACTAGATTCACTATAAGGAGATCTTAGCCAAAGTTGAGTTCACTTGATCTTTTTAAGCTTCTATGCTGACTGTGAAACCACAGATGGCACATTGTGTCTCTATCAGCTGCAGTCCTGTGTCCAGTTATTCTTGATGAACTAGAGTAGTTCCTGTTCCCAAGTACAGTCACTCTAGAGAATGGTTGAATGTTACATTGAGGAAGGCCAGGAGGAAGATTTACAGCATAATATTTTGGCAATATGTCAGGGAACATAAACTGGGCTACCTTTTTCACCCTAGGTCTCTAGTAACTAGCTAAAAAAAAAAACAAAAAAAAAAAAAAAAAGAAAAGAAAAAAGAGGCTGCTTATACAGTCTGTGCATTGCATATGAAGGTTGTTTAAAAAATGGCTGGCAAGGCATATAGGATCTTTCCCCG
>NW_008342013.1:432176-452368 GCF_000622305.1 Nannospalax galili
AAAAAAAAACAAAAAAAAATGTTAAGGGCCAATACTGTCTTTTGTATTGATTTAAGTTTACCTCCATAGTCAGCCTCAGGGGTTTTATGCTTATACAAATCAGGCTCAAACTTAAGTAGACTGTCTATGTGTTCTAATTCTAGGAATACTATCATCAATTAGCATATGCTAGTGATGTCCACAGATCAAGCCTTTTAGTTTATTGCTGTTAACTCATTACCTGTCATGATCACTGTGTACACTTTGTCTCTGTAAGCTGTTGTCCTTTGGTGTGTATCAGCTGAGATCCCATCTTCTCACTGCATTTGGTGCACTAGACTCATAACACCATTTCTGCTGGAATTCTTGGCTTTCTAGCACACAGAAGTTATCTAGACACATGATGCTCAGGGAGGCTTCGAATCCTTTCACTGATGCATCTCTCAAGCTGTGTGGTAAAGACTGTTTTCTGGAGTCTCACAAGGGACATAGGAAGTATTTGAGGACATATATGAGTAAATACTTTCCATATGTTTTGACCCATTTTCCTTAAATACTTCAGAGTGAGAGTCAATGTTTGCAAGATAATGAAGATGTTTATGACCTCAGTGATTAAGAGAAGTTCATATATAGAATGTAGTTTGAAAAGAAGCTTCTAGCAAAATGTTTATATTTAAGGCTTTTAGAATAAGAAGGAATTTTCTTAGTGATAAATGTATTATATAGTAAATACTTATTTTTTATCATTTGAAAATAAAACCATTTGAATGTTATTTTCTGCCATGTGCTAAAAAAGAAAATCAGCCTTAAACAACAGAAAATTCCTCTCACCTTCATTTTCTGAGGGTAAATGCGACTAGTCAGGCTTGCTTTATTTATCTTTTACAAGAAGTTCACACTTTGTCTAAATGCTGTTATTTCTTGTTGCTTTTTATTTTTGCTCTTTTTTTCTGAAACAGGTCTTATTCTGTAGCCCAGGTTTTCCTGGAACTCACTGTGTAGCCCAGGCTGGCATTATACACACAGTAATCCTTTTGCCTCAGCCTTCTGAGTGCTGTTGTGAGACATTATGCTCAGCTTCTGTTATTTCTGTGTGTGTGTGTGTGTGTGTGTGTGTGTGTGTGTGCGTGTGTGTGTGTGTTCAGCATGTGTGTGCATACAGAGGCCAGAGGTCAACAGAAAGTGTCTTTCTAGATTGCTCTCCACTGTAGTTTTGAGGCAGTGTCTCACTGAATCTGGAGCTTGCTGATTTGGTGAGACCGTGTACCTCAGATCCTTCACTGACCCATTTCCCCAGGCCTCTGTGCTATTTCTTTGTGCATGTATGTATGTGTTTTCTTAGTAATTCTCCCCTGTTGTGTGTGTGGGGTCTTACAGGAAAGTAAAAGGATGGTTGAGAAAGTAAAAGAGATGGACTCACTCCAACCACAACTTACTGTGTTTGCTGTGCACTATTGGTTACTGAAATTTACACAAGTAATTTAAAAATGTTTAATTCTTGAGATTCTCTAAAGGAAAGCATTTAAATAGAGGTTTTCGGGATGTTTTCTTATGCCCGCTCCCTCTTTGGGCTCCTCATTCAAGCAAAGATTTGTGAGAGTGTACCTGAGCTGAGGCCTACTTGAAGTGAGAGGAATGAAGAGGGAGTGCTGAGAGGCAGGTGCAGGCCGGCACCGTGTGCAGGACACACACAGGGGGGGAGGAGCGGCTGGTCTTGAACTGAAATTCAGAGTGTTTCTAACGTAGCTATTTTCCATTTGGAGTTTGACTTTTGAAAAAGCCAACTGGATAGTTTTAACAATATATTATGTTTTGGGCCAGGATGCAGTGATTAGAACATTAAGTCAACTCATTCAGTAAGATCCTTGTTCCTGAGGGACCTTTCATTTTCCTTTGCTTCCTTTCCCTTCACTTCCTTCCCCTTTCCTTCTCCTCTCTCTCTCTCCCTCCCTCCTCCCTCCCTCCTCCTCCTCCTCCTCCTTCTCCTCTTCCTCTTCTTCCTCAACATTTTGTCATATTATGGATTGCTAGTCTTTTTATAATGAATATTGGTGAGGCAATAAAGTGTAATTTGTACTGCAAGGAAACTTTTATAATGTAAACATTTTCAAGCAAGAAAACTTAATTTTATGTACTATATAAGCGTAGGTCAGTAAAGTGAGGGCATAGTGATCCTTTAATGTTTGTATTATGATGATTTTTATACTTCTGAATTTCTTAGAGTAAGTTTTCTCCTGTACTATAAAACTTAGCAGATTTTCTGAATGTCCTTGAATGATTTATTTATGGCCTACTTTGTGCAGTGCCAAAAGAATTATACATTGCATTTTTTGTCCTGTACAACAGAGCAATTTAAGACCTTCAGTAGCATCTTTAATTAGTTGTCTTTCCAATTCATAGTCAGTACTAAGAGTGCTGTCTTCCCCACTGTTGTTGCTCAGAGCCTGGGCACCTTCCCCAGCTTCAGTGTTGCTTTTACAACACTCTGCTTTTTAAGTTCAATATTTTAGTTTTGTTTAAGAAAATCTAAGTTGTCTCCATACTTAAAATGTTTAAAGCCATAAATATCATCAATACTCTAAGAAAATAAAGTTAGTTTATCATCAATTGAGAACTTTTTTACTACCTTCTTTTCTTATTTTCTACAAGTTCTAGCCTTTGAATATCTGAAAAAAATGGATGAATGATGTCATATGTATTTACTACCCATTCCTCTTACTAGAGTGTAAATTTTATATGGGCAGAGACTACACTGGTCTTGTTCACCTCTGCATGTCTGATGCCTAAGATTAATACATAGGAGGAGTTTACTAAATGGGTTGAATGAATGAATGAACCACAAGACACATTACAAATGTGTCTTTAAATTTTTATTTATTGAAAGTTTTTTTTAATATTTTATTATTTTTATTTTTATGTGTATGGGTGTTATACCTGCATGTAGATAAGTGCACCTATGTCGTGCAAGGCCCACAGAGGACAGAAGAGGCTGTCGGATCCCCTGGAACTGGAGTTACAAGCGGTTGTTAGCTGCCATGTGGGTGCTGGGATTTGAACCTGGGTATTCTTCAAGAACAGTCAGTGTTCTTAATCACTGAGCCATCTCTCCAGCCCCAAAATATGTTTCTTATATATTGAAATATCTGGATTATGGGGAGGAATTAAAAGAGGAAGTAAAAAATAGTTTTTTCATGAATATTTTCAAACTAAATTTGATACCCATTTAAAAAAAGAAAGAACAGTGCTGGACATGGTGGCTGACACCTTTAATTCCAGCACTCTGGAAGCAAAGGCAGGCAGATCTCTGTCAGTTATAGGCCAGCCTGGTTTACATAGTGAGTAGTTCCAGGCCACCTGGGGCTGCAGGGAGAACCTGTCTCAAAAAGACGAAAAAAAAAAAGAAAGTATAGTAAGAGTCAATTGTGGTGGCACATGCCTTTAATTCTAGTGCTGGGCACGTAGAGGCAGAGGCAGAGGCAGAGGCAGAGAGGTCTCTGTGAGATAAAGGCCAGTCTGGTCTACATAGCTGGGTTCCAGGCCAGCTGGGGTCACAGGGAGACTGTTTCAATAAAAAAACAAAGAATAGCAAAATAAAAATCAGTTTAAAATCATATTTAAAACTCAGTTTTTCATTACTCTTGAATCATATTTGGAATTACATTTGACCATATAACCTTGATTAGCTCAATTAATTTGACTTATGGCCCAGTACAGTAGTTTGAGGGTATAATATGGAACTCTTCATATTTTTACAATGAATATCATTTCTTAAAGGTTTCAATTGAAACATCATAGGGGCTATGCAGTAAATAGCATTTTTTTTTTGGTCTTTTTGAGGCAGGGTCCCTCTGTAGCCCCAGCTGTCCTGGAACTCACTATGTAGACCAGGCTGGCCTTAAACTCAGACATCCGCCTGCGTCCGCCTCCCGAGTGCTGGGATTAAAGGCGTGTGCCACCACACCCGGCCCCGTTAATAGCATTTTTATTGTCTATTTCAATTTCAATTTGAGAATTTTTAAGTGTTAAAGAATATTTCCAATCATAGTAGAAAATTATATACCCTTGAATCAGAAGTTACTATTTAATCAAAATAGTACATTGTTAAGGACTGACTGATCAGAAACATAAGGACCAAAGTAGGCACTGTAATTTTTCTAAGCCAATGCTAATATAGACTATTTAGTTGTTGGATAGTAGGCACATATAGTCCCTGCTGTTATTTATTAGATATGGGGGAGGATCTATTAACTGTTTTTGTCTTGATAAGGTACAAAGTAGCCATAAATTTGAATTGAATGTATTTTGAGCTTTAATCTGGCCATTTATTTAGAAATACTATTAGTACTTGGCTAAGTAGCCATGCACTTGGAGAATAAATTTCTGTTCAAGTTTCATGCCTTTTTAGTTTTCCAACTAATTGTAATGTCTCTGTTACTGTTTACTTAGCTTTTGTGCTTATGTGACTTTAGGGGTGTGTTTTCATCCTGTATTTTTCTTTAGGCATCCACAAGGACAAAGATAAACCTCCCAGCTTCTCTGCTGTCCTTGAGACTTTGAGGCGTACCTTGATAGATTACCAGAACAAGCTGGAAGATACATCTAATGAGGTAACACTTGGACTGTTTGGCTCCACACACACAGCCTTCGGGCAGTACCAGTATGCATCCCTTGCTTGTTACAAAGGTCAAAAAGACTGGGGATGTTGGGTTGTCAGCTTCACTGATACAGAAACAATAAATTGGAAGCCGCTGCTCTTTTTTATGTGTAACCTAAAGTATTGTCTCACTTATGTACTGTAATTTTCAAGCACACTATTATTTTCACCTTTTACAATTAAAAAGACACACTTCTTGGTTTTCATGACTTAACTGTCTAAACTGAATAAAAATGCTGCGTGAATAATTTAAGTGAATTATGTTATATTTAAATGTTAATATGTTCATGATCTATGGAATAGCTAGTAGAAATTTAGGTTTCATCAATAGTGTAGGGATTCTGTAAACCATGGAAATCTTAAGAGAAATTAGTTTTCATTCTCTAAAGGGAGCAAAGTGTTAGTTTTTTTTTTTTTAAAAAAACAAATACCTATTTGCTGTAGTCTGGAAGCCATTAGTTTGCTGATTAAAGGCTCCAGCTTCTATTTATCATCTCATTTGTATTGTTTAATATGTAAGTTCATAATTTTCTTGGTTATTAAAATATTTTATAAATTCATGCTTTAGAAATTGATGAACTTGTCCAGTTACATCTTGTCAAATTAGCATACGAAGTAATTACTTAAATATAATTAGTTAAGAACAGATTTTGTTTAGCCAATGACAAGTCATATAGCATAGAATTTGGAGTTTTCTTTTATAATTCAAAGGCCATAAAACCACTATATATAATATATTGGTAGAGGCTTATTTTATTTTAGGTATCCAAGGTGAACAAAAAAGGAAAAGTCAGTTTTGGTTTTTTTTTTGTGAATACCCTCTGCAATTGTTCAAAAGGAAAAAAAAAGTGACTGTTGAAGTAATTAAATTTCTCTGAAGAGCAAATATTGCTAAGTCTTTTCCAGTGAGGAAAGACAACCTGTATTGTTAGTAGTTGTGAAACTCTTTTGAGGCCTAGGCCTGGAAGCCGAGAGTAGCTAGGAGCACACTACCCACAGCGAACTGTTCTTTAGGAGGATGAATGTCACATGATCCTCAGCACAGCAGAAAAGTCGACTCAGCAGGCTTTGGCTTAGTAATGTGCTTTGTTGTGAACCAGTGCCAGAGACAGCAGTGGGGAGACCAAGGGGTGGCTGTAGAGAAAGCAGAAAGAACAGCCTGACAAAAAGAAGAATGAACTGTCAAAGAAAATAAATCACAAGCAGTGCAGGACCAACTGATGACCTGCCACAGCCTTCCCAGTAGGACGGCATGTGACTGACCCTCAAGTTGTCATATGGAGTGAGACCAGTGAATACTTCATAGTGTGTAGAGAAAAACAGCTTTCTGCTCTGTTCTTTTTTCTTTTCTTATAGATACCACTGCTTCTGGCATTTTAGTCCAGTAGGATTTTAAGAATAAAGTTATGTTTATAGTAGGAATGAAATCCTTTATCTAGACATCTAGTAAAAGCACAATAATAAGATCACTGATGCTTTAAGGTGGAATGCTTTCTTTTCTTTTTAGGCACATGAGCTTGTGATAGAAACTACACAGTCCTTAAGCAAAAAGAAGAATTGTACTTAATTTATGTTTAAGTAATTGCATAACAAACATCTAAAGGTAAACTTTTGAGTTACCAATTCTTGAAAAATGTAAAAAAAGCTACTTTTTTTTTCCCCTCAGCTAAACAGTGTAAATGATGCTAAGGAAAAAACACTGAACGAACTTGATTCTACCAAACAGAAGATGGAGTCTCATTCTAAAAATATAAAGGTATTACAATTGAAAGTAATATTTTCTTTTTGTGAAGAAGCAAACCTAATTATGAAGGGAATACTTTAGAGATCCTGCCAATAGAATATAGCCTCCATTTTTGTTTTGTCTTTTTGAGACAGGGTCTCCCTAGAGCCCCAGCTAGCCTGGATCTTGCTTATGTAGACCAAGCTGGCCTCTGTTTTATAGAGTTCCACCTGCTTCTGCATCCAGAATGCTGGGATTAAAGGCATGTACCATGACGTCTGAGTACCTTCCTATTTTTAAAGTATTTTAAAACATCTATTTAAGGGCTTAAGACATGGCTCAGTCATTAAGAGTGTTGGCTGCTGCTCTTACAGAAGACCCAGGTTCAATTCCCAGCACCCACATGCCTTTTCGAAGACATGGCTCAGTCATTAAGAGTGCTGGCTGCTCTTACAGAAGACCCAGGTTCAATTCCCAGCACCCACATGCCTTTTTCTGATATCCATGGGCATTCCATGACAAGGGTGCACTTGCATACATGCAGGCAATGCATTCATGCACATAAAAAAAATATTGAGCACATTTGTTTTTTGTTGATCAAACTGCTTTGGTTGAAGGAAAAATTAATTTCTCTGATATAATATTAGAGACTAAAATGATTTGACATTTAACGTTCATTTTATATATGCACATCTGTATGCAGAATCAGTTTTTATCAATTTCGGGTGGAGCCATTGATTTTAGTACATGTCTAGTTAATGGGCTGAGACCACAGCTGACTAAGATTCAAGAAAACAGTTTGATTTTCTATGTCAGTTTTATGTACCTCTTTACAAAACTTAAGTCAGTCAGTATTTGTTGGAATTTTACTGTTTTGGTATTTACGTTCAGTTTTCAGTGGATACCGTTAGAGAGCATTTGTAAGGCCAAGAAACAAATAGTATCCTGGCATGGTGGTGCATACCCTTAATCCTAGCCCTGGGGAAGCAGAGGCAGGTGGATCCACCAAGGCCAGCCTGGTCTATAGAGTTCCAGGACAGTTGGGACTACAGGGATACCCTGTGTCAAAAAACAAAACAAACAACAAAAAAAGAAACATAGTTCAGCAGACTCTCACACCACATTCTTCACATTCTTGAGATTTCTATTAGTGTTTGTAATGTCATTGGAAAGCAGGCGTCCTGTTAAATATAAAGGGTTACTGCTTTAAATGCTACTCAAGTGCCTTTAAATTTTTTTGAGCCACCTTTAAAAAATATATATTTTAATAAATATGTATTTATATATTATAAATGATATAATATGTAGGCCCTAGACTGGGAACTGTTGGAGACTGATTGCTACTGGGTGAGGGAGAGCATACCTTGCTTGTGATATTCAGTGGATGATTGGACTCTAGTGGGTAAATTTGTACCAAGAGACATCTGGATACAAATGCTTGACTTAGCATGTATGGTAGAATACATGAGGTCCAGTGGTGGATTGGGAGGGCATGGATCAGGGAGGAGGTCTGAATTTGATTAGGAACTGTTGCATAAAGTATACTGAGGCTCATTAAAAAATTTCAAAAAATATATATTTTTAATTGATTTTTTTGCATTTCATACAATAATACATTTTAATCATATTTAGACTACCTCCTATGTCTACAACCCCCTATTAGCCCACCCACTTGATTTCATGCATTCTGTTATATATGTTAAGGCCTATCCAGTCAAGTTTGTATCCATAGATATCCCTCAATGTAAGTTCATCCACTAGAGCCTCATCAGTCTATCTGGCATAAAGATGACCAACTCTCCTTTACCCAGCAGTGATCAGCTGCCAATAGTTCCTGAGGTCTATGCTGAATTTTTGTCTGATTTGAGTTTGCATGGGTCTTTGTGCATGCTGTCACCACTGCCATAAGTTCATATGAGCAAATTCCCAGCTGTCTGGAAAACTCTGTTTCCTTGTGGTCATCTACCAACCAGTCTCTTTATAGTCTTTCAGTCCATTCTGCAATGGTCCCTGAACCCTGGGTGGCAGAGGTTTAATATAGGAGTTTTATCCAAGGACATGTACTCTGCAGTCTCTTATTCTCTACATTTTGGCCAGTTGTGACTTTGTGATGATCACCCTGTGTTGCATGAGGAAGCGTCACTGGTGAGAGTTAAGAGACTATTAGTATATTCTCTCTACCCCCTGTTCTACTCTGTTCTATGAGCCTTAGATGTAGAGGTTCCATTGTAGATGTGTCACTTAGGGGTGGGTATCTCACAGGCACTTATTCTGTTCGGTGTTTGACCAGTTGTTGAACTCTGTAATTGTCTCCATCTGCTGCAAAAAGAAGCTTCTTTGATGAGTGGTGTAATAGAAACAAAGAAAATACAAAGAATCAGTGTATCTAAGAGCTGGTTCTTTGAAATATAAACAAGACAGACCCCTAGCCCAGCTAACCAAAAGAAAGAAAGAGCAAATCCAAATCAACAAAATCAGAAAGGAAGGGGGAAACATTACAACAGACACGAGAAAGATCTAGACCATTATAAGGGAATACTTTAAAAACCTATATTCTATTAAATTAGAAAATCTAAAAGAAATAGATGAATTTACAAAGTCATTGGATCCTCCAAAGTTAAACCAAGAAGAGATCAGCAGGTTAAACAGACTCATAACAAAAGAAGAAATGGAAACAGAGCCTCCCAAATAAAAACAGCCCAGGCCCAGATCGATTTCACAGCAGAATTCTACCACACCTTTAAAATAAATCTACATCCAGTATTACTTAAATTATTTAAAAAGATAGAAACAGAGGGAGAACTTCCAAACTCCTTCTATGAAGCCAGAATTACTCTAATACCAAAACCAGGTAAAGACATAACAAAAAAAAAAAAAAAAAGAAAGAAAACTATAGGTCCATATCCTTAATGAACATAGATGCAAAAATTCTCAACAAAAGACTCGTAAATTACGTACAGACACACATCAAAAAGATCGATCATCTACCATAATCGAATTGGCTTTATTACAGAGATGCAGGGATGGTTCACTATACATAAGTCAATCAATGTAATACATCATATAAATGGCCCTTTTTATGAGTTGAAAGGAAAACTCCTTGGAACTTGGAATAAGCAGTCTTAATAACAGTTTATGTATATGTTTAAATTTTACAAATTTTCTAGTTTTTGAGCTAAAATATTCTATTTAGCAAGTATATTCTGTAAAATACCTTACTATTTAGCATTATAAGCAAATGCTTGATTGCTTTATATTAAAACTTTGAAGGTTTTCATTACATATTTGATATTTGTGTGCCTCTTGCCCTTTCTCAGTTGGATAGTCTTCCTATAGTCTCTTATTTGATATCTATGACAGGAACTTCAAGATAAACTGACTGATGTCCATAAGGAGTTAAGTCATTTGCGTACCAGATGTGCAGACCGAGAGGCTTTAATAAGCACTTTGAAAGTGGAGCTACAAAATGTGCTGCACTATTGGGAGAAAGAAAAGGCACAAGCAGCCCAGTGTGAAAGTGACCTGCAGAAATGCTCCCAGGCTTTCCGTAAGGACTCGGAGGTATCACCTGAGACAGAAAGCCAGAAAGCCTTTCACTACTCTGTGTTGTATGTTTACAAACATCAGATGATGGTTTTTACTCATATTTGATTTAATTCAAAAATAGTTCTGAGTGTCTAGTTTGAAATGTTGCTGACATTTTCAAAACCAGTTCTTCTGTTATGCTTTCTTGTCCCCTTTTGTGAAAAAAAGTAAGATGGTTTAACCATCTTACTTATCACTTGGACCATCCAGCTTTCTTCCACAACTTATATCATCATTCCTCACACTACTGTGTTCCAAACAGTCCTTTCAAGATTTGCCTGTTTGCCAATAACAAAATAATTTTTTTTACTGCAGCTTGGTTTGATGGATATATATATATTTTTTCTCTCTCTCTCTCTCTCTCTATATATATATATATACACACACACTATATATATATATGTAGTAATTAGATTTTGGGGGCTTGGGCCCTGCTTTTTCTGTTTACATACAACATGGCTATGGATAGGCTATATAGTGGTGTCACTCCACATCTTGGTTTTCTTATTTGTACAACAGTAATATCTTCTTTAATAGATAGTCTCCTACTCTTTACAAAATTAAAACTTCAGTTTGGATGCTCTGGAAAATTACTTATCTATTTTTATTTATTAGTGACTTCTTAAAATATTATGACAAAATTTTATATTCTGTATGAGCCAGTATGAATGTAATTTCTAACTTTAATTTTAATTTTCTACCACATAGAGCTAGTGTAGTTGGTGGGATTTGTTTATCTAAAGTTTTCCTGCATATTGAATTTATTACTTCAAAAAATATGTATTCAGTGCCAAGAAAGTAAAAAGGAAACATTCTTTCCAGTCTTCTTACAGCCTGGGATTTAAACTGTGTCCACATGAAGGAGTTGGACTTGTTCTACACATCAGATAATGATTAAAATAAAGGAAACTAGAAGCCTCAGTGTACTGTAAAGTCAGCGTGTCTACAGCATCATGGTTGGGTTCAACATGTATGAATTGATTTTGGATCTTGTGATGCTCTTTTCACGCCAAATGGATGATTATCATGCTTGGTTTTTCACAGTCCAAGCAAAAGAGGACATAATGGAGGCACAGTGAATTATCTGTGAGAATGAACTTCCTTCAGTAAAACCCAAGTCACTTCATAAAAATATGGAGGAGGAAGCTTTTAGCACCTGAATATTACATTTGTGTAGTTATAGTTATCAGATTTTTATACATTTCAACCCAATTAAAAACGCAGAAGTCATCTTTAACTGTTTATAAAGGGGATACATAGTACATTTATAGCAACAGCTTTTTTGATTTCTTGATTCAAATTTGTTGGTGTAACTATAACTTTTTGTTTTTTGAATCATTGTATTTAGAAAAAAGTGATATAGTACATAGATTAATTAATGATACACATTTTGGAATATTCAGGAAAACTGTCCGTACCATTTCCAATAACAAAACAAAGCTTTAATAGACTATATTTACTTTTTACCAATCTATAATATCCATTTTTCTCCCAATTTTTCTTCTTTCAAAGTTTTTTTCTCCTTGCTGATAAATAAAGACATCTTGAGGGAACCGATTTTTTCCACATTAAATATTCATTCATTTTGCAGCTTCACATTTACTTTGTCTTTGATTTTTATGTGTTGAGATGAAGTACCGTAGAAAGAAGGCTATTTGTCATTACAGTGTGTTAAAGATAAGGTCAGGTTTATACTGATTCTAGAGTGGAGTAAATATCTTTAGGCCACTCAGTAGTAGACAGTTAATTACTGTAATGATGATATGCCTTTAAAGGGGTTTTAAACAACGTTTCTAATTAATAGATTTGAAAATATGTCTTGGGCAGTTATATCCACTTTTTATTTCCCTGTTACTTTGTAATATTTAAACACCTGCAGGTGCCCAGTGTGCCAAATACAATATGAACTTATAAGTGGGGGAACAAACCCTTCTATATATTGCATATCACTCTTTGCTTTGCCTAAGGGCCTTGGGATAGATTTCCTATAAGTGGTAAGTAAACTGGAATCTCTGGAGGGAAAGAAGCTGAGTAATTGTGGACATGTAAAGTACAGATACTGTTATAACTTTTTTTCATCAGTGTGGAATGACACTCTTATCTTGATATTGTTTTGTGACTTAACACCTGTTTTGTCAAATATAAATAAGAAATTTCACAATTACCATATTGAGTTCCAAAGAAAGGATCTTGTAAACAACGAACCTAGATACCTTGCATTATGGCAAAGGAAACAGGACTAAACAGATGCTCATATCCTCCTCAGTAGCAAGCTGGATCAGAAACCTGGCCTGGCTTCTAATGAATTTGGTTTTGATAGCAGTGTAAGAAATCCCCAGTGTTCTGTCACATAGGTTTCAACGTGAATAAAGAAGGGGCATCTCTATGTGAGAAAAAAATGAATTCTTCACTGTGTGTATTATGTGTTCATATTCAGGAATTAATTAGTTTTTTTTTTCTTGCAGGAGAAACTAACCTTCCTTCATACCTTGTATCAGCACTTGGTAGCAGGCTGTGTGCTCATAAAACAACCAGAAGACATGTTGGATAAATTCTCTTGGTCTGAGCTTTGTGCAGTCTTGCAGGAGAATGTTGATGCCCTCATTGCAGACCTCAACAGGGCTAATGAGAAGGTAACTGTCCTCAGGCACCAGATACCTCCATTAAATTCAGTGACATTTGTCCACATCACAGTATCATTAAGAGGGGCTGACATTCATCTTATTTCAAAAAGAATTTGAATGTTAATAATTCAGTACCATTAATTATGGCTTGTCTACAACTCAGTTTGATGCCATTGCTGTGGGCATGTAAATGTGACTGAAGTCTGTATGAAGTCTCTAAGCTCCACTTTCTGTGCAGGACATGCTAATACTACTAGCCAGTATTAGCCACAGGGACCTAATTAAAAGAAAATAAATTAATCTTACTGATGAAGCAATTCAAAGAACTTAGTCATTTACATTAATAAACCAACTCTTTATGTTGGCATAAAATAGAAACAGGATATCGTTATTAAAAAACATGATCTTAAAAGTCTTTGCTTAGGAAATATGAAATGTTCCTTTAAAAGTACTTAGAAAATTTTAAGTTATATTTTTGACTTTTTTCTTCAGATGCAAAAAACTGCTTATGAGAAAAATATAACCTATACTTTAGAATGTGAAACATGTATTTTATAGATCAAAATTGTAGACTTTTATGATCAGTTTACCATTCTCTAAGCCTAGGAATTCAGTCTACCCAAGAAAGAAAGAAAACAAAAAAACAAAAAACAAAAAACAAAGCACTCTGCTTTTGTTAACAGAAAATTAAAATAGCTTAGTGGATTAATATATGCTGACACTAAAGATATTGTTTCTTATTCAGGGTCTGTTGAACTGGTCAGAATTCTGTTTGTGACAAATAATTTCTAGAGTTAATGTTCAGATCTTGGTTACAATGACATTTACTCTTAAAGGACAGGAAGAGAAATACTGTTCTGCAAGTTACAAATAAATATGTTGTATTAACAAAATAGTCTCATTTCAAGGTAAGATTTTGTGTTGCGAGCATTTTCTCTTTAGCATTGGCTGCATGTGCAGAGGTGCTTAGGGTTAGGACTGAGAAAAGAGGATGTGAACTGTGAGTAGCAGAGGCAGCTTGTAATTGGGAATATGGTTAATTTGCTTTAAACAGACTGATAAATAAAATATTTGCTTTTACTCTAAATGCTGTTATGTTTTTAATAGTTTTTAGACATTTTTAATTGTCACACATTTTAGATAAGGATGTCTGTTAAATTGAAAAAAATAATCGGAACATTCTGTTTTATTATATACAAAATGTTTGCACATTTATAAATCTAATTTAAATATTTACTTTTCCACTGAGGTACCCAAAATTGTCCCAGCTTTAGTTTTAGGAGAAGAATCTTTTTCTTAATTGTCTTTTTGAAATTGATTACAGAATAAGTTACTTTATTAGAAAGAGAAGAATAAAAATTCATTGTTTAGGTATATAAAAACATAACCATTTTCTGCTAAAATATTATCGTTTACCCTGATAATTTCTATTTCTTAATCTATTTACAGTTTAACTTACAATATTTGTATGATCTTAAGGAATAAAATACAGTAGAACAATTAGGTGTTTTTGTTGATGAGGTCATACAAAGAAGTAATACTTTATTGTATTTTATTCTACATGTCATTTCCCTTCATAGATAAGTCATCTGGAGTATATCTGTAAAAACAAATCTGATACTATGAGAGAGCTTCAGCAGGCTCAGGAAGACACCTTAAACAAAGTGGCAGAACAGATCAAGGCCCAAGAGAGCTGCTGGCACAAACAGAAGAAGGAGCTGGAACTGCAGAGTTCTGAACTTCTGGAGGTGCAGAGGAGGGCGCAGGTATGCTGCCCTACAGAGAGCCTAAAAGGGGCTGCTCCCTGTTCCCTCACCTTGTTTTCTTTTTTATAGCAATTCTACATCAGTTTAAATACTTAAAAAATTCTTTTGAATTTTTGCATATTTCACAGAACATCTTAATCATCTTTATACTCCTTCCCCATTAGTCCCCTCCCATAGGCCCCACTCATTTGAATTCATACATTCTGTCATTTGTGTTAAGGCCTATCATGTCAAATTAGTGTCCCCAGATGTCCCTCACTGCAAGTTCATCTATTGAGGTCTAGTCAGCCTATCTAGAGTCCCTCCCTTTAAGAAGCAGTTTAAGGGACTGGAGAGATGGCTCAGCAATTAAGAACACTGGTTGTACTTGTAGAAGACCTGGGTTCAAATCCCAGCACCCAGATGGCAGCTAACAACTGTCCATAACTCCAATCCCAGGGGATCCGACAGCCTCTTCTGATCTCCACGGGCATTGCACGACACGGGTGTACTTAACCTACACGCAGGCAATACACACATACACATAAAATAAAAATAATAAAAAATATTTAAAAAGAAGCAGTTTAAATTCTTGAGAACACACAGAACTTGTTTATGTTATGATTATGCAAATACACATAAATCATTGTTACTTCTTATGGGCAGGGATAATAGTTGAAAGTATAAATAATATTGACAATAATTTGTATAGTAAAATATGTTTGTGTTAACTACCTATAACTTCTAGTCTCTATCAAATCTAGCATAGAAAATACATCTCACAGTCAATTATTTTATAATAGAACTTACAATTATAATTCTAGGTCTCATATAATGTTAAAAGGTATATGAGCTTTTTCACTACTGTGTTTAATTACCTCTGTGTGTGTATGTTTGGGTTATAAGGATTATCTTTTACTTCAGTTTGGAAGATAAGTTTTTGGTTAAAATATAAGATATTTGGTAAAATGTTAAATTATGTATCTTTTATTTAGTTAAATACTAAGTTTTATATCTTTTATTTATATATATTTAAAATAAAGAGTTAGGAGATCTGGTAAGATATTGTCAGTGTAAGTGTTCTTTTATCCAGTTTATTCCACTTTGGGGGGGTTTCATTTGAACTATCACTTAAGTTCATCTGGGGTTAAAATGTTTTATACTTCCTGTTGTGACTTGACTATAAGACTCTTCGTTCATTTGGGGGTTCTCTTGCCAGCTGATGGACTTTGGGGAAGTGAGGATCCCAAGCTCTCAGACCTAATGGACAGATTAGCTCCTTGTTGTATATGTGGGAGGCAGTGGAAAGCATGCCCCTTTTCCTTCCTGCTCCCTGTCCACCCTGAGCTGGGCTGATTTGCTCTACCATCTTTCGACTGCCCATCATGATGTTGTCCATTAGCAACACAACTAGAAGCTCGAGGACTGAAACCTGTGAATTGGAAAGCCAAAATAAATCCTTCTGCTTTATATCCTCAGGGATTTTTGTCATAAGTGATGGAAAAATCACATACCTATTAACATATGAGAGCTAGGGTTACAGCTGTAGGTCCTGCTTAAAATAACTGGGATGTAGCATCTATGTTAGATTTGATTAAGAATAGAAATTACAGGAGGTTAACATTAACCATATTTTTCCATTCACATTAACATTATATTGTTAGCTGTCATTCTTGCCCATCAGAAGTGACATGATTGTGTATACTCTTTGGTGTTGAATTTATTAATAGATCACTTGCTCCCAAGATAGGATACATGGGAAAACAGAAAGTTGTTGGCTCTCCCATGGTTTATTTGCTGTTTCAGTACTTTATTTGGTCCATTCATGCTTATATAGGCAAGACTCATTTTTAAAAATATTTTATGACTCATTTTTTAATCTATGTAGGTAGTATGCTTATAATTAGATACTTCTGTATTCTAAAACTTTAAGGATGCCTATGTGGATTTATGCATTTCTATGTGAATTGGAACTAGTCAATAAACATACTTTCTGAAAACAACCATTCACTCATTAGATGCAAGGTACTAATGTAATGTGCTGGGCATTTTCTACTACTGAAGTAAAAGACTCTATTTTATTTCTTTTGAGGTAACATTAACACACAATGAAGTACATAGATCAAAAGTGTACACTTGGATTTTATCCTACTCTGAAACAGGATGTCTTTATAGAGCACAGATGTTCCTGGAACTAGTGGTCTTCTGGCCTCAGCTCCCTTAGTGCTGGAATTCTAAGTCCGGGCTTCTATGCCTAGTCAATTGAGATCAGTGTACACATCCTTATCTACCCATCCAAAGGCTTCAAACATTTTAATTGTGCCAGAACTTTCTTGCCAGTCATCTTTCGTTTCCGATAGCATTACTGTTCTTATGTTCACCATTTCACAGGATCATGCACATCATCTCAGGGCTACTGTTCTCATGTTCACCATCTAAGCACTACTGTTCCCATGTTCACCATCTAAGCACTACTGTTCCCATGTTCATCATCTCAGTGCTGCTGGTCCCATGTTCACCATCTCAGCTGTGCTGGTCCCATGTTCAGCATCTCAGCACTGCTGTTCCCATGTTCAGCATCTCAGCGCTGCTGTTCCCATGTTCACCATCTCAGCACTGCTGTTCCCATGTTCAGCATCTCAGCGCTGCTGTTCCCATGTTCACCATCTCAGCACTGCTGTTCCCATGTTCAGCATCTCAGCGCTGCTGTTCCCATGTTCACCATCTCAGCACTGCTGTTCCCATGTTCAGCATCTCAGCGCTGCTGTTCCCATGTTCACCATCTCAGCACTGCTGTTCCCATGTTCAGCATCTCAGCGCTGCTGTTCCCATGTTCACCATCTCAGCACTGCTGTTCCCATGTTCAGCATCTCAGCGCTGCTGTTCCCATGTTCACCATCTCAGCACTGCTGTTCCCATGTTCAGCATCTCAGCGCTGCTGTTCCCATGTTCACCATCTCAGCACTGCTGTTCCCATGTTCAGCATCTCAGCGCTGCTGTTCCCATGTTCACCATCTCAGCACTGCTGTTCCCATGTTCAGCATCTCAGCGCTGCTGTTCCCATGTTCACCATCTCAGCACTGCTGTTCCCATGTTCAGCATCTCAGCGCTGCTGTTCCCATGTTCACCATCTCAGCACTGCTGTTCCCATGTTCAGCATCTCAGCGCTGCTGTTCCCATGTTCACCATCTCAGCACTGCTGTTCCCATGTTCAGCATCTCAGCGCTGCTGTTCCCATGTTCACCATCTCAGCACTGCTGTTCCCATGTTCAGCATCTCAGCGCTGCTGTTCCCATGTTCACCATCTCAGCACTGCTGTTCCCATGTTCAGCATCTCAGCGCTGCTGTTCCCATGTTCACCATCTCAGCACTGCTGTTCCCATGTTCAGCATCTCAGCGCTGCTGTTCCCATGTTCACCATCTCAGCACTGCTGTTCCCATGTTCAGCATCTCAGCGCTGCTGTTCCCATGTTCACCATCTCAGCACTGCTGTTCCCATGTTCAGCATCTCAGCGCTGCTGTTCCCATGTTCACCATCTCAGCACTGCTGTTCCCATGTTCAGCATCTCAGCGCTGCTGTTCCCATGTTCACCATCTCAGCACTGCTGTTCCCATGTTCAGCATCTCAGCGCTGCTGTTCCCAAGCTCACCTCACAGCAGTACTCTTTTCATGCTCATCATTATAGATCAGTTTCATGTGTCTGAATTTCATATGAATATAATCAGTCAGTGTGTATTCACTGGTAGTTCCCTTATTTCACTCAATTATGATGTTGAGCTTAACTTTATTTGTTTAATTCTCTATTCTTTAGGGTTTAATATTACATCATTTTGTAGCCATATCAAAATTTGTTTGATTATGTGTTACTGGATATTCAGGTTATTTCTTCGCCTCTCGAGTCTTGGGGCTACAGGCATGTGCTGCCACAAGAGGTTAGTATGTTAGTGAAAGAAGATGAGGAGCAATTCCAACTGCACAGCTTTTCCTTCTCCCCTGTTTTTCTCTCCCTTTTTTTGCCTCCCCTGGGATTTGTGTGTGTGTGTGTGTGTGTGTGTGTGTGTGTGTGTGTGTTAATGTGTGTTACCAGAGATTGTATCCTGAGACTTGTGTATGTTAGGAAGCACTTTTACATCTAAGCTATATCCCTAGCCATGTTCACCTCTTTTGTCCAGTTTTTATTTATTTAGTACAGAGATAAGGTCTCACTCTGTAGTCCAGGCTGGCCTTGAATTTATTATGTATCCTAGCCTGTCCCCAATGTCATGGTGATACTCTTCTTTCATCCTTCCAAGTGTTGAGATTACATGTGGCTCACCACATTGGGCTTGAATTCTTTTCTTAGTTTTGAGATTTTAGTTTTGTTTACATATTTTGAATTTGTCTTTTGTCAGCCATATTATTTACAAATATTTTCTCCCATCCTGTTAGCACTACTATTTTTCTATTAAGAGGGGTTGAACTCAGGACCTTGCACACACCAAGCCAACTGCTCTACCAAATAAGTTACATCTGCAGCAACATTTTAGATATTTTTTGACGCTTTCCTCTTATTGTTTTGGTATTGTGAATAAGAATTCTATAAGTGCATAATCATGATTTTCTATTTTTGACATTTTATAGTTCTAAATTTTATAAGTGGGTCTACATAAATTTTTTAAAATAAATAATTTACTGATAATTTAGTACATGCATATAAGGTGATTTGATCAAATCCATGCTCACTCCCTCCCCTCTAACTCCTTCCATATTTCCCTATCACTTTTTTTCTGATAACTTCATGTACTCTTTCTTCTTCTTTGATTTATTTATTTTTATAGGGCTTTTGGCTACTCTTAACATTCTTTATTGAGAATTTCATACATGCATGCATAAAAGGTGCTTTGATCAAATCCATGCCCACTCCCCCCCCAAACACCCCCCCCCAAAGAGATAACCCTAAAATCTTTTAAGGATTAGGTACAAGCTTCCAAATACTTATGACATTGTTGGCCTTTGGAACAGAGTATGTTGTTAACAGGCTCAAGGACATTTTGACTTTTAGCCAAGAAACTGGCTACATTTCTTTGCGGTCTTTTTACCCTAACTGCCTAGCCAATTCCTACCTTCTATTCTTATCATGCCATCCTCTGAAGGGATTACCAAAATTGCCAATAGGGAATAGGGACTCAGACCGCTCTGGCTTCTTCCATGCTGAACAGGAATGCAGGGAGAGGCAATTGGAGTACCTGTTCGTTGGGTCTACCTAAAAGACTCCGAAATTGCATAACTCTTGTCTCTAAGGGGAAAAGAAAGTCCTTGAATCATGAATAGGAGATGTGAAGGAGAAGTAGAGGCAAGAGTAACTAGCATTACAAGTTCTAGACAGGAAACTACAAAAAACTCAGAACAGGGCAATTTTCAAATATTCATATGAGAGTCCATTGGAGTTTCTTGACATGGGCTTCCAAAATCATCTCTCTATTGAGTTCTTCCTCATTTTTCTTTTGTCTTCCAAGGCTGGACTAGTTGGCAGGGAAGAGTGGCTGGGTACTCAGGTGAGGGTCCAGTGACCCTGCTTGGTACTCCTTTAATGAATGAGCATAACAGTCAACAAGACCAATTGTGACTATGTTTAGCTACCAGGCTCAGCCGAAGTCATGATGATGGTAGTTACTTTGTGCAGAAGGAACTGCTGTATAGCACCATCTTATTAAAAGGACCTGGAATTTAAAAGGATTTGGTGCTAGGATCCACAAATGAGTGAGAACATATGTTGTTTGTTTTTCTGAGTCTTTGTTACTTCACTTACTATAACAGTTTCTAGATCCATCCATTTACCTGAAAATTTCATTATTTCATCTTTCTTTACTACTGAATAGAACTCCATTGTGTAAATGTACCA
>NW_008342013.1:452721-462430 GCF_000622305.1 Nannospalax galili
TCTTTTGAGAACTCTCTGTTTAGATCTTTAGCCCATCTTTTAATTGGGTCATTTGGTTTCTCGCTTCTTTGTTTTTTGGGTTCTTTATATAATCTGGATGTTAAACCTCTGTCAGATGTGTCACTGGTGAAGATTCTCATTCTGTGGGTTTTCTCTTCACTTTTTTGATTGTTTCTTTTGCTGTACAGAAGTTTTTTAGTTTAATGAGATCCCACTTATTGATTGCTGACCTTAATTTCTGAGCAA
Source organism: Nannospalax galili (assembly GCF_000622305.1). Lineage (NCBI taxonomy): Eukaryota > Metazoa > Chordata > Mammalia > Rodentia > Spalacidae > Nannospalax > Nannospalax galili. Next base: position 452,968 of record NW_008342013.1, read on the forward strand.
CTTCTGTCCGATTCAGAAAATCCTTTCCTACACCTATATCTTATAAGTTACTGCCAATATTTTCTTCTAATAGTTTCAGGGCTTCCAGTTTCATATTGAGGACTTTGATTCATTTGGAGTTGACTTTTGTGCAAGGCAAAAGATAAGGATCCAGTTTCATTCTTCTGCAGGTGGAGATCCAGTTTCACCAGCACCGTTTGTTGAAGATGCTCTCTTTCCTCCACTGTGTGTTCTTGGCATCTTTGTCAAATACAGGTGGCTGAAACTGTGTGTCCTCAGGGTTGATTTCAATGATGTTCCGTTTATCTGTGTCTATTTTTGCACCAGTATCGTGCTGTTTTGTGACTATGGCTCTGTAGTATACTTTGAGATCTGGCATAGTAATCCCTAGCGTTGTTCTGTTCAGTCAGGGTTGCTTTGGCTATCCAGGGTCTTTTGTGCTTCCATATGAATTTAAGGATTTTTTTTTTCTAATTCTGTGAGGTATATCATGGCGAGTTTGATATCATGGGATTGCATTGAATCTATATATTGCTTTTGCTAGGATGGTCATTTTTGCAATATTAATTCTTCCAATCCATGAGCATGGGAGGTCCTTCCATCTCCTGGTGTTTTCCTCAGTCTCTTTCTTCAATGATTTAAAAATTTCACTGTAGAGATCTTTGGTGTCTTTGGTCAGATTTATTCCAAGATATTTTATTTATTTTGCAGTAATTGTGAATGGGAGCATTTCCCTGTATTCTTTCTCCAATTGCTTGTTATTGGTATATAGAAAGGCTACTGATCTTTGTAGATTGTTTTATAACCTGCCACTATACTCAAAGTGTTGATCAATTCTAGGAGTTTTCTGGTGGAACTTTTGGGATCTCTTAGGTATAATATCATATCATCTGCAAAAACTGATAGATTGACCTATTCTTTTCCAAGTACTGCTTTATTTTCCTTCTGTCTTAATTGCTCTAGCAAGAGTTTCAAGCACTGTGTTGAAAAAGTGGGGATAGTGGACATCGTTATCTGGTTTCTGATTTCAATGGGAATGCTTCCAGTTTTACGCCATTTAGAATGACGCTGGCTGTGGGTTTGTTATATGTGGCTTTAATTATGTTGAGGTATGTTCCCTCCAGTCCAATTCCCTCTAGGACTTTGAACATAAATGCATGCTGAATTTTGTCAAAAGCCTTTTCTGCATCTGTTGAGCTGACAATGTGGTTTTTGTCTTTGGGTCCATTTATATGATTAATGACGTTTATTGACTTGTGTATGTTGAAACATCCCTGCATCTCTGGGATAAAGCCTTCTTGATCATGGTGGATGATCTTTTCGATCTGTGCTTGTATGCGGTTTGCCAGTATTTTGTTGAGAATTTTTGCATCTGTATTAGTTAGAGTTCTCCAAAGAAATAGAACCGGTAGAATGAATATGTATATATATATATAGAGAGAGAGAGAGAGAGAGACAGAGACAGAGAGAGACAGAGAGACAGACAGACAAAGGTCTCCCTGTAGCCTCAGCTGACCTGGAACTTGTTTTGTAGACCAGCCTGGCCTTAGTCACACAGAGATCTGCCTGCTTCTGCCTTCCCAGTGCTGGGATCAAAGGTGTGTAACCCCATACCCATTGATTTATTTGTTTTTATTTTATGTGTATGAGTGTTTTGCCTGCATGTAAGTGCATACATGTGTGCAATGCCTGCAGAAGCCAGAAGGGGAGGGCATTGGATCCCTTGGAACTGGAGTTATAGACGGTTGTTAGCCATCTATGTGGGTGATGGGAACTGAGCTATAGGACCCAGTGTTCTTAACCACTGAACCATTAACCATCTCCAGCCATCTGTATTTGTTGATTGAGTAAATGAAGCTAATAGGCTTGAATCAAGATTGTTATAGCAGCAGCTTTTATAGAACTTTGTAATGGTGGGATTTAGGCCTTAATAATTTCATTAAATTTAAAACCAGTAGCTGTAAAGAGAAAGAGATGGGACATGTTCATCCATGTTCCCTGCTGTAAATTCATCTGGGTTTGGGCTTTTCTTAGTTTCGAGGCTTTGTATTACTGTTTCAATTTCCTTATATACTATGAGTCTGTTTAAACTGTTGATGTCTTCTTGCTTTAACTTTGGTGGTTCCAATGATTTCAGATATTCCTCCATTTATTTTAGATTTTCTCATTTAGTAGTATATAGGTTTTTAAATGTTCCCTTATAATGGTCTGGATCTTTTTGATGTCTGTTGTGATGTTTCCCTTTTCATCTCTGATTTTGTCGATTTGGATTTGCTCTTTCTTTCTTTTGGTTAACTGATCTAAGGGTCTCTCTATCTTGTTTAGCTTTTCAAAGAACCAGCTCTTAGATTCATTGATTCTTTGTATTATTTTCTTTATTTGTATTTCATTAATTTCTGCTCTGATTTTTATTATTTCTTCTCTTCTGCTGGGTTTGGGTTTCATTTGTTCTTGCCTTTCCAGTGTCTTCAGTTGCAGTGTTAGGTCATTTATTTGGACTAGGCACTTAGAGCTATAAACTTCCCTCTTAGGACTGGTCAACACCATTAACCTGAAATTCTTCTCCTTCCTCCATGCCTATGGTAAGTAGATTTGGTCTTTTCATGGTATTCCACGTCTTGCATATTCCGTTCCTGTGTTTTAAAAAATTTCCATAATCTTTGCTTGATTAGTCCAATTCTTCCACTTTATCCTCCAGTGTTGATAGTCTGTTTTCCATTTCATTCACTCTAGCAGTGAGGCTCTTCCCTGTTGTTTCAAGTTGGCTTATTGAGTTTTCCATGTCCTTCTTCATTTCTTTCTGCCTGAGTTTTCTTCAACGTTTCTATCTTTTTTGTGAATTCATTCAGAAGTTTTTCCTATTTTTTTAGCTCTTTGATTTGTTTATTCATGTGTTCTTTAAATTTGTTGAATTCCTTGATCATGTTTATGATTGTTCTCTTAAATTCAGTGTCCTGGGTTATCTCTAGGGGTTTCTCCATGTAGAACTCTTCTACAGGACTGGTGGTTTGGTGGGGACATAGTGTTTTGGATTTCCGTTTTATTATTCTTTCATTGTGATTTTGGCATGTGAATTTCTTTTGTTTATGATTCTGATATGAGAATTAAGTTGAAGTATGCCTCTGTTTGTATTGTCCGGGTGCCTAGATCCTTTCTTTATTGGTTATGTAAAGCTTGTTAGTACAGGGTTCAGGTTCTATCAAGTTTAATTTGGAGGGAACTGATGGCTTCAGATCAGTTATTCAGGAGTACCCACAGAAGCCCAATTCAGGTTCCAGTCAGGTACACTCAGGCTTCCTTCACCACATGGAGGCAAGATCCGGGGGCTCTCAGGCAGTCCCCTGTGTTCTCAGGGCCTATGCCTGAGGGAGGCCAGAGGGAAGCCAGAACTGGGCACTCTGGCAGTTGGCTGAGATCCGAGCTGCCACACCAATGGAGGTCTGAACCCACCCTCTCAGGCTGTCTGCTAGGATCTCTGGGTCTATATAAATTTTGAGTTAATTTTTATAAAAGTGCCAAGTCTGGATTGAGGGATTTTTTTTTGGCATATAGTTGTTCAGTTATTCTAGTAACATTGTTGATAAGATGACCCTTTCTGTATTGAATTACTTTTTTATCTTTGCATACAATGAGATCGTATTTATGTATTTCTATACTTCATTTAATTTGTGTTTCCTTTTCTTTAATAGTACAGTGATTTAATTATGATAAGTAGCAGTGTCTCAAACTCAGTTATTTTACTCCACATGTGTAAGATGACACAACAATTCATTAAGAAATTTTAAAATAAAATTTTCTTTGTTAAATTTACTTATGTGTGTGTACATGTATCACAGTGTGTGTGTGGAGGATGGAGGACGTTGTGCAGGAACTAGTTCTCTGCTTTTGTTGTGTAGGTTCCGAGGATAGAACTAAGTTGTCAGGCTTGGCAGCAGTTGTCCCCAAATACTTACTCATCTCACAGGCTTCACAGTTCACTTTTAAAGTGAGTATTCAGTCATCACAAATGTTGATGGCAAACGCTTTTTAGGAGAAGTTTTCTCTGAAGAATTTTCTCTAAATAATTTGTTATAGCCAGACTTGGTCCATGTGGCTACAAAAATGAAACATTTATTTTTTTATTGTCCTTAAAATTACATATTGACATATAGTCTGTATTATGTCCATATTTACACTTCAGCAAATGCACTTGAGTACACAGAGGTAATTTATTTTGGTTTTATATTGGGATCAGTACTCTTTTAATACATATATATTATTGTACTTAGGAAATTTATGAGACTGACGTGATGCCTACTGAGTTAAGGAGGCGCTTTGGAAATTTATTTTAGAAACTTTTGTTAGAGCTAATTCTATGAATTTGGTCACCTGAAAAGCTGAATGCAAATAAAATTATTTTATATCACTTAATGCATATTAAAAATACATTCATAGCCAGGCGTGGTGGTGCACACCTTTAATCCCAGCAGTTGGGAGGCAGAGGCAGGTGGATCTTTGTGAGTTCGAGGGCAGCCTGGTCTACACAGTGAGTTCCAGGACAGCTGGGGCTACAGAGAGACCCTGTCTCAAAAAAAGACACCCCCCATATATATATATACATATACATATATATATTTTTCATAAGAACATTGGGTAAGGGGGAACAGTAATTTTAGTGGATTGTGGCCTGTAGAGAATGTGTGTTGCCAGAAAGAAATAACCATTAGTAGGAGCTATTTGTTAGAAAACAAAATCTTATCTATCGACTTCCTTGTTTAATGTTTGGTTATTCTTAAGGAATTGTTAATTAAATAAAAAATGTAATTTTGTTTTTATCTGAAAAAAAGTGATAGTGATGTGTAAATATTGCATGTGTGAGTTTTATTTATTTACTTATTTTTTTTACCTGTCCCTCAAGTATAAGTTTCAAAACAGTATAAATACTTTTAGATAAGTTAAACTTTTAGAGCTGGTAGCCTGGTTTTAGTATCATAGCATCTTTTTAGTTAGTTGTAAGATGCTGGCTATGTGGTAGAGTTCTTGAATTTCAGTACATTCGAACCATTACATAAATATATCTTAAGTGTCCATCTTACTGAAGCATCTGGGCGAAGTGCCACACTCCACTTCATTTGCTGACTTTGCTTTTGTAATCAATCTGATTATTTATGTTCTCATTTCTTTTTTTATCTGAAAATAATTAAATTAGTGGACCAAGAATGTCCATTCCAGAAGTAAAGATTTTTCACTATCATTTAAGTTAGGATAACACTTGTTGTAATATTTATTTCAAACAATTAAGCTTTGACATTTCTATAAACTTGTATGAGCTTAAAATGGTGAAAAGAAATGGGTTTGGTGAGATGGCTCAGCAGGTAAGCGTGCACGCTGCTGCCAGGCCCAATGACCTGAGTTTGTTCCCCAACCCCTCTGACCTTTATGATGGCATTGTGGCACATGTGCCCTCCATACCAGTGCACCCAAAATAAATGAAAAAATGTTAAAAAATGTGTGATTTGAGAGATGGCTCAGTGGTTAAGAACACTGGTGCTCTTGCAGAGGACCCGGGTTCAGTTCCCAGCACCCACGTGGCAACTAACAACCATTGGTAACTCCAGTTCCAGGGAATCCAATGCCCTCTTCTTACCTCTGTGGGCGTTGCATGACACAGGTGCACTTACACATGTGCAGGCAACACACCCATGCACATGGAATAAAAATAATAAATAAAATATTTTAAAAAGTTAAAAAATGAAATATAGTAAAGCGTGAAAGAAATTCAAATTTGTGGCTGTACATCTCATTTTATTCTCTTTTGCTCCTGAGACCATTTGAAAAAAATCTTAGTCATAAAAGCATTGTTCATTAAAACATTTTTCTTTTGTAATTGAATTCTTAAAATTATTAAGATAAAGTGGAACTTGTTATTGTTGTAGGCCATAGTTCTCAAGGTATATGTGATGGCCTGATAGAATTTTGGGCACACTGATGGATGAGTTGGTGTGAGTGGGTACCTCTAATGAAAGTTTGGAAAATTATTTTCCATGTAATCATTTTAGAAATTTGTTTTATTAATGATAATGCTGTCATTATTAACAGTTTTGCATAATGCTTGTTAGAATTATTCAGTGCTTTTGCATACCTTTCTATGCTTCATTTCCTTGAGACCATAGCCACAGGAGATAGGTAGGCTATTTAGGCATCGTTATCATTTCACAAAAGAGGACACAGTGGTTTGTACAACTAATAACACTTCATTTTTGTTGTAGACAGTTCTGGGAACAGGGTTAGAATGGAGGTAACAGATGTAAAATATTGTGAATGTTGTTTGACATTTAGAAATAACTTATAAGGTAAATGTTATAGACTATTTTTTTTTTTTTTGGTCTTTTTGAGACAAGGTCTATCCAGCTGTCCTGGAACTATGTGTACCAAGCTGGCCTCAAACTCACAGAGACCTGCCTGCCTCTGCCTCCCAAGTGCTGGGATTAAAGGCATGCGCCACCATGCCCAGCATATAGACTATTTTTAAAATTTGTTTTTATTGAACTTTTGTGTATTTTATTCATAATATCTCAAACAATTTTAATCATCTTTATACCCCCGTCCCCACCGGCATGCTCCCACAGCCCCCCCCCCACTGGAACCCATGTACTCTGTCGTCAGTATTAAGGCCCAGTGTGTCAAGTCAGTGTCCCCAGATGTTCCCCTGTGCAAGTCCATCCACAGAGGTCTAGTCTAGCCTATCTCGAGTCTCTCATTTTAGGAAGATCAGCTCTTCCTCACCCACAATTCATCAGCTACCAATGTTTCTTCAGCTAAGATTGGGGTCTGCTGTTCATTTCCCCAGTTCTGTGCTGGGTTTTTGTCTGCCTGAGTTTGCATGGGACTTTTGTATGCTGACACATTTGTCATAGAATCATATGAGCATTAATGCATTGTTATCATCCTTGACTTCTAGTCCTTTTTACATTTTCTGTAATGCTGTTTCTTTAAGAAATGAATGCTATTTTTGTGTATGAAACAAAGTGAAAATTGGTCTAATGAAATGCCAGTTCCTTATTCTTTAGTTCACATTTCTGTATGATTCTGGGTAACTAAAAATTAAATGTGGTAATATATGAAAAAGCTAAAAAGTTGTACATTGTTGCCTACCCACATAAGCAGTAGTTTACCTGATTCATATTTCTCTTAATTTACGTTCCTGAGAAACTGAAGTTTAGTATAGTATACTATATTTAAAGTTACTTTAAATTTTCAAGATAATTTGTGTTGGGCATGGTAGTGCACACCTTTAATCCCAGCACTTGGGAGGCAGAGGCAGGTGAATCTCAGTGAGATCCAGGCCAGCTGAGTCCCAGGCTAGATTGGCTTACAGGGAGACCCTGTCTCAAAAAGACCCCCCCTCAAAAAATATCAAGATAATTTTACATAGTTTAAAGTTAATAAAAACTACTTTATATTTTATATGATACACAGGACACTGTGTTTCTTATGGTGGCACTAACCAAGGTATGTTACATAGTTCTTAACAAAATAGAAAAATTGGTTGGAGAAGTGCATTAACAATGAATTAACATAAGTTTTTTTTTTTTTTAAACAAGGTAACATATGTAACTTGCCAAAAGAATGCTATAAATTTGTAAGAGGTGGAGGCCAAAGTTTGAGAATGCTTCATAGAGAAGAAGGTATTTCCTTTTTTAGGGTTTGAAGGGCAAGAAATTGGGCACATCAGAATTAGAGATAGCATCACTAACTTTTTGAATAGTAATATCTTTTTTTATTGGTCTTTTTGAGATAGGGTCTCCCTGTAGCCCCAGCTGTCATGGAACTCACTATGTGGACAAGGCTGGCCTTGAACTCACAGAGACCCCCCTGCCTCTGCCTCCCGAGTGCTGGGATTAAAGGTGTGCACCACCACGGCAGGCTTCAATAGTAATATCTTTTTTAAAACTTATTTATTTAATAACCACATGATTAGAAGAATCATTTCATTACAGCATTGACATTTTCAATAACAATTTCCAAAGCAAAGATGCATTTCTTTAAAAATTGGCTGTAAATTTTTAGGTTCACAGTTGAATTAATATACTTATACAATATTGAACTCAGTATAAATCCTTTAAGACATAAAATTGAATGAGGTTTTAACCCTTAAAAAATCTCCATTTCATTTTAAAATACACTGTTTCATACAGAAAGACTCATTTTTAATGCTAGTGACACTTAGATGTTGCACATGTGTCTCTAATCTCTATGTATCTATTACTAGTCACAGTTGGTTACACTAGGATCCTTGGCACCTGAGTGTGGATATAAAGTCATCAGATAGATTTCACTGGTAAACTTTTTCACCTCTACTGATTAACATGAAGCAAATTTTTATGCTTCTTCCTCAAATATAACTCATTTAAAAAATTTGTTGACTTTTTTGTGTGTATTTCATACAAAATATCCCACACAATCTTATTCATCTATATACCCACATCCCAAATGGCACCCTCCTATAGCCCCCGCCCCCTGGCCACTGAAGCCCATGTACTGCCATTCCTGTTACTGTCCACTGTGTTGTCAGTGCCCCCAGCCATTCCCGTGTTTGTCCATCTGCTGAATCTAGTCACCCTATCTAGAGTTCCTTGTTTTAGGAAGATCAGCTCTTCCTCATCTAGCAAGAATCAATTGCCAATATTCCTTTAGATAAGATTGGGGTCTGATGTTCATTTTCCTAGTTCTCTGCCGGGTTACTGTCTGGGAGTCTCTTGGGCCACTCTGGCCAACAACTCAAAGGAAGGTACCTCCTGTCTGGCATTGTTTCTTGTTATGTAGCCTTTAGGTATACACAGGGACTCTTTTTTTTTTAATTTAAATTTTCAAATTTTATTTTCAAGTTTTTTTTTTTAGAAGCATTTCATTACAGCTTTAACATATTCAGTAACACATTCCAGAGCAAGGATACATCTCTTTCAAAGGTGGCTGTAAATTTTTAGGTTCACAGTTGAATTAATACAGTCATGCAATAATGAACTCAGTAAAAGCCCTGTAAGACATACAATTGGATGAGTTTTTACCCTTTAAAGAAGATCTCCACTTCATTTTAAGATATGTTGTTTCCTACATTTTTTTTCAATAAAATATTTTTTTTTTCAATTAGAAGAAGCATTTCATTACAACAGCATTAACCTATTCAATAACATTTTTCTGAGCTAGGGTACATCTCTTTCAAAATTGGCTGTACATTTCTAGGTTTACAGATGAATTATTACCCTTATATAATCTTTTACTCATTATAAACTCTATAAGACATAAAATTAAATGAGGTGGGGCTAGCAGGATGACTCAGCAGTAAAGATACCTGCTACCATGCCTGATGACCTGAGTTCTATCCCCAGGACCCATGTGGTAGAAGAAGAGAATCAGCTCTCACAAGTTGTCCTCTAACTCCACACGTGGGCCATGACACGGGCACATACACATACACACACAC
>NW_008342013.1:467790-469873 GCF_000622305.1 Nannospalax galili
TGGGTTTTTAGTACTGTTTGCAAGTGAAATGCTCTGCACACACTGAATAGCATTCTTTCACTTAAGTATATGTTATTTTGGTTTTTCATGTTATTATTTTTTCTCTGTGATTTTGACATGTGAATTTCTTTTGTAGTTTCTGACTCTTGTGTGATACTCGGGCCTTCAAGTTTAGTTCTGCTTCTTTTTTTTTTTTTTTTTTTGAGCTTTATGTGTCTTTGTGGTTTTCTTTTTGGGTATGAAGAGCTGGTTCATCTAAGCTTCTGGTTCTCTTTTGATTTTATATTGTCGTGGCCGGATTGATTTTGTCTTCAGGAGTTCCGCGGTGGCCCAATTCCAATGTGGATCAGAAGTTTTCAGACTTTCTCCTTAGGTCTGGAATCTTCTAAGAATGCTTTTGGCCTCAGGAACTTGGGTGTTGGACTGACCTGAGATCCTGGCCATGGCCGTGCCATGCAGGGATGCAAAGGCAAATGGGGTGGGTGAAGCCCCAAGATTTCCCAGGGAGTGGATTGAATAGTTGGGTTGTACTGTATGCAAAGGATCAGGGAGCGGAAAGGTAAGCCTCGGAGCCCCAGAAAGAGGCTGTCAGCCCCAGAAATATGCTAGCGGGTGTTGCAGGATCAGGGCAGTAAAGGGAGGTGAGGGCGGGGCCAGGTCCAGAAGCAGTGCTCCTAGGGCCCAGGGAAGGCACTAAGTTGGTCTGGGGGAAAAAGATCAGGAAGTAGTATTTGTTCCCCAGGTGTCTGGGGACCCAAGACTAGGAATGGCGCAGGGCCCAAACTAGGAATAGAGAACTGCGGGAGAGATGGAAGGGTGAATGTGGCTTGGGGAGTCAAAGCAGGGAGGGCTGCGCTATAGACTTACCCCAAGAGGTCTCAAGATCCACAGGGACTCTTAAAGAATTCTATTAACCCCTTTAATCTTTGGTTATACACCCTTTTGGGTGTTTAAGACCCTACAGTTGGCCCAGATAAACCAATTTATTTTTACTCTTAAGATCTTTTGAGGATCTATTCCTCAGGGCTCACATGGGCTTGGGCGGAGCCCCTGGCTCCTTTCTTTTACCAGTTCCATCTATGTGAAAATAAGTCAGAAGTCCTGCTTGACCATGGCTGGCTTTGCTTGGAAGCATGGAAGAAATGTTCCCTCTGTGTTGACCCTCCTCTTTATAGACTGGACACTGGTTCAAGTCCATGTGGTAGGGTCTCCATGGCCTCCTTGGTCAAGAGGGCAGGTGACTCACCACAATTACAGGACATTTTGAGAGATGCTCATGGTCCCCTGGAACTAGTTGACCTAGGAGGGCAAGGAGCAAAAACTGTCCTTTATGTCCCTCTGACCAAATAAGTATAGTCTTCAAAGTATGGCTGTTAAGCATCGAAAAAGGTTAGTTCCATCAGTCTGGTACTTCTAATTAACCTGTGCCATGTAGATAAAGCTTAGGCAAAGACCAGACATTCTCAGATAAACCTTGCCTAGATATGTATTATACTCCTTGACCTACTTGTATTTATAATTTGTCAGTAGGTTGTTCAATTAATATGGTTCCCTCTGTTTTTTTTTTTTTTTAACAAGCTAGGCATTATTTATCTTTTGCATTGTCTAACCCTTCCACCATGGTTTCCCCATTTAAAGCACCCACATTTGTCCTGTTTCACCCTAATAATGCCCTTCTCCTATGGTTCCACCTCTCTTGAGCTCCTTCTTTCCCTTTATTCCAAGGTTCCTTACGTAACTCTCACTCCCCCTCCCCTTAAAATAACCCCATTTTATCCATATCTCCCTTACTAATGCCTGTTTCCTACTGTTCATCTCTTTCGGGTTCTTTCTTTTCCTTTACCTCCCTGTTTCCTTTCCATTATCCTGGTTCCTGTAGTTATGTCTGGATACATACTCACTTAGGGTTTGGTTCTAGGATCCACATATGAGGGAGAACATATCTCGATTTTTTTTTCTGAGTCTGTGTTACTTCATTTAATATAACCATTTCTAGTTCCATCCATTTACCTGAAGAGTTCCTTATTTCTTTTTTCTTTATCACTAAGTAGAACTCTAAAATGTAAATCACATTTTTACTATC
>NW_008342013.1:469972-472045 GCF_000622305.1 Nannospalax galili
GCTGAACCACATCTCCAGCCCAGTTTTAGATTTTTAAAATTGTTTTCCACACTGCTTCCCATAGGGATTGCATGAGTTTGTGATACCACCAGCTGTGAATGAGCATTCCTTTTTCTCCACATCTTCTTCTGTATTTGGTGTCATTTTTTCTCTTGATATTAGCCAGTCTGACTGGGGTAAGATGAAATATTAAAGTGGTTTTAATTTGCATTTCCCTAATTACTAGTTATGTTGAATACCTTTTAAGATCCTTCTTAGCCATCTTTATTTCTTCTTTTGAGAACTCTCTGTTCAGCTCCTTTGCCTGTCTTTTGATTGGGTTACTTCCTTTCTTGATTCTTTGTGTTTTTGAGTTTGTTATATATTCTGAATGTTAAACCTTTGTCAGATGTGTTGTATTGCAGGTGAAGGTTTTCTCCCACTCTGTGTGTTTTCTCTTCACTTCCTGGTTGCTTCTTTTGATGTGCAGAAGTCTTTTAAAGGAGGTCCCATTTCTTGATTCTTGACCTTGTTTGATGAGTAATTGATGTCTGGTTTAGAAAATCTTTTCCTACACCTATATCTTGTAGGTTATTTCCAATGTTTTCTTCTAACAGTTTCAGAGTTTCAGGCTTCACATTGAGGTCTTTGATCCATTTGGAGTTGACTTTTGTGCAAGGTGAAAGATAGGGGTTTAGTTTCATTCTTCTACGGGTTTTAGGTTCATTCTTCTCCAGTTTTGCCAGCACCATTTGCTGAACATGCTGTCTTTCCTCCAGTGAATGTTCTTGGCTCCTTTCTCAAATATCAGATGGCTAAAATTGCATGTACTCATATTCGGGTCTTCAATTTTGTTCCATTGAGCTACAAGTCTATTTTTGTGCCTGTCCCATGTTGTTTTTATGACTGTAGCTCTGTAATACAGTTTAAAGTCTTTTATAGTAATCCCCCAGCATTGCTGTTAGTGCTCAAGATTGCTTTCACTATTTGAGGTCTTTTTTGCTTCTATATGGATCTTAGGATTTTTTATTTCCAATCCTGTGAAGAAAGTCATGGGGATTTTGATAGGTATTGCATTGAATGTATAAATGGCTTTTGGGAGGATGGTCATTTTCACAATATTAATTCTTCCAATCCATGAGCATGGGAGATCCTTCCATCTTCTGATGTATTGCTCTATATCTTTTGTAAAGAATTGCAAATTTCATTGTAGAGGTCTTTAATGTCTTTGGTCAGGTTTATTCCGAGATATTTTCTTTTGCAGCGTTTGTGAAAGGGAGCGTTTGCATGTACTTTTTCTCTGATTGCTTGTTATTGGTATATAGAAAGGCTACAGTCTTTTGTAGACTAATTTTGTAACCTGCCACTTTACTGAATGTGTTAATAATTTCTGGGAGTTTTCTGGTGGAATTTTTGGCATCCTTTAGATATAATATCATATCATCTGCAAAAAGGGATAATTTGAGCTCTTCTTTTCCAATTACTACTCCTTTAAGTTCCTGCTCTTGTCTTATTGCTTTTGCAAGACTTTCGAGCACTATGTTAAAGAGAAGTGGAGATAGTGGACAGCCTTGTCTGGTTCCTGATTTCAATGGGAATGCTTCCAGTTTTTCTCCATTTAGAATGATGTTGGCTGTGGGTTTGTTATATATGGCTTTAATTATGTTGAGGTATGTTCCTTCCAGTCCAATTCTCTCTAGGACTTTGAACATAAATGCATGTTGAATTTTGTCAAAGGCCTTCTCTGCATCTATTGAGATGACCATGTGGTTCTTGTCTTTGAGCCCATTTATATGATTTATGATGCTTATTGACTTACGTATATTGAACCATCTCTGCATCTCTGGGATAAAGCCAACTTGATCATGGTGGATGATCTTTTTGATGTGTGTCTCTTTGCGGTTTGCAAATATCTTGTTGAGAATTTTTGTATCCATGTTCTTTAAGGATATGGGTCTATAGTTTTCTTTTTTGGTTGTATCTTTACCTGGCTTTGGAATTAGAGTGATGGTGGCTTCATAGAAGGAATTTGGAAGTTTTCCCTCCATTTCTATTTTTTTGAATAAATTAAGTAGTATTGGATGCAGATCTTCT
>NW_008342013.1:472084-472249 GCF_000622305.1 Nannospalax galili
GTGGTTTCATTTTGGTGGTTAGCATGTTTTTAGATACACCTCCATTTCTTTTAGGTTTTCAAATTTAGTAACGTATATGTTTTTAAAGTATTCCCTTATAATGTTCTGGATCTTTTTGGTGTCTGTTGTGATGTTTCCCCTTTCATCTCTGATTACATTGATTTG
>NW_008342013.1:472469-507972 GCF_000622305.1 Nannospalax galili
TCATTTATTTGTGGTCTCTCCAATCTTTTTTTAATGTAGGCTCTTAAAGCTATAAATTTCCCTCTAAGAATTGCTTTCAATGTGTCCCACAGGTTTTGTTCTGTTGTATTGTCCTTTTCATTTAGTTCCAGAATACTTTTGTTTCTTTCTTAATTTCTCCTTCGACCCATTCATCATTCAGGAGTGTGTTGTTTAATCTCCATGTGTTCATTTAGTTGCTAGGGTTTCTTCTGGTGTTGATTTTAAGTTTAATTGCACTGTGGTCTGATACAATTCATGGAATTATTTCAATCTTTTTGTATTTGTTGAGGTTCGTTTTGTGCCCCAGTATATGGTCCCTTTTGGAGAACATTCCAGGGGTCACTGAATAGAAAGTAAATTCTTTGGTGCTTGGGTAGACTATTCGGTAGATGTCTGTTAGACCCATTTGATGTATGGTATTTTTTTTTTTTTTTGATGTATCTTATTGTTTAATTCAGATGTCTCTCTGTTAACGGTCTGTCGTGTTGACCTATCTAATGGAGGCAATGGGGTATTGAAGTCCCCTACTATTAATGAATTGGGATTAATGTGGTTCTTAAAGTCCTGTAGTGTTTTTTTTTTTTTTTTAAAGAAGGTGGGTGCACCAGAATTTTGTGAATATATGTTCATGATTGTAATATCTTCTTGGTCTGTTGTTCCTTTGATCAGAATGAAATGGCCGTCTATCTCTTCTGATTAGTTTTAGTTTAGAGTCTATTTTATCAGATATTAGAATTGCAACACCTACTTTTTTCGTAGTACCATTTGCTTGGTATATTTTTTTCCACCCTTTCACCTTAAGGTAGTGCCTGTCCTTGAAAGTGAGATGAGTTTCTTGTAGACAAAGTTGGATTTTGTTTCTTAATCCATTCACCTAGTCTTTGTCTTTTGACTGGGGAGTTCAGCCCGTTAATATTTAAAGTTATCAATGACAGATGTCTATTGAATCCTGTAATTTTTATTTCTGTTCACATTCTTGATATAGCTGTGTACTTCCACAGTTATACCTTCATTGAATTTTGTTCTGCAACCCCTTGGGTATAGTCATTCCTTTCTTCAGCTCTTTGTATTGCTTCAAGAACTCTCTGAAGGGCTGGTTTTGTGGACATGAATTCTTTCAGCCTATTTATATCATAGAAGAATTTTCTTTCCCCTTTGAATATAATAGACATTTTGGCTGGGCAAAGCAATCTGGATTGACATCTGTGGTCATTTAGAACTGGGAATACTTTGGTCCAGGCTCTTGTGGCTTTCATAGTTTGCACTGAAAAGTCAGTTGTTTTTCTGATGGGTTTTCCTTTACATGTGACTTGTTTTTCTTTTTCAGCTTTTAGTATTCTCTTCATTTTGTACGTTTAGTGTTTTTACTACATGTCCCGTGGAGAGTTTCTTTTCTGGTCTTGTCTATTTGGTAGTCTATGTGCTTCTTGTATTTGTAAGGACATGTCTTTAATTTGGGGAAATATTCTCCTACAATCCTGTTGAATATCTGGTCCATACCTTTATCTTGGGATTCTTCTCCTTCCTGTATGCCTATGCTGCATAAGTTTAGTCTTTTTATGGTGTCACACAATTCCTGCATATTCCGTTCTTGTGTTTTTTAAAATTTTACAGAATCTTTCCTTGAGTGGTCTAGTTCATCCACTTTATCTTCTAGTCTTGATATTCCGTTTTCCATTTCATTCATCCTGTTGGTGAGGCTTTCTCCTATCATTTCTAATTGGCTTACTGAGTGTTTCAATGCTGTCTTTGTTTCAGCCCAAGTAGTCTTCAATATTTCTCCTTTCTGAATTCATTCAAAAGTTTATCCCAATCTTCTTTAAGTTCTTTGATTTCTTTGTTTGTGCTTTGTTTACATTCACTGAATTCTTTTTGTCATGTTTATAATTGTTCGTTTGAGGTCCATATCCTGTGTTTTCTCTGGGAAGTTCCCATTGTACTCCTCTAGAGGACTGTAGGTACTTGGTGGAGATATATTATTTTGGTTTTTCATTTTGTTATTTTTTTCTCTGTGATTTTGACATGTGGATTTCTTTTGTAGTTTCTGATTCTTGAGTGAAACTCAAGCCTTCAGTTGTTGAGTTTAGGTCTGCTTCTTTTTGTAAACTTTGAGTGCATTTTTGGGTCCATGAAAAGCTGGTTGGTCTAGGCTTCAGGTTCTCTTTTTTGATTTTATTTTGGAGAGGTCAAATTGCTTTCATCTTCAGGAGTTCCCACAGAGGCCCATGTCAGATGAGGATCAGATGCTCTCAGGCTTTTTCCTAAGGTCTGGATCTCTCCAGGAAAGATGCTGGCCTCAGAAATTTGGGGGCTGGGCTGGCCTGGGAGCAGGGTCCAGGAAAGATGCTGGTCCGAGGAAGCTGGTGGCTGTTCCTCTCAGGGATGCAAAGGGAGGTGGGGGCAGGAAGAGTCCTGGGGGGAACTGGGTTGGTTCCCCCCAGGAGGGGGGAAAGGATCAGGAAGCTGTTGGACTCTGGGCCAAGAGATCTATTGCAAAGGATCAGGAAGCTGTTGGACTTTGGGCCAAGAGATCATCCCAAGGGTCTGGGGCACCATGACAAGAAATGGGCCAGTATCCAGGCCGGGGGGAGAGTTGGGGTGGTGGAGCTGGGAGGGTAAAAAAGGCCTGGGGAGTCAAGGTGCAGTTGCCGCTGCGGAACTCACCCAGGAAAGACACTGACACCAGGAAGCTGGTGGCTGTGCCACCCAGCAATGTAAAGGGATGAATAGTAATATCTTTTAACAGTCAGCAAATCAATCATCTGTTTTTTATCAGTGCATTTATTCTGTCTAATGATAAAGAGAACTTTTGCCCCAGAGGTTCTAGTTGATCCAAAGTGAATTTTATAATTTTTGCATTTCTTTAGAAATAAGCACATAAACAGGCATATTCCATTTTTTGGCACTTAAACTTTTTTTTTTTTTGAGTTTTTGTTTATTTCCCTGTAGCCAAAGATGGCTTGGATCTTACTGTGTAGACCAAGCTGGCCTTGATCCCACAAAGATCTACCTGCCTCTGCCTCCTGAATGGTGGGATTAAAGTGTGCACCACCATGCCTGGCTTGGCACATAGTTTTGGCATGCTAAATTTACATAGCGATGGTGTTTTTAAGTTAAGTAAATAATCCTTGGGGAATTTGATTTGTGTATGTATGTGCACACACACACACACACATATACTGTGTGTATATCAGATACCACAATTGCTGAATCTTATGGTAATTCTATTTAGCTTTTTGAGATAACTACTGACCCGTTCTTCAAAGTGACTGTATCATTTTACATCCCCAGCAGCAATGCATGAGATTCAATTTCTCCAGAAAACATTCTTTGTTTTACCTCCTGGGAAAGATCAGGTGAATTTTTGGTTGTCATCCTTATCAGTATTGTTGTATAAAAGACAAGATAAGTACTTTACAAACAGCTTTAAAATAAGACATTTTAATTGAAGTCCACTTTGTGATTTGTACTGATATGAAGAACAAAAAGCAAAAGTGAGTAAGAAGAATTTTATTCCTGAGTTTCTAGCCCAGTGTTTGAAAGCTTACAGAGACCTGCAAGACAATAAGACATTCCTCAAAGCTTGTGTTTCAGGAAGCTCATGTTCTCATAAGGAAAGAAAGTGTCCTTTCTCCCTGTTTTGGAGGGACTTTGAATTTAACAAAAAGAAAAGAAAAATGAGTGAAATTATATAATGCTTTTGTTATCCTAAAGAAATCTGTGTAAAAGATAATGGGTCCTCAGAAAGATTGTAAGAACCAGGGAGGAGGTACGTGACCATACGGAAATAGTCCTACAGGCACCAGGGACCCTTCTCACACAAACCTACAACGATGGTGTCAGCATGCACATGACCCAAGCACAAAACTGTGGAAATGAACAGCAAGCTCCTATCTTAGTCGAAGAATTATTGGCAGCTGATTACTGCTGGCTGAGGAAGAGTAGATCTTCTTGAAGAGAGAGACTCTAGATAGGCTGACTAAACCCTGGTGGATGAACTTACGCTGAGGGACATCTCGGCATACTAACTTTACATAATAGGCCTTAATACAAATGACAGAATGTATGAGCTCTAGTGGGGGGGGTGTGAGAGGGTGCCAAAGCGGAAGGGGTAAAGGGGTATAAAGATGATTTTATGTATGAAATACACAAAAATCCAATAAAATTATAATAAAAAATGTGTCCTGTATTTTCAGTCATTACAGAACTGTTCAGGATATGAATGAATTTCTGGAGGAATTTGAGAATGTTATTTTTTGAAATTAAACACCCTCAGGTAGGGTTGGATTTCAGTAGTAGGAAAGTTTTTGCCCTATATGAAACTGATGGTTCTTATGTTTGTTTTTTAAAATATTCATCTTTATTATCCTTGAGTGAAGAATACTGGATTTTTTTAAAAAGAAGTATATTTACTCTATAGATGATTCTAGCCTCACCATCAAACAGACTTTGCTCTTCAGAAGTACTTCCCAGTAAATGATACATACCTATGAAAGTCCCTGTGGAGAGTCAGAATCAACTTAAAACTTCTAAAATATATGTGGGAATTATCTAGTTTTTATTGTATTTTCTTCTCCTTTACATCTTAAAGCTTTTTTGATCAATTAGGTTTTTTACTCAGTTACTGTTATAGAAAAAACACTGCTAAGCACCAGGGATGGTTTTATAAAGAGTTATTTAATTCACTCAAAATTTATTAAATACCTACAGGGTACAGAATTCTTTGACAGTATAGGAAATGATTCCTGTCCTCTAGGAGCAAGCAGTCTAAACTATTCAGGAGAAAGTAGATAATACACATGAAACACACAGGAAATCAGAAGGTATCAGGTAGTGATACTAAGTGGTCTGTAAGTTCTGAGAAAGCCAAGGTCATTGTGAATGAGAATAATAGTAAAATGTGTCAGAATAGAGAGTTGAAATGGACTCTGAAGATGTTGGAATTCCAGCGGTGTGAGGGGAAACCAAAGGCAGATGACCTAGGGAACTAGAAGGCATACTAAATTGTGACATGAAGTAGTAAAGTTAATGTAAAGGAGCAGACCAAGCCTCCTCCTTCAGAGCTTGAGGACAGTGGAAAAAGGTGGGCCTTGTAGCATTGCGACTTGAGAGAAAGACTTGGTGCAGTTAAGACAGTAAGGTTACACAATAAGATGATATAAACCCAGCAGAAGGACCTTGAGTTTTATTTCATTATCTATAATAAAATATTATCTCAGGCCAGTTGGAAGTGGACCAACTGTATGTTGTGCATGAGCTTGAGGTTTGTTGTATGCCAAGATGAGCTAAATCCTTTCGTATTTTTAGTTTTTTGTTATCATGCAAAGTAACGTGTTTACTAATGGCATTTTACATGTACATATATATCATTTTATTTTGCTCCTGTTCACCCTCAATCTTCTATAATGAGCTTACCTTACCTTTAGCTTTTCTTCAACAATCCATTTGATTTGACTAATGGCATTGAATATTGTTATATATTTAAAATGTTAAAATTAGCAAATGTTTCTTTTCACAGAATTTTTGTTGGGAACACATTTGTGCCTGAGATCCAGGGGTTCGTTCAATTTATTTCTACTTACCTAGCTATTGCTTGCCTGCTGCTTGGGTCTTCACATGCTTTCTGTAATTTTCCTTTTTTCATTTAACTGAATAGGTGGAACTGATTTGTGGTGAGAATATAGAATTTGCTTTCAGGATTTGTTCTTTCTACCCATGTCCCTGCCACTCCACAGTGACTCAGTAGTTTTTATGAGTGTTTCTGATTCTCACGTCCATTACTAGTATAATAATGTTCCTTGATTTTGTCTTCATACAACTTTCCAGATGGCATTACACTCTTAACTTCCTACATGTTTCTCAACTATCTATTACGTGGAATTTCCATGATTCTTCTTCTTCTTTAGGCCTTTTGAATTATTTGTAGTTCCATAGAGTACGTTATCTTGTTTTCTGGATTTTATTTTTCCAAATGCATGTTTTCATGATTTGTCTAACTATACCCAGAGTGTTATTTTTTTTTTTTCCTTAAAGATTTCCCCCTATATCAGGGTTGTCTTGCATCTACGTGTAGGTATTGCTGAGCAGATGTTCTTGTTCCTTCTGGGACACTACTTACTTCACTAAGAGTGTTTTTGTGGATACAGTTCAGTTACACTGGTAGAATACTGATGCCACAGTTTGACCATCAGTGCAGATGTGGGTGGGGACAGGACACAAATTCTTTATTTCTTCCATTCTTTCATTCATCACAAAACTGACACAGGTGGGACTGGACCCAGCCTTAGAAAAGGAAGATTTTGTGTAAGAAAAGGCAATTAAAGTATGAATTAGAAACCAGGAAAATAATTTCTTTTCTTCTTAAAATGTTTGTGCTTTTAAATGTCAGTTTTTATTCTTTGGCAGTTTCAGGTTTGTACGTGTTTGGTTACTTTTACTCTCAACTGCCCTCTCTTGCCCCTTCCTCTCCTGCTAAGCCATCCTCTCTACTTTTGTATTTATTTCTTCTTCTTTATTTTGTGACTCACTGAGTTGAATTAGGGTTACTTGCATGAGTGTGTGTGTGTGTGTGTGTGTGTGTGTGTGTGCGTGTGTGTTATATACTAGAGCTATGGCTATACCAATGATTATACCACTTTAGAAATGACTTCCCCCCTTTTAGCAACCATTAACTGCCAATAGTTTCTCAGGGAGGGGTGGCCTTAACAAACCACTCCCCTATACATGATGGACCGTTGACAGGTATACAGATATGGTATAGGTAGCCACGGCTGCTGTGAGTTCATGACTGTAGCAGCCATGTCATGTTCAGAAGACAGTGTTTCACTCTTTTCCATCTAATGCCTCTTACATTGTTTCTACTCCCTCTTCTCTGGTGTTCCCTGAAGCTTGAAGGGGTGACAAAGATGTCCTGTTGAGAGCTGAGCACCCAACAGATACTTCTTCTCAGCACTTGGATCAGGTATGAACCTCTGCATTGACTGCTGCCTATTGCAAACAGAAGCTTCTTTGGCTAAGACTGAGAGCAGCACTCATCTTTGGGTATAAACATAAATATTTGAAAGGCATTTGACATTGTGTCCATTTAGCGAAATAGTATTGTAGGATCCCCATTAAGCCTATGATCTCCAAGGCTTTTGACTGGGTTTATCACGAGATATTCCCTCCAGTGGAGTGGGCCTCAAGTCTAATCAGAAAGTGGTTAGTCACTCCCATAACAATCACACCAATAGGCATATTTTGCCTTGAAGTTCAGTATTGTAACTTGCAGGGTGCACAGCTGAGTAAGACCATTGATGACTTTTCTCTCCCAGCAGCCTGAATAGCCTATTCTGGCATCATGAAAACTAGGCAGCAGGGAGGAAGTTTCCATTTCACTTCCTGCTTGACTTATGTCCTGCAGCTGAAGTATGTGGTGTCTTCAGTAATAGGATCAATACCATTTAGTTCTGGTGGGTAACCAAGAGCAAAGTCCTGTATTGTTTTGGAGGCTTTTGGAGCCTCTCTCACCAACAACTCATAAGGAAGCATCCCCCACCTGGCACTAGGATTTTCATTTAATGACCTGTGGCTTCTGGGGGCAGCATTATCTATTTAAGCTTATTTTTGAATTATGCTTTTAAAATTAGCTTATAAAACAATAGGCTTCATTATAGCTTTTCCATGTATCTTTAGTTTTTGCCAACCCTCTCTGTACCCACCTTTTCCCTATGCCTTCACTCTTATCCCTGCTTAAACCATCCTGCCCCCAATATTCTCACCTTCTTTTTCATCTCACATGTGTTTGACTATCCCGTCTCCCGTAAGAACACCCCTCTAAATGTTCTAAGCTAGGGTTTATGTATGAGAGGTAATATGTGGTGTTGGTCTTTCTGGCTTGGGTTACCTCACCTGGTATAGTATTTCCAGTTCCATTCATGAGAAAAACCATTTCTAAAATCTAAGTTTTTCCTTCCCGAAAGGAATTAAATCCTTTAGACAGTGCTTGTGTGTGTATTTCCCTTTTCTCCTACTGATACACCGTGCCTCTGAGTGCCTCCTCCTCCTATCTATCTTTGGGAAATGTTGTCTGCTAGAATTTATTTTCCTCAGCAATCATATCTGCTAGTTTGAAATCATTTTGCACTTGCCCATTAGCACTTCCCATGATAGCCTTTGATAACCCATATCTTCCACTGCAGCCGAGTGTTTGTATGATTGCTTTAGGTGTTGGTATCTTTTGAGGCCTTGGTGCCAGTGTGGATTTTAGAAGTGCCTTTTTGTTTCTTCTAGGTGTCTAATGGATAACTCTTGAATAAGACATCACATACCTCTTCCCAAAGATAAACATTAAGTTTCACACATAGTAAAGTTTAAACCAATAATACAAAGACAAGTATTTTCTTTAATGCCCCCAAAGGATTCTCTCATTATGAAAACAGAACTTGACTTTGCCATAAGGATACAGAGTATAATATTTCTCAGTCTCTGAATGACTACCTTACTAAAATTGAGCTCCCTTAGTCTGCTTGCTGTTCAAAAGAAAGAGTTCATGGCTACGTCATGACAGTTCACTTTGAAAATAAACTCCAATTGCAGGTGTTAAATCATTATTTGCAAGGTTAAATTATTGAAGAGTAGCTATTATCTAGCCTCTTTATTAATGAAGTAGGTTTTAAATTTTTTTTTTCAATTGTGTATCTACCATGTTACCTTTGTCATATTTCTCTAAAAGCCTGTCAACATCATTTTGTCAAGTGCCCTTTGGTACGCTCTGATAATCTGGTATATTTCTATCATAACATCACACCATAATACTGATTATTTACTTTTCTATTTCTATAGCATATTGGATTTAGTGAGTAATCTGTAATGTCTATTGAATGATAAATAGAAGAATCTGTTATTCTTAAAAAAATATCTATTGCCAGAACAAGCCATAATCATTATATTTAATATTCTTTATATTTTTATTCATTATTTTTATTTTATGTGTATGAGTGTATTGCCCTGCATGTATGTGAATGCACCTATGTCGCTTCGGATTCCCCTGGTTAATTTTCATATAGAACCAGTTTATTTTCTAGTGATTCAAATATGGTTTATACAATTTTTTTGTTGTTTCAAGTTAAATTTTGAATTCTAAGAACCATAATTAAGCAAAAAGTATTAGAGAGTTGCTGAGACCCAGCTCACAATTGGTATTTCCTTCACTCTCTGGAACTGCTGCATGTCTTAAAAGTCAGAACTTGAAATAAGGGGGAATGTTCTGAGTCAGTCTCCTTTCATCAGTAGATGGCAGACAGCCAATCACTGTTCTTCCATCATTGATTTATTCCTATGTTTATTTTTGCAAAAAGGTAGTATCTTTTTACTATAGAACAGCTTCAATTTGCAATATAATTTCTGTTTAAAAGGAAATAAAATTATTGAGGAGTTGAAAAAAGAAATATGCTTAAAAGGCACATTTTCCTTTTCTAAATATGTGTATTTATGCACAAGTATACAGGAAATTCATGAAGTACTCCTAAATTTGTGTGTTACATTGTACGTGCACCTTCTATTAAGAAGTGTTAAAAGTCAATGCACACATTCAGACCTAAGCTTCTTGGCTCACTGTTGCTCATATAAATTACAGATTCTTTGGGTATTTTATAACATTGATCACTTGAAGGGGAAGTTGTTTCAGCCAAAGCTTTTCCTTCATATTAAGAAAAATTAGTAAAATGCCTGTTTCATGACCAAATTATTGCTTGACTTCTTTTTTAGAAATTTCAAGAAATTGCAGAAAAAAATATGGAAAAATTAAGCCATATTGAGAAGTCACATGAACAACTGGTTCTAGAAAATTCTCACTTCAAAAATGTGTTGTCAAAGACTCAAAGGGAACAGACATGCTTGCTGGCAGCATGTGCACTAATGGCTGGGGCCTTGTATCCCCTCTATAGCAGATCGTTTGCCTTATCCACACAGAGAGATTATCTCCAGGAGCAAGTCAACACCTTGGAAGTGTTCAAACTGGAAATTAGAACTCTAGCTCAGGCATTGTCAACAATAGAGGAAAAGAAACAAGAAGACACCAAAATAAAGAAAAAACCATTCAAAGGATTGATACGTGTATTCCGGAGAGGTGTTATTGTAATTTTGGCAGCCAATAGACTCCAGACTTTGGGCCAATCATGTGCTTCTCTTTTTACCTGGATGGAAAGTTTTAAAGAAGGTGTAGGAATACTAGTGTGTACAGGAGAACCCAAAGACAAGCATAAATTTCCAAGTAAGCTAACTTGTGCTTTTTAAAACCTAAGTTACATGTAAGTAAAGTACAATGTGTATCTAGTTGAGTATTATACTAAACTGTCAAAGACTTATGTACTATGTCAAATAGTATAACTTAGTCCATTATATGTGTAAACAACCATTATGTAATATGTCAAATAATTTGACTTAGTCCAGTATATGTGTATAAACCAGAATGAAATAATTAGAGTTAAACATCTCTAAAAAAAGAATGCTGGGCATGGTGGCACACACTTTTAATCCCAGCACTCGGGAGGCAGAGGCAGATGGATCTCTGTGAGTTCAAGGCCAGCCTGGTCCACATAGTGAGTTCCAGGACAGCTGGGGCTACAGGGAGACCCTGTCTCAAAAAGACAAAAAAAAAAAGTGATGCAAATGTGAAATTTCCAGCAAACTTTTTTTGAATGCTTTGCTGTTTTGAAGAAACAAGATTCAGTTGTTAACTTTTGAAAATGCATGTGCTGGGGATTGAACCTAGGGCTACACTCATAGTAAACAAGTGTTCTACCTGCATCAAGTGTCCCTGAGAGCTAACTCATAAAAAAGCAGGCATTGTAATATTCCTGAAACTAAAGAAAATTTCTTCTCTGTCCTTTTTGATGGCAGTTACTTAATATTAGGTCAATCAAATGTAACATTTTTAGATTTTTCTGTACTAGGGAATGTTATGTATACAAATTTGATTTATTTCTTAACTACTGAACACTGCTATGAAATTTATGTATGGATTCTAACAACATTTGTAGCATCGTATAATGACTGTTTCATGTTTTTGCAGAACATCAACGGGAGCAGCAACGTTGTTTGCAAGCACTCAGTTGGCTCACCAGTTCTGACCTTCTTGCTGCTATAATCAGTTCTATGACAGAGCTGCAAGAAGTCATTAGTAAAACAGGTATGGTCACTTCTTTTATGCCCTTACAAAATATACTTAAAAGCAAATGCTCAGAAATTCTTTATGCTACAAATTCTAATAAACTATTTGGGAGGAAAATGCATTTGTTTTTTTCTTTTATTTAGCCACAGAAAGATAGTTAAATCTATATTTAAAGATACAGTAAATGAATATATATTTTGATGGTGAACTTTGTCTTTATTTATGAGAGAAATTAAGTGACAGCTCTTGGTAAATATATCTACTTCATTTCTCCCCCGTTGTGATCTGTTTTTCCTATGAGAAATCAACCAATCATTAGTTTTCTCTGTATTAAGTGGTAGAGACACTGTTTTCATTTTGGTCTTTTGGTTTCAGAAGCTTGATGAATAATTGAGCTAGTGGGAGGCTGTTCATTTGGCGATACATATTTAAAAATTTTTTCCTATTTATTTTAGGTAGAGTTAATCTGAATAGTCTGTCCCTTTCTACCCTGTATGTATGTATGTATGTCTCCTCTAACCAGTGATTTCCAAAGGTCTAAAATTTTGTGTTTTTTTTAATGATTGAGATTGTATATTTTTATGTGTGCGTGTATATGAAAAGTGTAATGAAAACTAGTTTTTCCTAAGCAAAAGAAATGTTGGATGTACCTTGGGTAAGCTCTACCAGAGGTCTAGTTATAGTCATTTATGATACATTAATAGTAAAGTTAGTAAAATCTTCTTAAAATTTGCCTGCTTGATGACATGTAAGCATAAAAGAGACAGTTATAAGATGTAATTTAATTTTTAAGACAGTTGTATGTAAATTTCAGTAATTTCAAGTATGTAAACCTAGACTCTTCTTCTATTAGGAAGCTTATGATTTTAAAAAAAAATTTTAAGTGTAGCCATTGATCCGCTGATATTTGTAAATCATGAACATATTAATGCATTAGTAAATTCTTTTTTTTTTTTTTTTTTTTTTTTTTTTTTTTTTTTTTTTTTACTCCCTGTAGCCCAGCTGTCCTGGAACTCTCTATGTGGAACAAGCTGGCCTTGAACTCACAGAGATCCACCTGGCTCTGCCTCCCAAGTGCTGGAATTAAAGGCATGTGCCACCATGCCTGGCTGTGCATTAGTAAATTCTTAACATACTGTGTTTGAAGTCAAAAAATTCTTAAATTATTTGAAGAATTTTGGTACTACAGGCTCAAAGCAAAAGCAGGCCATTTTGAAAGATCAAAATAATAGTGCTAGGATTTAGTTGAATAAATAGATGACGTGTTAGCCATATTCTTTTTAAATACTTTTAAAGTTAACATGTAAAGTAATGGGTATCTTTATGGCATTTTAATGCATATATGTAATTATAGTTTATTATTCATTTCCTTCTGTATTCATCATACATTTATTCCATATTTTCCTTCCCTCTGTCCCTGAAGAGCTCTTTCTTCCATGCACGTTCCTTTTTCTACTTTCCTGACGTGCATACACACATGATGTGTACACACACGTTCAAATTTAAATCTATATTCTACATATGAGAAAAGACATGCAGTATTTGTCTATCCATTTCCTATAAATTTGATTAATTTTTCTTTGCAGTCAAATAATAGTATTTTGTATATGTTCCATGTTTTCTTTTTTCCCCATCCATTTGTTGATGGTTATCTGAGCTGGCTCCATTTCTTACCTACTGTGATAGTGCAGTAGTAAACATGGATGTGCAGGTTTCTCTGGCGTAGTAGGTCACGCGATAGTCCTATTTTTACTTTTTTGTGGAAAATCCACACTGGCTTCTGTAGTGACTGAACTAATTTATATTTCCACACATTCCAACCAATTTTTTTTGTTGTATATTTTTTCCCTTAAGGATAACCATTCTGACTTGCGTGGGATAGAATCTCAAGGTGTTTTTGATTTATATTTGTGTCATGACTAAGTATAGTGAATACTTTTTCAAATACTTGTAGCCATTTATATATTTACTTTTGAGAACTGTATATCCAGACCATGCCCATTTTTTACTGGATTTTTTTGTTGTTTATTTTTTGTAGTTCTTTATATATTAACCACCTGTCTTAGGTATACTTGGTGAAGATTTTTTTTTCCCATTCTGTATGCTCTTTGTTTACTTTGGTATCGTTTCTTTTGCTGTATAGTAACTTTTTAAATTTAAATTTGTTGTTTCAAAAATACTTTTAAATTAAATTTTTGTGTATTTCATACAGACCATCTCAATTTCAATCATTTTAAAAATTTTATTTATTATTTATTTTATTTTATTTTATTATGTGTATGCATGTATTGCCTGTGTGTAGGTAAGTACACCCGTGTCATGCAATGCCTGCGAAGGACAGAAGAGGCTGTCGGATCCCCTGGAACTGGAATTACAGACAGTTGTTAGCTGCCAAGTGGGTGCTGGGATTCAAACCCAGGTGTTCTGCAAGAACAACCATTGTTCTTAACCACTGAGCCATCTCTCCAGCCCTCTTAATTATTTTTACACTTCCTCCCCACTGGCATCTTCCCATAGCCCCCCACTGGAATTCATACATTCTGTCATTTGTCTTAAGGCCCACTGTGTCAAGTTAGTGTCCCCATATGTCCCTCAGTGCCAGTTCATCTACTGAGGTCTAGTCAGCCTATCTAGAGTCTCTCGCTTTAGGAAGATCAGTTCTTCCTCACCCACTAGTAATCAGTTGCCAATATTTTTGCACCTAAGATTAGGGCCTGCTGTCCATTTCCACAGTTCTATGCTGGGTTTTTGTCTGCTTGAGTTTGTGTGGGTCCTGTGCATGCTGACACCATTGCTGTATGTTCATATGAGCAGGGTTCCAGGAGCTTGTAGGACTCTGTTTCTATATGCACTTCCTCCCTGACTCTTACAATCTTTCTGCCCCCTCTTTTGCAATGGTTCCTGAGCTCTGGTGGGTGTAGATTAATATAAGAGTCCTGTCCAAGGACCAGCATTCTGCAGACTCTTAGTCTCTATGCTTTGACCATTTGTGACCTTTTGTGTTCATGGCCCTCTGTCGCATGAGGGAGCTTCATTATTGAGAACTGAGATATTCATTAGTGTCTTCTTTACTTCAGTTCTATATTCCATGAGCTTTATGTGTAGAGGTTGCATTGTAGATGTGCCACTGAGACTTGGGCAATTCACAGACAATGTCTGTGACCAGTTGTGGTACTCTGCAATAGTCTCTGCCTGGTGCAAAAGAAACTTCTTTGATGAGTGGTGGCTGGAATATTTGTCTGTAAATATAAGGATACATATTTTTCACACACTAAGAAATTACATTAGTCTAGGATTGTGACAGACTTGGGGTTTTCTCTAAGATCTATGACTTCCTCAGCCATGTGTATTTAGCTATGTTTACAGTATCAGACATGAGGTTCCTCCCATTGAGTGGGCTTTTAGTTTAATTATGTAGCTGTTGATTGCCCCAAGATAAAAGTGCCACTACTGCAACAATGTTGTATGCTGTGAAGGTCATTGATGTGGTTATTCGGTCTTGAGCCTGGTGTTGAACCATTGATTGATGTTCTCCCTTAGCCCCTTTTGTAGCGCTCTCCAAAGTTATGAGAGCTAACCTTCGGGGGAGGTGGCTTCCAGGTCATTCCCAGCTCCATTGCTCCAAATCCTGTGTCTCAAGTATGTTCTGCTTCAGCAGTAGGGTCTTACCTTCAGGTTCTGGGAGGCCATCAAGGGCTGTGGCAAGCCTGTGTAATTTTGGAAGTCTCTTGGACCACACTGTCCAACAACTCAAAGGAAGCTTTCTCCTTTCTGGCAGTGTTTCTTGTTATGTAGCCTTTAGCTATACACATGGACTCATGTAGAGATATTGTATGTTAATTTGTTATTAGGTTGTTGGACTAATATGATTTCCTCTAGTTTTTTACACTAGCTAGGCATTATTTATCCATCCTTTCTCTCCCTGTCTAACCTTTCCACCATGACTTCCCCATTTAGTGTCCCCATTTTCCCCATTTCTCCCTTGGTAATCCCAGTCTTCTATGGTCCCACCTCTCTTGAGCTCCTTCTTTCTCATTATCCCCATAGTTCCTTGTATAACCAACCTTCCCCCTTTCATTTAAATACCTCCACTTTATCCATTTCTCCTTTAGTAACACCAGTCTCCTAACTGTTCTTCTCTCTCAGGTTCCTTCTTTCTTTTTATCTCCCTGGTTCCTTTTCATTATCTTGATTTCTGCAGTTACACCAGGCTTCATACTCATATATAAGGATTTGGTGGTAGAATCCACATATGAGGGAGGGTGTATGTCTTTTTTTTTTTTGATTTTGTGTTACTTCACTTAGTATAACATTTTTCAGTCCCATCCATTTACCTGCAAATTTCATTATTTCATCTTTCTTTACTGCTGAGTAGAACTGCAGTGTGTAAATGTACCACATTTTCATTATCCATTTGTCAGTTGAGGGACACTTAGGTTGCTTCCATTTCTTAGCTATTGTGAAAAGGGCAGCAACAAACATAGATGCACAAGTATCTCAAAAGGATGAGTCCTTTGGGTATATGCCAAGGAGTGGTATAACTGGGTCAAATGGTAGGTTCATTTGTAGTTTTTTAAGAGTTCTCCACACTGCTTTCCATAGGGGTTGAACAAGTTTGCAGTCCCATCAGCAGTGGATGAGTGTTCCCCTTTTGCTATATCCTCTCCAACATTTAGTATCATTTGTTCTCTTGATCTTAGCCAGTCTGACTGGGGTAATGTGAAGTCTTAAAGTGGTTTTAATTTGCATTTCCCTAATTATTAGTGATGCTGAACACGTTTAAAGATGATTCTTAGCCATCTTTATTTCTTCTTTTGTGAAATCTCTGGTTAGATCCTTAGCCCATTTTTCAATTGAATCACTTGCTTTCTTGCTTCTTTGTTTTTTGAATTCTTTATATATGAATGTTAAACCTCTGTTAGATGTGTTCCTGGTGAAGATTTTCTACCACTCTGTGTGTTTTCATTTCCTTGGTTGTTTCTTTTGCTGTAAAGAAGCTTTTTAGTTTAATGAGGTCCCACTTTTTGATTGTTGATTTTAATACCTGTGCAACTGGTGTCCAATTTAGAAAAGTCCTTTCCTACACCTATATCTTGTAGGCTACTGCCAATGTTTTCTTCTAACAATTTCAGAGTTTCAGGTTTCACATTGAGGTCTTTGATCCATTCACAGTTGACTTTTGTGCAGGGTGAAAGATAGGGGTCTAGTTTCATTCTTCTGCAGGTGGAGATCCAGTTTTGTTTTTGGCCTCTTTGTCAAATATCAGGTGACTGAAATTGCATGTACTCATGTTTGAGTCTTCAGTTATGTCCCATTGCTCTATTGGTGTATTTTTTTGCCAGTACCATGGTGTTTTTTATGACTATAGCTCTATAATACAGTTTGAAATCTTGCATAGTAATCCCCCCAGAATTGCTCTTTCTGCTCAGGGTTGCTTGGGCTATCTGGGGTCTTTGGTGCTTCCATATGAATTTTAGAAGGGTTTTTTTATTGTTCTGTGAGAATGACGACATGGGGATTTTGATTGAATTGCATTGAATCTTTAAATGGGTTTTGGTAGGATGGTAATTTTCATAATATTAGTTCTTCCAATCTTTGAGCATGGGAGGCCCTTCCATCTTCTTGTGTCTTCCTCAACCTCTTTCTTTAAAGATTTAAAGTTTTCATTATAGAGATCTTTAATGTCTTTGGTCAAGTTAATTCTGAGATATTTAATTTTTTTTGAGGCTATTGTGAATAAGAGGATTTCCATGTACTCCTTCTCCAATTGTTTATTATTGGTATATAGAAAGGCTACTAATTTTTGTAGATTAATTTTATAATCTGCCACTTTACTGAATGTGTTAATCATTTCTAGTAGTTTTCTGGTGAAATTTTTGGCATCTCTTAAGTATAATAATCACCTTGCAAAAAGGGATAATTTGACCTCATCTTTTCCAATTAGTTCTCCTTTAATTTCCTTATATTGTCTTACTGCTCTAGCAAGAGTTTCAAGCACTATATTAAAAAGGAGTGGAAATAGTGGACCTGTCTAATGGAGACCATGGGTATTGAAGTCCCCTACTATTAGTAAATTGGGATTAATCTATGTTTTAAAGTCCTGTAGTACTGTTTTTATGAAGTTGGGTGCACGAGTGTTTGGTTCATATATGTTCATTGTTATAATATCTTCTTGGTTAATTGTTTCTTTGATCAGAATGAAGTGACCCCTTTTATCTCTTCTGCTTAGTTTCAGTTTGAAGTCTATTTTGTCACATATTAGGACTGCAACTCCTGCTTTTTTCTTAGTGCCATTTGCTTGGAATATTCTTTTCCATCCTTTCTTCTTAAGGTAGTGCCTGTCCTTGAAAATGAGATGGGTTTCTTGTGGACAAGAAGAAGATGGATTTTGTTTCTTAGTCCATTCAACTAACCTGTGTCTTTTGACTGGGGAGTTCAGTCCATTGATATTTAAAGTTATTATTGAAAGATGTGTATTGGTTGCCATCATTTTGATTTCTGTTTGCATTCTTGGTCTAACTGCATTTCCAGTTATACCTTCATTTAGTTTCTTTCTGTTACCCCTTGGGTATAGTCATTCCTTTCTTCAGCTCTTTGTATTGCTTCAAGAATTCTTTGAAGGGCTGGTTTTGTGGACATGACTTCTTTCAGCCTATTCATGTCATATTTTTCTTTTTCCTTCAAGTATAATAGACTTTTTTTGCTGGGTAAAGTATTCTGGGTTGGCATCTGTGGTCATTTAGAAATGGGAATACTTTGGTCCAGGCTTTTCTGACTTTCATAGTTTCCATTGAAAAATCAGCTGTAATTCTGATGGATTTTCCTTTGTATGTGCTGTGTTGTTTTTCTTTTGCAGCTTTTAGTATTCTCTCTTTGTTCTGTAAATTTAGTGTTTTTACTATGATGTGCCATGGGGAGTTTCTTTTCTGGTCCTGTCTCTTTGGTGTTCTATGTGCCACTTGTATTTGTATGGGCATGTCTTTCTTTAATTTTTCTGAAATTCCTTCTACAATCCTTTTGAAGAACTGGTCACTGCTACTATCCTGAGATTCTTCTCCTTCCTCTATGCCTATGATGTGCAAATTTGGCCTTTTCATGGTGCCACACATTTCCTGCATATTCCATTCCTGTGTTTTTAAATTTTTTCATAATCTTTAGTTGAGCATTTCAGTTCTTCAACTTTATCCTCCTGTCTTGATATTCTGTTTTCCATTGCATTCATTCTTTTGAGGAAGCTTTCTCCTGATGCTTCTAATTGGTTTATTGAATGCTTCACTTCCTTTATAATTTCAGCTTGAGTTTTCTTCAATATTTCTAACTCTTGGGTATTCAGTGAGAAGTTTCTTCCTATCATCTTTTAGTTCTTTGATTTGTGTATTCTTTAAATTTGTTGAATTCTTTGATCACGTTTGTAATTATTCTTTTAAATTCTGTGTCCTGGGTTCTCTAGGGGGTTCTCATAGCAGAACTCTTCTATAGGACTGTTGGTGTATAGTGGGGACATATTATTTGGGTTTTTCATATTACTTTTTGTTTTGATTTTGGCATGTGGATTTCTTTTGTTGTTTGTGATTCTGGTGTGATACCTAAGCCTTCATTTGTTGAGTTGAAGTTTGTTTCTGTTTTAATTTTTTAAAAAATATTTTATTATTTTTATTTTATGTGTATGAGTGTATTGCCTGCATGTATGTATCGTGCAATGCTGGGGAGGTCAGAAGAGGGCTTCAGATTCTCCTGGAACTGGAATTAAGAACTGATCATAGCCATCATGTGGGTGCTGGGAATTGAACCTGGGTCCTCTGCAAGAGCAGTCAGTGCTCTCAACTGCTTAGCCATCTCTCCAGCCCCTTGTTTCTGTTTTTATACTTGATGTGGCTTGGTTGTTTTCTTATAGGATATGAAAAACTTGTTGGTCTAGGCTTCAGGTTCTCCCTTTTGATTTTATATTGGAGGGACCAGTTTGTTCTAGTCCAGCTACTCAGGAGTTCCCAAGAAGGCCCAAGTCAGATGAGAATCAGATGCCCTCAGGCTTCCTCTAAGATCTGGCCACCTCTAGCCAGGAGGCACAGAACAATTTTGGGAAGCTTGTTGGATGGAGGCTGGATTCAGGTGATTGCAGGCAGTCTGCAAAATCTGGGCCTCTACTAAAGGGCAGGATAGTCTAGTCCTGCAGTAGTAGGAGGGGCTGTAGGTTGGCCCAGTATAGGGGGATGAGCATAGTGCATTTGGGAAGCTCAACACCAAGCAGAGGTCAGATTCAGGCACTTTCAGGCAGTCTGGAAAATTTTAGGCCCCTCCTAAAAGGCAGAGAACTCTAGCCCTGCATCAGTGGGAGGGGCTGCAGATGGTCCCAATGTAGGAGATGGGCAAGGTGGGATTTGGAGAGCTCACCACCACGTGGGGTTAAGAAAGTAGTCTAGAAATCTGGGATGCTAAGAGCAAAAGGGACCTGTGCCCAAGGCTAGAAGGAAAACAGGATGTGGGGTGGAGGAGATTGGAGTTGCTCAGGATGTAGGGGACTCAAGGCACAGTGGGTGGGATCAGACTTACCTGGGAAGAAGGCTGGTCTGGGGAATTCAAGGCAAGCTGGGGGTGGGAACAGACTGTGAAGGCTGTAACAAAGTAGTCTGAAAAATTGAGCTGGTCTGAGTGCAGGGGATTAGGACGCAGTGGCTGGGTAGTCCAGAGATCTGGGGTGCTGAGAGCAAAAGCGGGTGGGTGGGTGCCCAAGGCTAAGAGAATAGGATCTGCTGTACAGTAACTTTTCAAATTCAAATAATCCCATTAGTCAATTCTTGAAATTATTTCCTGTGCTATTGGACTACTTTCCAGAAAATCTTTCCCTTTGGTAATATCTTCATGTGCTTTACCCCTTTCCTTCTAGCAGTTCAAAGTTTCAGGTCTTACATTGAGGACTTTGACCCATTTTGAATTGATTTTTGTGCAAGGTGAGAGATATGGATCTACTTTCATTTTTGTGCATGTGGAAATTCACTTTCCCTAGTGTCATTTGTTGAAGTTATCTTTTCTTCAGTATATATGTTTTTGAAACCTTGTCAAAAAATCAGGAGGCTGGATTTGTGTGGGGTTATAGCTGGGTTCCCTATTCCTTTGGCCTATATTTCTGTTTTTTTGTGTGTGTGTGTGTGAAAGCACTACACTGTTTTGTTATTGTGACTGATAGGTAAATGGGTAGAGTTGATTGGGGGAAAAAGCACCAAGACACAGCTAAAACTCTCAGCGGGATAGAGTTTTATTTGACACGGGACAGTTCCCTTTGGGGAAGGGAAAATAGCCCACGGATCGTGAGCTGGGGCTTATATAAGGGGGCTTTGGGGTGCAGAAGGCAGGAAGTTCTTTGGAAAAAATTAGGCGGGCGGAGCAGGAAAAGCGGGGCTTGTAAACTCGGCTCCGTCAGTCTGCCAGCCAGGATCTGGGTCAGAAAGTGTTTATTTTTTGTCCTCTTAGGATAGGGGAAAAGCTGCTGTAGTAAAGCGGCTCCTGAAGTCTCTGGTTAAAAGGTGGAATCTGCTTACCTTGTCTTTGGAGCTGAAAGGAAAGGCAGGCTGCCTTTTAGAAGAGTCTGCTTCCCTTGACTTCGAAGACCAGGGTGCTTATCAGCTCGGGTCCCTTTTCTCAGGGGCTTGGGAAATCCGAAGTCCGTGAGACCCTGTTGGAGACACGGGGTTGGGGGGAGGGCTGCTGAGGTTTGAAACCCTAATAGTGACTCTGTAGTATAGTTTTCGATCAGGAATTGTGGTACTTCCAGCACTGATTTATTTGCTTAGGATTGCTTTGGCTATTCTGGGATTTTTGTGTTTCAAATAAATTTTAGGATTTTTTTTTTTTCCTGTCTTTTTGAGACAGGGTCTCCCTGTAGCCTCAGCTGGCCTGGAACTCACTATGTAGACCAGGCTGGCCATGAACTCACAGGGGTCCTCCTGCCTTTGCCTCCTGAGTGCTAGCCTAAAGGCATGCACCACCATGCCCAGCCAGATTGTTTATTATGGTCCAAAGAAGAATGTAATTGGACTTTTGATACAGGTTGTACGGAGTGTTTAGATTGCAGTATTACTTCTGCCAGTCCACAAATATGGAGGTCTTTCCATCTTCTAAAATTTCCTGAGTACTTTACAGTTTTCATTTCGTATAGCAGTCTTTCACCTCCTTGGTTTGGATGAGGATTTCTTCCTTCTCCTCCCCTCCCCATCTTATTTTGAAACTGTTTTGAGTAGAATTTTTTCACTATTTATTTCTTGACAAATTTGTTATTGGTATATAGAAAAGCTACTTATTTCTTGTATATTGATCTTGTACCTTGTGACTTTGCTGAAAATGGTGGAGTCTTTAAGGTTTTTTAAGTATAGGGTCATGTTTTGTACAAATAGGGATACCTTGACTTCTTCCTTTCCCTTTGCTTCTTTTTCATTTCTCTTTGCTTGGGCTAAGATTCAAGCATGATGTGCAGTGATAGTGGCACTCAGTCACATTCCATATTTCAGAGAAAATGCTTTCAATTTTTTATAGTGTATGTTCCCTTAATCCTAATTTCTTCAAAGTTTTTTTTTCATTTTATTTAGTATTTTTATTTTATGTGTATGCGTATATTGTCTGCATGGTTTTTAACATGAAGAATGTTGAACATTATCAAAGGTCTTTTCTGTGTCTGGGAAGTTCATGTGATTTCTGTCCTTAAGTCTATGTGTGGTTGCATTACACTTATTAATTTGTACATATAAAAATTTTAACATTTATTTAGTTATTTTGTGTGTGTAGGGGTCGGGGGTATGTGCCATATTGCACATGTGTGGAGGTCAGAGGACAATTTGAGGAACTCAGTTCTCTCCTTCTATCGTGTGGGTTTCAGAATCAAACGCAAGTTGTCAGGCTAGAAGCAAGTGCTCCCACCTGCTGAGCCATCTCACTGGCCCTAATTTGTCATGTCAAGCCAACCTTGCATCCCTGGAATAAAATCACCTTCGTCATATTCTATGACCTTCTTCAGTTCAATTTGTAAGCATTTATTGAGGATTTTTGCATCTTTAATTGTGAGAGAAATTGGCCTATAGTTTTCTTTTTTGTTAGGTCATTATCCAGTTTGAAATTAAGGTAATACTGGATCGTAGAATGAGTTTGGTAGTATTCTTTCCCTTGTTTTGTAGAAAAATTTGAGGAGTGAACTATTTCTTAAAGGTTTGGTAAAATTTGGCAATGAATTTGTCCAGACCTGGGCTTTTGTGTGAGGGGAGGACTATTACTGCTTCAATCTCATTACATTGTTTATACTTTTATCTACTTTCCTAGATTTTCTAGATTCTTGGGGGATGAGTTTTTCAGAAATATTCACTAATGATCTTCTGGTTTCATTGGTGTCTGTTAATACCCTCTTTTCATCTAGATTTTATTAATTTTGGGTCATTTGGCTAGGGGCTTGTCAACCGTGTTTTCAAAGGACAACCTTTTAAGTTAAATTGACTCTCTGTATTCTTTTAGCCTGTTTTCATTAACTTGTGCCTTAATCTTTTTTTTACTTCTTGCCACCTACTGCATTTGGCCTTGGCTTATTCTTGTTTTTCTAAGATTTCGAGGCTCATCATTAGGTGGTTTATTTTCGACTTCTCTGATTTTTTTTTTTCAGAACTCATAGCAATAAACTTTTAAAATAATTACCTCATCAATATCCCAAGTTGTACTTTCATTTTCATTTGATTTGGGACCTTTTTTTATTTCTCCACCATTTCTTTAATGACCCCCTCACTAGAATATTGCTCAGTGTCCCAGTAGTTGTGTGCTTTTCATGGTTGCTCTCACTGTTGACGTCTAGCTTTTTTCTCTGTGACCTTCTAATATGTAAGGGAATATCTCAATTTTTGTGTTTGCTAAGGCTCACTTTTTTGGCATATGTGATCTATTTAGAGACAGGTCCAAAGGCTTCTGTGTATTCTGTATCTATTGGATGGGATATTCTGATATATGTTAGGGCCAGTTGGTTTATTGTATAGCTTAATTCTCAAATTTCTTTTTCAGGTTTAGCTTGGATGGCCTGTGTAAAGATGAGAATGGGTACTGAAGTCACTATTATTGCATCAAACTAATCTGATCTTTTGCTGTTTTAGTATTTGCTTTTTGAAATTAGAAACCCTAATATTTGATGCATATGTGTTTATAACTGCTACATTTTCTCGATGAATTGTTCCCTTTAGTAATAATGTGTAGTAGCTTCCATCAATTCTAATTTTGGTTTGAAACATAGGTTATCTGATGGCAGAATAGATATGCCAACTAGTTTTTAGTTTTCATTCCCTTCTAGAAGATTGACTTCTATCCTTGGACTCATTCTTTGGGAGTCTTTGTCACTGAGCAGAGAGCAGATAGTTTGATGTAGTTTTATATTCTAGTCTGCTATTCTGGTTGTTATGGAGGGATATTGACTAATTTCTGTGATTTTATTAGTGCTTTTCCCGTTGCTTGGGTTATTGTTTGTTCTTTTTCTCTATTAGTATTAGGTGTGTTGGATGGTTTTCTTTGTTGAAGGTGATGGATTCCTTCCTTGTTTGTACATGTATTGCTCTCGTGAAATTTATTCTTTTTTGTGCTCTCCTGGTTGAGATTCTCTTCTTCCTTCTCTGTGTAAAGTGTTCCTTTAAGTCTCCTTTGTAGTGCTGGATTGGCTCTTGGGAACTGTGTAGTTTGCAGTGCTTGTCTTGATATATTCTTATTTCACTGACAAAAGATAACTGTTGGATATAGCTATCTTGGTTATCAGTTACTTACTTTTAGGCTTAAAATATCTTGCTCCATCCTTCCTGGCATTTAGGATTACTAATATATGCTATGCTGCTTTTCTGGAGTTCTTTCCTTTGTTAGTGAGTTGGCTTGCTTTTCCTTATAGCTTTGATTATTATTTCTGTGCTTTGTATTTTTTTGACAATTTGTGTATAATATGTTGTGAAGAAATTCTTCTCTGGCCAAGTCCGTTAGGTGTTCTGTATACTTATAGTGGTTAATCTCAATTGTCTATTTGATGAGATCTAGAATCACCTGAGAGACCACCCTCTGGACATAGCTGTGGGGAATTCTCTTCATTAGGTTAATTGAAATGGGAAGACTTGCCCTTGGTGGTGGCACTACTCCCTGGGCGGGAATCTAAATTGTGTGAAAAAGAAAACAGTAAACTGAACACAAGCATTTCGTTGCCCATTACTCCCTGACTGGAATGTAATGTGATACCCTGCTTCAAGCTCCTGCCACATCATGATGGACTGTAACCCAGCTGTGAGCAGACGGTGAACTCTTTCTCCCTTAAGTTGACATTGTTTTGACACTTTATCACCCCAGCAGGAAAAGTAACTGACCAGTGCCTTTTGTGCTTAAGGTCTGCTCTTTTTCTAAATTTGCAACATTTTCTGCAGTAATTTCCTTGACTTGTTCCCATGTTCTTGGGTTTGGTGTCTGGGTTGCAGCTTACATTTTTAGAGTTGGTCTCTGGATAATATAGAGAGGAAAGAATGAGAAAAAATAGTCAGAAAAGAAAACAACAGGGAAGATTTCCTAATAGTGAGAGACTGAAATAAAAATTAGGTGAATTTAAGATGAGTATGAAAAGTTAAAAATAAAAAGAAAAAATATAGCAGTAAGATAAAGTCAAAACAGTACTAAAGCGTATAAGATAGAGGCAGGGTGAGGGTAAGAAAAAGACAGGCAGAGAGAAACGGAGAAGCAAGCAAAAAAGAAGGAAGGGTAGAACAAAGATTGCCCAAGAATGAAAAAATGTGTAGCCAAACTTTGCTTAACAAATGAAAGGGAATATGGTAGAAGTATAAAAAATTGAAAATATGATAGAGTAAAAAAATCCTCAAAAATGTAGAAATTTGCTCCTTAATAACTAGTAGATGTGAAAAACATTATACCATTGAAATCTACCTGATGACTTTATATCCATGCTCAGATGCCAAGGAGCTCAGAAAGTAACTGACTGTGACTAGTAATAATCTGATATATAGGGATTAGAAACGCATATGCATCTTAGTGTCAGTTGTATTAAAAATGAATTTTTCTGTATGAAACTGTATTTTAATAATGAAATGGAGTTCCTTTTTAAAGTTTAAAACCTCACTTAATTTTGTGTGTCATAGGGTTTATACAGAGTACAATATTGTATAACTATATTAACTCAACTGTAAACTTAATAATATACAGCCAGTTTTGAAAGAGAAGCATCTTAGCTCCAGAATTTGTTATTGAATATATCAATGCTGTTGTAATGAAATAACTCTTCTAATCATTTGGTTATGAAATAAATAATTAGAATAATAAAAAAATGTAGAAAATACCAAGGGGGTGGGGAAAGGCGATAAAGTTTTGGAGGGACTTCTTTCTAAGCCCTTGAAACTTTAGTGTGAGTTACATTCATGGAGCATGGACAGGGTCAGCTGGACTCGTGGACATGTGTGGTCCTGGTGGTTTCCATTGGTGTTGAGCCTGTAGTGGTCCAGTGTCTGCAGAGTGGTCTTTACTTGTAGCTGCCCTTCTCTGCATGGTCAGAGTCTGTGGTGGCCACACTTAGCTTTGTAGTACAGGTGGGAAGATTCCATCACCCCCTGGAAAGTTTATAGATTGTATCCTCTGGGATGGCCCATGTTCTAGTAGGGGCATGTCTCTCAAGTGCATTGGGAATGTGGGGACATCTGCAGCGCTGAGAACTATACAGGTGGAGGATCCAACTTTATATTTTCAAGATTTCCTAAGTATTAAATCACCCTGCTGGATATATGCACTTCAATGTTCTCAGGCTTTACAACAATGAATGGTTCTGGAGATTGATTCAGCAGCCGATGACCTCAGGCTCAGGTTTATCAGATGCTCTTGTTTTCAGTTGCGGAGATCTACTTTTGTCCACTGAGGGTGGAGGTTAGGCACTGTATCTGGCCCTCCTACTTTCCACAACTGCCTCCCAGGCTGTCTCTGTCCCTGGGCTGTGGTAGATTAAACTAAAACTCCCTGACTTGGGGTGGTTCTTTGTTCTCATTCCTTCAAGGTAACTCAGCTTTAAATAGATTCTTTCTCAAGATGGCACTTGCCTAGGCACTGCACTCCAAGTGGTAGAGGGTGACAAAATGGGATTCTTCTCCGTTGTTGACCTCTCTGCTAGAGGGAGTCATTGTCTTACCAGAACCCACAAATGGATTTGAGGCTTGGGAGGGCTGTGGGCCCATTCTGAGCCTGGACTGCCGGTCTCCTTCTGCTGTGGCTGCCTGGCTTCCCTCCCCCACCAAGGAAGAACAGGGCTAAATCCGTGTTTGGTTTGGCTGACATCTTTTGGTGTACCACTTGTCTTTTTTCGGCACTGTTCAGTTGTCC
This sequence comes from Nannospalax galili, assembly GCF_000622305.1. NCBI lineage: Eukaryota > Metazoa > Chordata > Mammalia > Rodentia > Spalacidae > Nannospalax > Nannospalax galili. The sequence continues at coordinate 499,003 of NW_008342013.1, forward strand.
TATCGCTGCCTTTTTGAAATTTGAAGCTCTTTCTATTTTTTTCTTTCTTTGGAATGGAGTCTTTTCTTCTCCTTAAACCAGGTCACATGGAGACAGCTTCTGTCTGCCATCTTACCTAGAAGTCAACCATATTCTTTTGACCTGTGGACACTGAGAAGACTGGTTTCTTAAGTTAATTTTGCTTGTGTTATTAATTTATCATGTATTTTAAATATTGTGTTATATAAGCTTTAGGAGATAAAAGAAACATAAGTGAATGTATCTAGCTAACTAGAAAGTATGCACAGTAGTTCTAGTGCAAGACTGAATGTAAACTGATGTTGAACTTTAGATAGAATGCAATCAAGACTGGGATGAGGAAGTGTAAGGTTTAAATGCAGGAACCACCAAAGGGGGGCAGCTCAGTGTGCTTTATGATGACAGGGAAGGCTTCATGGAAGAGCTAGTGATTTAACTTGTCCTGGAACGATAGTAAGTTAAAGAAGAGAAATGGTGCTCAGATGAAAGTAATTTGGCTAAGCACAGATATAAAAAAGAAATAAGCATTATGTGGAAGGAAAGTTGTTACTAAGAGACCACACAGATGCAGCCTGGAGTCCTGTGATCCAAACCTTTAGCCAGTGTTGGAGACTTTGTTAAACCAGGGCTGCTCTTATTTGTATAATTCTTCTAGTTGTATGGAAGAAATTACACAACTGGACATTACATATGCAGTAATGTGGGCTAACCTCCTAGAACTGTACACTGGCCAGTCTAGACTGTACCCCTTAATATGTAGCATGAGTTACATGCAGGAAACTGCACACCAAAAACCTTACCTTACCCTGAAAGTATTTTTCCCAAATGAAGAGTCCCACATTTGGGAACAGCCCATTGTCCTTCATTATAGACAGTACCCTAGCAGTGTCCTTTTGCAGTATACTTAATTAAAAGTAATCTTTTAGAATATTTTAAAGGTTGAATTCTTGTCACAGTGAATATTAAGACCAGTAGAAGATCATCCAAGAATTGGATATTTAACTGCCTACCTACCTCTAGGAACATAGCTCCCTTTGATGTTAGACTTGACTGTGGCTCTAATAATGTAAGGAAATAGCAGGTTCAGGGAAACTTATTTTTAGGGAAAGTGTTGAGAGTTGGCTAAGAAGCACTACTGAGACTAGAATGTGTTACTTAAGGGGAAAGAATAATTGGTGCATCAGAGTCATGAGGTGTATTAGAAAGGATGTTATCTAGAGATAATTGAGTATCTTAATGTGATCAGTGTGGGCCTTCTGCAGAGATAACTTGACCACTGGGCCTTCTGATGGTTTTATCTTTTTACTGTTAACCCAACTGGATTTAGATTCATCCAGATTTGTGAGACACAACTCTGGATGTATCTGTGAGAACACTTACAGAGATGATTAACTGAGGAGGGAAAATCCATAGTGAATGTGGGTGGCACCATCCCGTGTGCTGAGTGACTGGATGGAATAAAAGTGGAAAATGGAAAAACAGATAAGCACTGGCATTTCCCTTTCTCTTTCCTGCCGTGCATGGCATGAACCATTCTGTTCTGTCATGAATTCCTTGCTATGATGTACTGACATATCTCAAACTGTGAGCCAAAAAACAAAACAGAACAAAACTCTTTCTTTAAGTTGTTTCTATTGGGTATTGGTTATAGTGACAATTAATACAGGATAATAGAAAAATTTCTTCAAACATAATGAGAGTAATTTTTATGTATTTTGATTTTTGAGTGTAGAAAAATAGAAACATTTCAGACAGTTAAAGATAAATTGTTATCAATATGCTCCAATGAATGTAATAAATGTAGTTAAAGCCACAACAGGTAATATAGTCATGTTTATAATTTAACTGTATTTATAACTATTCTAAATAGGTATTATTGATATTAAAAAGAGCATTAGCTTTGAATAAATAGTTTAGTTTTGTACCTAACTCTGATAGTTAATAGTCTATGAAATTGGGCAAGTTATTTATTTAGTTATTTAACTCAGGTTTTTTATAAATGGAGAAAGCATCTTCTTTCTGAATGTTTTTAGAATTTACTGAACTAGGACTGGAGAGATGGCTCAGGAGTTAATAGTACTTGCTGTTCTTGCAGAGGATGAGAGTTTGGTTTCCAGCACCCATATTGGGTTGGTAAAAACTGTAACTCCAGCTCCAGGGGATCCAATACTCTCTTCTGGCTTCCACAGGCACTGCACTCATGTGTACAAGTACACACACACACACACACACTCACACACATACACACATACACACACACACACACACAAAAGTCTTAACAAAAAATTTGCCAAAATAATACTTTTTAAACTTCTTATACAATATTTTGCATATAGTGGGATTAAAAATACAGATGTTCCCTTACCATCAACATTACTATGAAAATACTGTAAACATTAATGAATACACACATAAGTATATCTTTGTACACATAAGGTACAAATTATTAATTTTCTATTCTAAAATTGCTAGAGCTTTCCATAGGGGAGGCAATATCTTAAGTATAACCAGAAATTCTGATGCCAACTGTGTGTTGTTGGATAAATTATTTAAATTCTCTGTGGTCTGTGCCTATCGCCACAGGCCTGTAATCTCATTTACTGGGGAAGTTAAAGCAGGATCACAAATCCAAGGGCAGCCTTGACTATAGAGTGAGCTCTACACCAGCCTGCGAAACTTAGTGAGGCTCTATCTCAAAAGAAGTTAAGTTAAAAGTATTAGGGTTAAAGATCAGTGGTTCCTAACATACCTGGAGCCCCAATATTACAAAACAACCAGAAAAGAAAAAAGTTGTGTAAGTTTCTTTATGTATAAAATAGGAATAGTTTTATTAACCTATCTCACAGAGTGCTTTAGAAGGTGAGTAAATTTCTAAAGTGCTTAAAATAGTCTTTGTTTACTATTTTTTTTGCTTAGGTGAAATATTTTATTCATCATTTAAAAATAATGAATAGTAAATTATAATAGTAAAGTTAATTATTAGTAATAATTAGTAATAGAAATGAAATTTATAAAATTTTAGAGTAAAAATGTATTGGGTTAAAGTTTTAGGGCAGTTTACATGTTACATACAGGTTTATGGCTTTAAAAGATAGTTTTGGGGCTTGGGCAATGGCTCAGTGGGTAAAGCACTTGCTGTGAAAACATGAGGCCTGGAGTTTGATCCTCAGCACCCACATGAAGGCTGAGTAGGCTTGCGGCCTCCTTGTAATCCCATTGGTCCAGGGGAAGAGAGATGGGATCTCTGGAGCATGCTGCCTAGCTAGACTAACCAAACCACAGGTCAGCTTCTGACCCTCACATGACTCACACACAAGTGTTCTCATACACATGTGAACATGTATACATGCACATATACATGCAAAAAAGAAAGAGAGTTTTGTTCTAATTACTATGTAAAATCAAGAAGAAATTTCATCCTGTGAATAGAGTGACAGTGTATGTTTCAGGGGTGTCATAGTTCTGTTTTCTTTGTAATAAACAGGAGACCTCACTTAAGTATCTTACTCCAATTAGTTTATTCTCTCTCCTAAGCAATAGAGTCTAGAGGTCTATAAAAATTCAGATTGTCTTTCTGCTCTGCCATCCTTAGTATCTTTTAAAAATATTTTATTTATTATTTTTATTTATGTGTATGAGTATATTGCCTGCATGTGTAAGTGCACCCATGTTTTACAGTAACTGCATGGGTCAGAAGAGGGCGTCAGATCCCCTGGAACTGGAGTTATGGATGGTTGTTAGCTGCCATGTTGGTGCTGTTAATCAAACCCAGTTCCTCTGCAAGAGCAGTCAGTGCTCTGAACCGCTGAGCCATCTCTCCAGCCCCATCCTTAGCATCTTTATATATGTGCCTGTGTATTCTATAGACTTGTGTTTGGGCAGGAAGGAAAAAGGGAAAGATGAACTCTGAATGCATTCATACATTGTTAGAAGGAATAACAGTGATGGGCTTCTTTGGACTAGAGTCAGGTGGTTTCTTAAAATGTTAGCATTGACTTATGAGTTAGCAATTTCACTCTATTTATATATTCAAGAAAAAGAAAAATGTATCTGTATAAAAACTTGACCACAATGGCACTAATATCCAAAATAGTAAAAAAGAAAAAAATGAAAACAAGCAGAATCGTTCCTCAGCTGGTGAATAAATAGAGCTACAAATGAAATTTAGTAGGCCTTGAGGAATGATGGATCAATAGAGGCTGCAGCATGGATGAACCATGAAAAAACATTGTAAATCAAAGAAGCCAGGCATAATAAGTTACATATCATATGCTCTATTTATTTGAAAACTGGAAGACAAAAGGAAATACTTGGTGTCTAGAGCTAGGGTTGGGGTTGAAGGAGCATAAGAACTAAATGTTAGTGATTATGGAATGGTTTGTGTGTGTGTGTGTGTGTGTGAGAGAGAGAGAGAGAGAGAGAGAGAGAGAGAGAGAGAGAGATAAAAATGTTATGAAATTGGGGCCAGCCAGATGACTCAGAGGATAAGGGTGCTTGTGTCCTTAGCCTGTTAGTTCCATCACGGCTCACATAATGGAAGGAGAGGATGGATTCCTGGGGGTTGTCCTCTGACCTCACATGCATGTCATGGCATATATACATCTCTCTCTCTCTGTCTCTCTCTCTGTGTCTCTCTGTATGTCTCTCTCTCTCTCTACACACACACACACAATAAATAAATAAATAAATAAATAAATAAATAATAAATAAATAAATAAATAAATAAAAAGTGTAAGAAAATGTTATGAAATTATTGTGGTGATTATTGTAGAATTCTGTGAGTATGCTAACAGTATTGATTTGTACACTTCAAGTAGATGAGTTGTATGATGGATTGGTTCTGTCTTAAGAAAGTTGTTAAAAATGTGAGGGGATGTACTTGTTGAATATGTCCTTTTTATTTTTAATGTGAAAGGCTAAAACATTCCCAAAAGCCCTCCCAAGAAGCTTTTGTTTCTTGTTTCATTGATCTGAGCCAAGTCAAATGATTATTTTTAGTTGGATAGCTAGAAATTGACAAAAGAAAAGGGAAAGTTCATGGGTGGATTGGAGCAGTTAATCAGCAATATTTACAATACAGATGATTATATCCCAGGTTACCTCCATATTAACCATGCTCTCCCCATTACATAACTGGGCAGTTGAGAAAATGGAACAAAAGCACAACATAAAATAAAGTCATTTTCCACCACTCAATCACTGCAGTATAGTCATTTCTAAACATCCACGTCTTCTGCTGTGTTCTTCCAAACCCTTCACCCTTCCCTCCTCCCCCTCCTCCTCCTCCTCCTCCACCTCCTATTTTCCTCCTCTTTTCCCTTTCGTCTTTGTTTTTGTGGTGCTGGGGTCAAACCCAGGGCCTTGTGCATGAGCGATAAGCACTCTGCCACTGAATTATATTCTCAGCCACTATCGCCGCCCCCCTTTAAGGTCCTGCTGAAAATTTAAACTACTTTAAATTTTATTTATTTATTTATTTATTTTTGTTTTATGTATGTGAGTGTTTTGCCTGTATGCATGTAAGTGTACCATGTGTGTAAAAATCCACAGAGAGGGGCTGGAGAGATGGCTCAGCAGTTAAGAACACTGGCTGTTCTTGCAGAAGACCCAGGTTCGAATCCCAGCACCCACATGGCAGCTAACGACTGTCTGTAACTCCAGTTCCAGGGGATCCAACAGCCTCTTCTGTCCTCTGTGGGCATTGCACAACACAGGTGCGCTTACCTACATGCAGGCAAAACACGCATACACATAAAATAAAAATAATAAATAAAATATTGTAAAAATTCACAGAGGCCAGGAGAGGGCATTGGATCTCCTGGAACTGGATAGCTGTTAGCCACCATGTGAGTTCTGGGAACTAAACCCAGGTCCTCTGTAAGAATACCCAGTGCTCTTAACCACTGAGCCATCTCCATCCCCAAACATTTTTATTACATCATCTTTATTTTGTGTGCCACAGCATGTATGTAGGTCAGAAGACAAGCTTGTGAGAGCTGGTTCTCTCCTTCCATCATATGGATTCTGAGACTTTGAACTTGGGCTATCAGGCTTGGCAGCAAGTGACTTAACCCACTAAGCCGGTCCTAAACTTGAACCACTTTAAATGTCAGGACTATGTATTGGCAGCATCCCTGTGACTTTTTTCTTTCCAGCCTCAGGAAATCTGTGGTTCATGTGTGCCAACACCAAGTAGTACCTTTTAACATATTAAAGAATTACTGTTTTACTTGTCATAGTCACGTTTAAAGAAATTTCACTGTTTTTTTTTAAATTAGATGTTTAGATTTAGAATAAATTATGATCTATACACATGCTATTATTTAGCAGAGAAAAGTACTCTTAACCATGTTGGATATTGAATAAGAGCTTGGTATTGAACTTGGTATTGAATAAGAACTTGGTCTTTGAATGTGCACACCATCTCTTGCAATTTGTGTGATATTAGCAAATTACTTAGTCTTTTTACAGCCTTAATAGTCTTATGTAGAAAATTTGACTGATAGAGTTTCTAGGTAATAAGTTTGTAAGAAAGTAAATGTAACCTGCTTAGCCAAGCCCTTTGTATCTGAAAATATTCTATAAATATCTGTTGTTTCGTCTTTTAAAAATGTATCCCTATCTTAATAGCATATTAATTTTTGCCTTTCCATGAAGCTTAATAGTGGTTACTTGAACTCATGGCTCAGAAATTGCTGAAAGCACTTTCCTTTCTGCCTTCATAAACTTTGGTAATACATTTATAGGCAATAGGCAAATACCCCCATTTTCATGTTGTCTCTGTAAATACTGGACAGGTGGCAACCTTCCTGCTTCGTTATAGTGTTTGCCCACTTGAGATAAATTACCTCTTCTAGGTATCCAAATGGTATGCCTGCAAGAGATCATTTACCTCAAACAGGGGAGGATGTTACTTTCCTTGAAGGGCTGAAATATCAATCATTAGGGGACTAGCTATAGAACTTTTTGGATAGCTGAATGTTTTGATATTAATGGTCCAAAATAAAAATTTAAAGATAGAAATTAATGTGCTTGATTTGCTTTGAAATATCTCTAAATATATACAAGAGGAGATGGATGTAAGGAGATGAATGCCAGTACATTTTTAACACCTCTTCTCTGTAATTCTTACCTTGAACATAGATGACCCAGTACACCCTTGCTAGGAACTTCTCAGCTTCCTTTCCCCTGCATACTTTTCGTAAACTTTGTAGGTTCATAGCTATTCTTTCAGGAAGAACTCAGAAGCCTGTGTTGTGTTCAGTTAAGACTCGGGTTTCATATTTAGGAAAGTCAAAGCAATAAGAGATGTGTTTCTGTTAATAAGCAGCTCTTGCTATATATTCCAAATTTTGAGACTACCCCAGGCATGGTTGCTCATGACTCTAGCCTGTGAGACTGAGATAGGAGGATTATGAATCTAAGGCCAGCCTGGGCTAGAGGTTTGAGGTCAGCCTAGGCTATATTGTGAGATCTAATCTAAAAAGTAAGGCTTTATTGAAACTTAAAAATTAATAAAGCCTTTCTACCCATAAATGTCCTAGGCAGAGGCCTGACTTGGGCTTCCAACATTTCTGGTCTGTCCACTTACCCCAAAGAGAGCAAATAAAAGTAATGGTAAAAAGCTAGGGTATAACTTTCATCAAAATGATACTTTTGGGTACATGAAGATTAAGAGTTTTGGCATGGGCTGAAGAGATGACTCAGTGACTAATAGGGCTTACTGTTCTTGCAGAAGACCTGGGCTTGGTTTCTAGTACCTACATGGCAGCTCATAACTGCCTATAACTCCAGTTTTAGTGGATATGACACCTTCTTTTGGCCTCCATGGGCTCCTCTGTGCTGAGATGCATATAAACTCACATAGGCACACACACATACACATAATTAGTAAATAAACCTTTATAAATGAATTTCAGCACATCTTTGAGGTATTGACATGGACTTTAGGTTAAATAGAGGGTGAATTAGGGCAGGAGTTAGAGATAGGTATAATTCATTATCTTAGTTCTGGTTCTATAGAGTGGCCCTTATGGGGACTACCTAGTTTCAATGAGATAATTGTTCCTGCTGGGGTGGGGCTGATCAGTCTGCACAATGGTGAGGGGCAGGGTAAACTAAGAAGGAAGGACATGAAGGACCCAAGAGACTGTGAAAAGCTTATGGTGTCAGATAAATGGAATGTAGATTTTGGAGTGGAACCATTATGTCATTACAGACATTTAATGAGGACCTGATCACTTCCTTTTTCTGAACTCCTTTGATGTCCATGATAGCTCCCTCTCTTTTATTCAGGTAGCATCTTGCATGGACTCTACTTGAGCTTGTCTTTTCAGTGCTATCTATTTCCTTTTTTTCTCCCTGAACAGAAGCATGAATAGCTAGGGCTTTCGCTTTAGTAGAGATATATATGCTGATGATTTCCAAACTCCTTCCTTCCTTCCTTCCTTCCTTCCTTCCTTCCTTCCTTCCTTCCTGCCTTCCTGCCTTCCTTCCTTCCTTCCTTCCTTCCTTCCTTCCTTCCTTCCTTCCTTCCTTCCTTCCTTCCTTCCTTCCTTCCTTCCTTCCTTCCTTCCTTCCTTCCTTCCTTCCTTCCTTCCTTCCTTCCTTCCTTCCTTCCTTCCTTCCTTCCTTCCTTCCTTCCTTCCTTCCTTCCTTCCTTCCTTCCTTCCTTCCTTCCTTCCTTCCTTCCTTCCTTCCTTCCTTCCTTCCTTCCTTCCTTCCTTCCTTCCTTCCTTCCTTCCTTCCTTCCTTCCTTCCTTCCTTCCTGCCTTCAATGTTTTTGGAATTTTTGCAAATTTCATACAATAACTTTTGATTATATTTAGACTCCCTCTCCTATCTGCACCCCTCTCACTATCCCCTCCTGATTTCATGTACTGTCTTACACACACACACACACACACACACACACACACACACACACACACACAAAGAGTTTTTAAGGCCGCT
>NW_008342013.1:508200-523338 GCF_000622305.1 Nannospalax galili
CCTTCCTTCCTTCCTTCCTTCCTTCCTTCCTTCCTTCCTTCCTTCCTTCCTTCCCCTTACTGCCCAATGTTTTTGGAATTTTTGCAAATTTCATACAATAACTTTTGATTATATTTAGACTCCCTCTCCTATCTGCACCCCTCTCACTATCCCCTCCTGATTTCATGTACTGTCTTACACACACACACACACACACACACACACACACACACACACACAAACAGTTTTTAAGGCCGATCAAATCAAATTTGTATCCCCCAATTCCCTTCAGTGTGGGTCTCTCCCCTGGAGTCCAGGTTACTATCCAGTGGCACATCCTTAGAGAAGACGGACTCTCCCCTCCCAGCAGCTGTCAGCTGTCAGCTGTCCCTCAGCTAGGGTTGGGATTTCTGACCCTTTTTCCCACTTCTGTGCTGGGATTTCTGTCTGGCTTGAGATTACATGGAACTTCTGCATGCTGCCCCCATTGCTGTGAGTTTCCTTGTGGTCATCCACCACCTCTGATTCTTACAATGTTTCCACCCCTAATGCAATTATTTCTGAGCCTTGTGGGGCCGAAGTTTGATATAGGTGTCCTATTCAGGGATAAGCACTCTGCAGTCTCTTATTTTTTGCATGTTGTCCAGTTATGGGTCTCTCTGTCGATTCCCATCTGCTGACTAGGTAGCTAATACTGGCCATTACCCCTGCTCTTGGTTAGTCACTAGAACCTAATGGTAAGGCCCCACTGCTGAAGATACATGAGCTTTGGAACAAACAAGGAGAAATCAAGCTGGTACTGATTTCAAAGCTTCATTTCTACTAGCTGACTTTCATAGTGTTGGAAGGAGCTATATATGCTACTGGAAAAGAAATCATCAGCCTTGCCCAGCTGTGAATCCTGGGAGCTACCACAACTGGCCTGGCAAGATGTGCCACTGGTGGCATGAATGTTATGGGAGTAACCAGCCATTTTCTGATCAGATTTAAGGTTTACTTCATAGAATGGAGCTCATACCTGACACTGACATTAGGCCTAGGAACCTGTGGCTAGACAGGTCATAGGTCATGGGGAGAGCCTACTATTATTCTTCAAAATAGATGCAGCGTTAAATCGACTCCTAATGACTTACTGTTACATCTATAGGTTAATGCATCTCTCAGACTTCATTCTTGAACTTGGAGCCTATGTACATTGCTTTTTATGGGTATTCTAAAAAAAAAATCTCAAATTCAGCATGTTCAAAACTTTATTCTTTTTAGTGTCAACTCTTCCTTCTGAAAATTCTTTTTTTAAAAATATTTTATTATTTTTATTTTATGTTTATGAGTGTATTACCTGCATGTATGTGAGTGAACCTGTGTCGTGCAATGCTGTGGAGGTCAGAAGAAGGCTTATTCCCCTGGAACTGGGGTTAAGGACGGTTTGCAACTGCCATGTGGGTGCTAGGAGTCAAACCCGGGTCCTCTGCAAGAGCAGTCAGTGCTCTTAACTGCTGAGCCATCTCTCCAGACCTTTCTGAAGATTCTTTATAATTGATCATCCAGTACTATAATAGACACCCAGGAGTCACCACAATTTGTTTTGTTTATTTATTATTTTTAAATTTATTTTTAAGACACAGTCATCCTTTGCTACAGCTGGCTTGAAGCTTACTGCGTAGACCAGGCTGGCCTTGATCTCAGAGAGATCTGCCAGCCTCTGCCCCCTGAGTGCTGGGATTAAAGGTGTGCACTACCACACCTGGCTTTTAACTTTTTTTTCTTATTCTTAATCTCCATGATTTGTTTCCATTGGTCAGATTTTTACCTTTTCCTGATTCCTCTTGCCTTAGCACCTCATTTTTTGTGTTGCTGTCTTAGTCTGCTAATGGCTGTTTGTACTTCTACTCCTAGACACACCCCCTTCTTTTTCTCTTTCCCTCCTCCCCCCTTGCTGTTCACTTTTTTCTTTCTTTGTGAAGAAAAATTGGATATGGGTTATTGAAGAAAAAAAGAAGTAGTGCCATGGTATTGTAAAGCATCATAAAATAGTGACAAGTATAAAGAAGCAAATTTGAATGTCATTAATTTCTGTATTCAAGCTGACTAATGTTTAATGAGAAATATATCAAATCATTTCGCGTGTATTTCAATACAATTGTCTATGTGTGTATACCATCTTACTCTTTTCCTCTAATGCCTGTCTAAAATAATTCTTTTGATTTATTTATCCTTGTTTTATATGTATGAATGTTTTGCCTGCATTTAGTAAGTGTGTGCAGTGCCTACAGAGGTCAGAAGTGGGCATTGGATCTCCTGGAAATTGAGTTACAGATGGCTGTTAGCTGCCAGGTAGGTGCTGGAATCTGAACCTGAGTTCTTTGGAAGAGCAGTCAGTGCTCTTACCCACTAAACCATCTCTCTCCAGTCCTCTTACTTATGGTTTTAAATGGTTATATAATAGTGCCACCTCACTGGCTTTCAGTGAGTGGTGTTAGTCAGTATATATAAGCAGTGCATGATCTGTTGAACCTTTCTTTACCTTCAGTATCAGAAGCAGTATTACCCCCATTTCTTACTGTATGAATTCACTCTGGTTTGGTATATAAGACCCATCACAACCTGGCTCTTCTGTTTGTACAGTCTCACCTCAGTGCTGTCATTAGTAAACCCAAGATTTAGCTAAACTGAATTCTGTGTTTTCTAAATGTCAGATTCTCTCTGTCTTCAAACATATGGGACAAACTTTTCTAGTCACTAAGCTTTTAAAAATTATTTTAAAGTAAGAATACAAAACACTGGCTCATACCCAGGGCCGCACATATGCTAAACAAGCACTCTACAACTGAACCGTATCCCCATCCGTCTCTGTTCCAGGATCTTCTAGTTCCAGGATCGTATTTTTTCTTTTTAGAAATATTTCATTATGATTTTATGTGTTTGAGTGTATTGCCTGAATGTATGTAAGTGCACCTGTGTCATCCAGTGCCCTCGAAGGTCAGAAGGGACATCGAATCCCCTGGAACTGGAGTTACAGATGGTTGTTAGCCACCATGTGGGTGCTGGGAATCTAACCCTGATTCTCTGTAAGAGCAGCCAGTGCTCTTAACCACCGAACCATCTCTCCAGGCCCAGCTTGTCTTTTCTTATGAATAAGACATGGCTTTAAGAAAATATTTTCTTCCGTTTTTATTGAAACAGGATCTCACTATTACAGCCCGGCCTTGAGCTTGCATTGTCTAGCCTCCTGCATGCTAGGCTTACAGATCGGTTTCACTGTTCTCACCTTTACCTCAGTCTGAAACAGTACTCCTCTGTTATTGAACTCTTTTCACTTTTCTTTCCTCTTAAATAGAAAACTGCTTTGAAACAAACGTCATATTGTAATGATTGATTCTAAGTGTTAAAAGCTGATAATCACATAGACATTTCTTAAATTTATAGCAGTTTGGAAGCATATTTTTGATCCAGGAGAATAGTTTAAGATTGTGACATGTTGGGGTCACTTGAAAGAAACTACATATAAATAAGAGCTAAAAGTGAATGATATTTTTGAGAAAGTAAGCAGGGACTACATCTGTGGACATTTCCAGCTCTTATATAAGGAGTTGAAATTTATTCCAGGATCTGAAGATGGTCACTGAGGCTTGAACATAGGGAGTATGACAATATCTATGTATATGCTAAGTCATTGTGTCCAAGGAGGAGGAGGAGGGAATGGAGAGCATGCCATGGGAGAAGGGTAGGAAGGCACTGGAAATAATTTAGACAGGGTATGATCGCCATCATAGAAGACTGAAGAGACTAGAGAAATACGTAGAGGAGGATATGGAGGACAAGAGAAAGAGAGATAAAATGTTGCCAAGTATGAAACTGAGCCAGAATTTAATGCAGTTAACAGCACTGATTACTAATAGTATTGACATTATTGGCATTATTCCATTGTTGTTATTAGACTCATCATTGTTAACTCATTTTTTCCCCTTTGGCTTAAAGAGGTTTTTTCACCTCTTTCTGAATTTGAGAATTCCATTTTAATTAAAAAACATTGTAGGCTGTTTGTTTCTCAAATGGTAGCCATTTAGTAGCAACTGAGTTCTGTAATGTTTTCTAAAAGTGGGTTGCTTATTATTTACAGCATAATGGACATATATTATTCATGTGTATATTTTGCTATGGCTAAATAAACATCAAAATGGCAGTATTTACTACAACTGAAGTGAAGTAACTTTTGCAATAACTTTTCCAGGTCCTCTGTTCCCTTAGGTGAGTCCTGTAGTCCTCGGGTTTAGAACTATGGTTGAAACCATTGTTTATGAATTTGTTTTAATTTAAAGACTGGCTGTGAATTTTTTTATATTTTATGTATTATTTTATTTTTTTCATGTGTATGAGTGTATTGCCTGCATGTATGTAAGTGCACCCCTGTCATGCAATGCCCATGGAGGTCAGAAGAGGTGTTGGATCCCCTGGAACTGGAGTTTCAGACAGTTGTTAGCCACCATGTAGGTGCTGGGAATTGAACCCAGATAATCTGCAAGAGCAACCAGTGCTTACGCTAACCGCTGAACCATCTTTCCAGCCCCCTCGATGTAAAATTTTATTGGAAGAAGTAATTTCAGAATATAGGATCTGTTTTATGAAAGATACGTTACTAAATTTGGGAAATGACTAACAAATCTATTAACATAAAAATCTGTTGTTAACAGGTGGAAATTTTAAAATAGTTGGGACAAGTAAACAAGAGGATTTTTAGCAACTTTTGTTCTCAAGCAAATAATTTTAAAATTGTGGCATTGTAAGATTTTTTTACTCCTTTATTTATTTAATAGAAAATTGTGTTCCATATGATGATATGTGAACTTTATTGTAAAAAATTTCTTAAAATATAAAATATTTAGTGCTGTTATTGTAACTTATAGATATCATTCAGTAACAGAATGAATATCTTTTTCTCCCTTCCTAAAAATTCAAAAAATGCCTTGTGAAAATGTCTTGTCATTTAATTTTCCTTTTACTGGTTAGTGTCTACCAAATACATTTCAGTGATATAGTAAAAAAATACTATGTATTCTCCAGAAATAAGGCCTGATGTAAACAGTGGAGCCAGGCAGCAAGGCCCAGGCAGTGAGAAAATTGTGCCGCAACAGCTGGAGCTGGGTTCAGGGATACGTGAAGGTCAAATCAGCGAAGGAAGTGAGGAGTTGGAGCACTGTCCTAGGGAAGCAATCCTGGACCCTGATTCAGCAGCCACTCCAAGGTGTGATCAGTCTACGTTTTAACGAAGACCAAAGTTGCTTTTGCTGTGCCATGGAGACAGGTGTACACATCTAATAAAATGTGGAGCCACTGATGGAAAAGGGACATCTGGACCACAAGCAGATGGGCAGTGTGGGCCTGATAGAGATGCTACACTGCTCTAACCTGCTGGCCCTGGTGGGTGGTGGTAGCAGCTCTAAGTTCTCAGAGACCTCAGTGTCCAGTACTAGGACAAACTCGTACTGGAATTCACCTTTACCAAGCAGTTTTGGCTGTGTGCGTGTGCCATGACAAGATTGTGATCATGCTAAGGAACTTCATCTATGTGTACTCCTCTCCTGACAATCCTCAAAGCTGTTTGAGTTTGACACACGGGATAACCTCAAGGGGCTGTGTGACCTCTGCCCCAACCTGGAGAAGCAACTGCTGTGTTCCCTGAACACAAGTGTGGAAGTCTGCAACTTGTGGACCTGGCAAGTACAAAGCCTGGTGTTTCATCAGCTCTGTTCACCATCAGTAAACATCAGAGTGACATGACCTGTGTGTCCCGAACCAGCTAGGCACTGTAGTGGCCTCAGCCTCCCAGAAGGGTACTCATATTCATCTTTTTGACACCCAGTCTAAGGAAAAACTGGTGGAGCTGCGCAGAGGCACTGAGCCTGCCACCCTTATATTGTGTTAACATCAGCCATGACTCCTCCTTCTTGTGTTTCCAATGATAAATCCATATCTTTCCTCTCACATATACTCGCCTCAAACACTGCTCTGTGCTGGCTTGTGTGGGCAAAACATAAAAGGGCAACACTAAACAAGAAAGTAATCAATGGTTTCGTAGGGCATTAAGAACTGTGATTGGGCCTATGATTGGGCAGTACATGGACTCTAAGTGGAGCCTGGCTAGCTTTACTGTTCCTGCTAAGTCAGCATGCATCTGCACCTTTGGTCACAAGAGTGTCAACTCTATAATTGCCACCTGCATTGATGGGACCTTCCATAAATGTCTTCACTCCTGATGGAAATTGCAACAGAGAGGTATTCGATGTATACCTTGACATCTGTGACAATGATAACTTTTAAGGACCCCAATGGCTGTGCTAGGAACCTGCGGCAACAGACTGCAGAGTTGAGCCCTCCACTCTTCTTGCAAGCAGAGCTATATCTAAATAAACAGCTCACTTCTCCCAAGTACTTTTTTGTGCCCAAGGCAAGAGCCATTTCCTATGTCACCTAGTCTGGAGAAGGTTCCCAAGGGCCAAAGAGAATGTCTTAATTCAACCTGGGGATTTAAAAAAGTTTACCAGGAGATGGTCTCCGATGTGATATACATGGATAAACAGCCTTTAAATGGCATAAAATACTATGTATTAGAATTATAATTATAGTCTATAAAGACTATGAAAATGCTGTTACTTTTATATTGCTTAATAAACTTACAAAGAATGAAATTTTATGTTTGTTTAAAAATAATAGGTTTTGGGGCTGGAGAGATGTGTTTAAGAGTACTTGCTGCTCTTGCAGAGGACCTGGGTTTAGTTCCTAGCACCTACATGGCAGCTTACAACCTTTCTTAACTCCAGATCCAGGGGATCTGACATCTTCTTCTGGCCTCCATGGTAATTTCATGCATGTGGTGCATTTGCATGCAGGTAAAACACTCACACATAAAAATAAATAAATTTTAAGAAATAATAGCTTTTGATATAACATAAAAGTTGATATTAATTTCTCTTGATATTATTGAATGTACTATTAAGTATTATTGCAATGCCATGGAAGCAAAGTGGACTGTGGTTAATACAACAGATATATAAACATATCCATACATGTCAGGCTGGCCTAGTGAAGATAAGGCAACTTAAAAAGAAAAAAGTATAAATTAAATTGCAGTGTAGGTGAAGAATTACAGAATATATATTTGATATTGGAATGGTGTAACATTGAATTATAGAAACATAAAATTTGTTGTTTTCCTTTTGCTAAACATAGAGTTATTGACTCATTTATCTAATTTTCTTCTACAGTATATGTTGATTGCCATATAATTGTGCTAGTGAATTCTTTGATATTATTTATTTAAGGACTCATTATTTTTAAAAAGGATTGTATATTTTAATTAAAGTGTGTATGACTTTGACCATGGAGTCTTAGAAAGTATGTTTTTAATCAGTAGGATATTACCTTATATCCTCAGAAGTCAGTGCACTAATAACTGATAGAAATAAGTTTTATGTAGACAATGTTGTATTTTTATCCAGCTGGCAATTTTGATTTTGTATATAACTCTGAAGCAATATGGTTTTCATATTATATAATATGAAATATTTCATAATATATAAAATTTATCTTTTTCTATACATTGAGGAATAGAAGAAATGTAACACAGCTCAGATTTTAGAATAGACAGTATCTGTGAGACAGTTCTTAATGCCCTAGGAAACCATTGTTACTTTCTTGGTTAGTGTTGCCCTTTTGTTTTGAACTGTATATAATCCCTCAATTAATACAATGTTATTTATTGGTAAAATTGCCTAAATTTTTTCTTTTTCTTTTTTTTTTTTTCAGTCTTTTTGAGACAGGGTCGCCCTGTAGCCACAGCTGGCCTGGATTCACTATGGAGACCAGGCTGGCCTCGAACTCAGAAAGATCTGCCTGCTTCTGCCTCCCGAGTGCTGGGATTAAAGGCGTGTGCTACCATGCCCAGCTAAATGTGTAGACCAAGCTGGCCTCAAACTCCAGATCCTCCTGCCTCTGCCTCTTCAGCATATCCTAACAGCATGTGCCACCATTAACTGGCCTAAATTTTCTTGTGCTTGATAGAAAAACAAAGATTAAATTAATTCTAACAGCAGAAGCTCTTAAAATGTAGAATGTATACTGCTAAATTTGAATTTAAATAAACTCTCCATGCTTATCATTACATGGATAGTATCTTAAGACAAGTAATTATGGATTAAGACGTGCCTAGAATAGGAAAAGGACATTACATGATTTTATGGAGGCACAAACAAACCCATTAACCATTGGCTGGAGTACCAAGTAGTAGAAAGAGTGGTGGCAATTTTATTTATCAATATTAAGCACAATTATTATTTTTTAATTGAATTTTTGAAAGTTTTATACAGTATATTTTGGCCATATTTAGACCCCTCTCTCGTATCTGCACCACTCTTAAAAACCGCTGGCTGATTTCATATACTCTGTCATTTATTTTAAGGCCTAGTGAGCAAGTTTATACCCTCAAATGTCCATTCAAATGTAGGTTCATCACTGGAGCCTAGTTCACCTAACTAGTGTCACACCCTTAAAGGAGACCTTCTCTCCCTCTCCCAGTAGTTATCGGTTGCCAGTAGTCCCTCAGCCAAGGTCGGGGCTTCTTTCTCACTTCCCCACTTTTATGCTGGGATTTTTTTTTTTTGGCTTGAGCTTGCATGGGTCTTGTGCATTCTTTTGTCACTGCTGCAAATTCTATTTCCTTGTGGTTACCCACTAGCTCTGGCTCTTACAGTCTTTCTGCCCCTCTGCTGCAAGGGTCCCTGAGCCTTGGGTGGCAGAGGTTTGTTGTAGGTGTCCTGTTCAGGGATAAGTTCTCTGCAGTCTCTTGTTCTCTGCACGTTGGCCAGATGTGGCTTTCTGAGTGCCTTAGTTACTTTTCTGTTGCTGTGAGAAAACACCAGGACCAAGGGAACTTTATAAAGAAGAGTTTATTTGAGCTTACAGTTCCAGAGGAATCATAGTCCATCATGGTGGGGAGGCATGGTGGCAAGACGTGGCTGGAGTAGAAAATGGAGAGCTCACATTTTCAAGCAGGCACCAGAAGCAGAGGGAGTGACTAGAATTGGGCAAAACAAGAACTCTCAAAGCCCACCCCCAGTGATGTGCTTCCTCCAGGAAGGCCACACCTTCTAATACCTCCCAAAACAGTGCCACCAAATGGGGACAAAATGTCCAAAATGCTTGGCGCCTATGGGGGACATTCTTATTCAAACTACTAAACTGGGTTAATCATCATCTGTTGGATGAGGAAGCTTTGTGGTAAGAGTTGAGAGATGTATTAATATTCTTTTCTCGAACCCTGTTCCTCTGTATTCCCTGAGCCTTAGGTATAGAGGTTGCATTGTAGATGTCAGTTAGGGCTGGGCACCTTACAGACACTTATTTTCTGCATTTGACCAGTTATGGAACTCTATAATAGTCTCCATTGTTGCAAAAAGAAGCTTCTTTGAAGAGTGGTGAGAGATAAATATAAGGATACATATTTAGAATACAGTGAAAAATTATGTTGATCTAGCAATGTGACAAAAGTAGGTTTTTTTTCTCTATGACCTCTCTAGCCATGTGTACTTGGCTATGTTTACAGTACCACACATGAGTTCCCTTGTATTGAGCAGGCCTTAAGTCTAAATAGACAGTTGTTGATTACTCCTTAGGTCAAAGTGCTACTACTATACCAGTAAAGATTATTTGCTGGGCTGGTCATTGTTGTGGTTCATAGACTTTACAGTTGGATGGAATCATTGATTGGTTTTCTCCCTTGTCAGTTTGCATGATATTTTCTTATAGTGTGGGAACCAGTCTTCAGGGAAGAGTCTTCCAGATTGGCTCTAGCTCCATTCTTCCAACTCCTGTGTCTGAACTATGTCCTGTCTTCAGCAATAGTATATTACTTTCAAATTCTAGGAGGCAGTCAAGGACTGTGGCAATAGCGTCTGTTATTTGGGGAGTCTCTTGGACTCGCCTTACCAACCACTTGAAGGGAGATTTACCCTTCCTGGCACTGTGTTTTTCATTATATAGCCTTCAGCTATACACATGCATATAAATAAATAAATATATATATATATAGTGTGTGTGTATGTGTGTGTATTTCAGTAGTCTTTTGAACATTTTCCTCTGGTTTTAACACCACCTAAGTGTTATTTATATCTCTTCCCTCTACCTCTGTACAGCCTTCCCAATTCCTTCCCCAGTTAAAGTATCCCCCATCCTCCTCATTTCCCCCTTGATAACACCTGTTTCCTACTACCCTCCTCTAGAGCTCCTTTCCCCCCTTCATCCCCATGGTTCTTTTCTATTTTCCTGGCTCATACATTTACATCAGTATATAAACTCACTGATGAATCTAGTAGTAAGCAGGCCATGTTAGATACGCAAGCACTTCAGTCCATTAAATGAGGGGGATGATTACTGCATTGTGGGATTTTAATTGTCTTGGAATAGGGAAAATTATATCTTCTTATCTGAGAATATAGGTAGTATGATACTAAGGTAATGTGCTATAGTAATTGTGAATAGAAAATGAGCTTATAGAAAGTTTTAGAACAAGGAAAAGATAGATGAATTTTTAGTGTGATAGTGTTCCATGTGAATGACATAAATTCATGAAGGTTTTCTTTAGACATATTGTTTAGTAGCCGAGCTATTTTCTGGTTCCTCTTTTCATATTGAAAATTAATGAGGAAGGGTCTTTTCAAATGAATACCAAAGGTGAGTGGGAATTATATAATTAAAAATTATACCTTTTGTGATCAGCAATGTTCTGAGATTAACATGAGATGACTCATACTTTTTGTGTTTTTTTCTTTTTCGTTGAAGATCCAAATTCTAGAATTTGTGGACATTTACTCATAGGTGCAGCCAAGAATTCCTTTGCAAAACTCATGGATAAAATTAGTTTGGCAATGGATAGCATACCCCTGCGAAGTAGCCGGAGTATAACATATGTAGAGAAAGACTCCCTAGTTCAGAGACTAGCCCGTGGACTTCACAAAGTGAACACATTGGCCCTGAAATATGGTTTGTGTGGCCATATGCCCATTATGGTATGTACAAATTCCATTTATTAGTGACTTCAGTACTTATACATAAGTTTGAATGATACTTAGTGCAGTTTAAGTTATTTGCATATTAATGTATTTAGTTTTGTATAAACTTTTAATACAATAAATAAAGCCCCCTGATAAGTTCACCTATGGTTTGGAAATAACTGTAATTATTAAATTAGTAATAATTTAGTAAGCTGTTGATTTATTAGTAAACTTGTAGCTGATGCTTGTAACCTTGCTGTTGTAACAGAAAAGTACCGCGTCATTACAAAAGCAGATATTTGGATTTACACAAAGGCTGCATGCGGCAGAAGTGGAGCGCCGCTCACTGCGCCTGGAGGTCACAGAATTCAAACGAATTGTGAATGAGATGAAAAAGGAGCTCGACAAGGCGCAGAATCTGCAGGTGCAATTAAATGAATTCAAGCACTCTGTAAGTAGATTTAACAAACTATGACTTTGGCAATGTCTGTCTCTTTCTTTAACCCTCATTGTTTTGTTATTAAAGGCAAATCAGTGATACGTCAGTAGGATTGCTTTGTTTTAAAAAATCTCTGTTTTCTTCATTGTTATTATTATTACTGTGTGTGTGAATGTGTGTGTATGTGCGTGTATGGTGTGCATGTGTGAGTGTGGACATGCCCGTGCAGTGTGCATGTGGAAGTTGGAGGACAACTTTAAGGAGTTGGTTCTCCCTTTTCACCACGGGGTCTGGGAGTAGAACTCAGCTTGTCCGGCTTGAACGGCAGGGGCTTGTACCTGCTGAACTGTCTTTCCTTTCTAGGATTGCCTTATTAGGGCATAAGTATATATACTAATTAAAAAAACCTTTTTATTCATTTATTTTATGTGCATGACTGTTTTGGCTGCATGTGCAGTGCCCATGGAGATCAGAAGAGAGAGTCAGATCCCCTGGAACTGGAGTCACAGATGGTTGTTAGTTGCCATATGGGTTTTGGGAATGGAACCCGAATGCCTTGCAAGAGCAGCCTTAATTGCTGAGCTGTCTCTCCAGCCCCTTAAAGCATATATTTTTTATTTTAATTCAAATTTGTATTTGTCAAATTGATATAGGCATATGATTAGCAAAACTAATAGCCTGAAAAGCTATGTTTAAATGTAGCAGATTAAATAGATTACTTTTACCTCAGAAAACTTTCCCTGTTAAATTCCTTCAGTAGTGGAACCTGTTGTTTTGGGAAGAGAATTTCATGTCCTCTTTTCTTAAATGTAGGAATACTTTGATAAATTAGATTGTTCAAGTTGAAACTTACCTTTGCGAGTTAAGTGTTCATTTGTTTTTCATTAAAGGTTTAAATATGCATATATTTTAAATATTGTTAATACTGAAAAAGAAAGGCTATTTTCCAAAAAGCTTTAAATCAAGATAAAAATAGATAAAGCACACTAAAAATGCGGCATCAAGCTGTTCTGTTTTCAGCTGAGTTAGTTATGAACCTGTGCATATAGAAACATAGAGATAAAAGATTACCTTGGGGCTGGGGATACTGGCTCAGCAGGCAAAGACCCTTGCCACCAACCCTGACAGCCTGGGTTTAATCCCAGGATCCGCATGGTGGAATGAGAGAACTGACTCCTGCAAGCTGTGTTCTGACCTCCACAATGGGTGCAAACCACCCCAGAAATAAATGTAAGAAAAAGAAAAAGATTACTCTGAAACTTTAAAACTGTCATCAAACTAATGTCAGTGAATGCAAAACTTTTTCCCTGTACAGAGCAACAAGCTATTTTCCCCTAGCTAGATTAGAAACCCAATCTTCACAAGCTTGACTTCAGGTTAAAGATACTTTTAATTGTACCTTTTGGCTAATTAAAAAATTACAGTCTTAATTCAAAAATTGCAGTAACAGAGGAAGCAGCAGGTAGTAGTTATTAATCCTAGCGTAATACAAGCTGATCTTACTATTTCAATAGATCTATGCCTTCAAAGGGTGAAGGAGCCCTACCAGTTAATCATGAATTGTTCTCCAGCCACTGTTTCCTTTTAAACAAATGTTAATGAAAGAAATTTCCTTTCATTTTCTTAGTTTTTGTTTTAGAGAGGGAAATAGATGTTTAGAGCTTTTTCTCATTTATAAAAGTTATACATGATTATCATAATAAAAGTATATAGTAAGAGGAAAGTTTGTGATTCTAATCTTACCCCAAAACAAATAAAAATCAAGAATTCGAAAGATGAATGTGTATGTTACTCCAATCTTACCCATCAACCACTTTTCAACATTGGAGTATGGATTATTTTGCTCCCCACATTTTCTTAGTGTTGTTCAACAATGTGCATTTTCATGCCTCATGGACAGTCATGGTTTGGAATATATTTGTAAGTACAGTTTGCATCCTAACTTCCATAAGTGAATATTTTCTTATGCCATTAATTATTTGTTTTAGATAAATGAATGCTATTTAAAATTTTTGTGTTCCCCATTCATAGACTTATAATTTTTTCCATTTTTTTGTTATTATATTGAAATGATAATAAACTGTATTTTAAAAATGCAGATTTCTTTGGCAATTTCCCTGCTTTCTTTTTAGCTTATATCCAGTCATATATATAAAATGAATTTCAATCAGAGATGATCTGCCAAAATGGGTAGAGTCATTTATACAATTTGTGATTTTGAAAGTATTCACTATATTAGCTTTAAACAATAGTGAGTGTCCTATTCCTTTTATTTATGTCATTCCCTAGAATATGTGTGAAGAAAGAATATGTGTGCACAATTTTATTTTCTAGTTCACGCTTTAGTCTTAGAATAAGTTATCATCTTATTTTTGATTAGCCATCAGCACTCAATATCTGCAATCTAGAGAGAAGGTTTAAGTTTGAAGCAAAACTGGTGGGAGGAGAAAGCATTTTCTTGCAAAGGGTTTATTTGAGGTACTAAGAATATGTTTCAGGAAATGTTTAATGTGAATTACTTCCTAAAACAAAGTTTAGGAATAAGCTGAGGTTTAGGAATAAGATGAGGGGTTAATTGAACAAATAATTGATGGAATAATAGCCATAATTTTTATATTTTACTATATTATTTTAAGTTTCAAAATGATGAGTTCTAGAATTTAATGTTTTTATCATGTATTAAGTACTTCCCCTCAACTTTTTACAGAAGTTGATTCATTTTTTTCTAATAATAATCTCACATAAGTCAAAAGTTAATATAATTAACTTCATTTTACAGTTAAGGCAGAAGAGTTAAAACCATGTAGTTAAGAAGCTGGTGGGACTGGAGATGGCTCAGCACCCAAGAGTACTTGATGCTTTTGCAGAGGACCTGGGCTTGGCTCCCAGTGCCCACATCAGGTGGCTCACAATAACCTATAATTCCAGTTCCTAGAGACTCAGCATCCTTTTCTGGCTTCTGCAGGCATTTGACTGCATGTGGTACGAATAAATATACCCCGACCCACACACGTACACATAAAATAAAAAACAAAATAATCCAAAAACAAAATTAAATAAAACAGCAACAAAAAAGAAGTTATCACAAGATTTGATCCTGGATACTCTGTCTCCCAAATTCATGTTTTTGATAACTTCATTATAGTGGTTAACATGTATACCTAACTGTGTTTGTAAATATTTGTTTTATGAGAAACACAATGGATGGAAAAAAAGATTCTATTTTCCCCTCAAAATTGGAACTGTGATATGTGGTCAGAATACCTTGTATGAAATTCCAGGTTGCATGTTGGGAGGAGATTGCTGAGCTGATGCTTGGCAAGTGGAGGGTTTAGCTGTAATTGAATTATATGGGGAACTGCACAGCTGTGAGAGGGACTGAAAATGAGAGTGTTTCATGAAATCTAAGGGATCTCAGGCAATGAGGTGGCTTTTTTGGGGGCCCTGTGATCAGTCTTATCACTTGATATTTACTTAGATAAACTAGGCATATATTTTTGTACTACACACTCGCCTTTACAAATTTCATCATTGTTGAGAAATGCATTATATATATTCTTGAAAAAAGGAGACAGTTTCTATATGGAGGTGGCAGGGAAGGTATGTGGTACCAAATAGAAATGGTATGTGTGTGTGTGTGTGTGTGTGTGTGTGTGTGTGTATATATATATATAT
>NW_008342013.1:524238-549262 GCF_000622305.1 Nannospalax galili
TTTGTGTGAATTGAATAATTTTGGGGCCATGAGGAGACTATTATTATATATTTCTATTTTGCCTCATCAGAAACTGAGATAAAGCTGGATTAAAATGACAATAATTTATATTTTCTAGATACACACAGTGAAATAAGATTTTTATTCTATTTTTCTCTCCAAAATTTAAAGAAATACTCAAATCACGTTGTGTTATATTTGTAATTAATTATATGAATCTATCTCAAATCATTTTTAAGATTAGGAAAGCTATGAATCTTAAATGCATGTATACCTAGTGAGATTAAAGGATTTGTGTTTCCTTAGTTTTCTACACACATATTTCATTATCACCTACCTTTTGTGAAACTTCCTTCTTTGTACTTCAAGATCACGATTTGTTGTAACTACCTTTTACTTGTTCAGATGTTTTGAAGAAGTGATAGTGTGTCCTGACCTAGATCCTGCATGCTTGAAGGAATGAGTGCCTGTCCAAAGCTGACATTGTTATTCCATAGTCGTGGTATTGTAAAATCATCTTGTATATCATGGTGTATGGTTTCATTGGCATGAGTTTATGTACGAACATTGTTTAACTCAGAAAATATTGATTGAACATCTGCTTAGTGTTGGAGATTTTTCTTTGTGATGGGTGAGAAAACTAAATGAATTCTTTGCTCAGTAGAGCTATGTCCATCCAAGTGGGATTGTGGCAAGATGTGGATAGGCAAGAAAATAAATAAGGCACATTTCCTTAATTGCAACGGCTGTGGAAAAAGTGAAACAAGGTAGTATGATAGTAGGACGGGGGGGGTATGGGCTTGTGAAGAGCTGCTGCGATGCAGAGATTTGACAAGGGAGACCTGAAAAATAGCACACTGATAACAGACTTTTAAGGCAATCATTTGAATACCTCTTTTTTTAAAAATTTATTATTTTTATTTTATGTGTATGTGTGTATTGCCTGCATGGAGGTAAGTGCACTCGTATCGTGCAATGTCCACGGAGGTCAGAAGAGGCTGTCAGATCCCCTGGGACTGGAGTTACAGACAGTTGTTAGCTGCCATGGGGCACTGGGATTCGAACCCAGGTCTTCTGCAAGAACAGTTAGTGTTCTTAACCTCTGAATCATCTCTCCAGCCCCTTGAATACCTCTTTTAAAGATTTTGAGTCCTATAATCATAAGCTTTACAAAAGTGAATTTGTTCAGAATTTGAAGTAATTTCTAAGATTTTGTTTGGCTAAAAAATAACTTTGGAATTTTTATTAACATAATTTAAAACCAAAGTGATCTTTTTAGTTTTTGATTTTAATAAAAACAAATTTTATGTTTTGTTTTGTATCAAATTCTTAGAAATGTTTATAGTATCTTCTTTTTTTGTTTTATTTTATTATTTTTATTTTATATGTATGCATGTATCACCTGCATGTAGGTAAGTGCACTCGTGTTGTGCAATGCCTGTGGAGGACAGAAGAGGCTGTCGGATCCCTTGGATCTGGAGTAACGGACAGTTGTTAGCTGTCATGTGGGTGCTGGCATTTGAACCAGGGTCTTCTGCAAGGACAGTCAGTGTTCTTAACCGCTGAGCCATCTCTCCAGCCCCTATGCGTCTTCTTTAAAAAACTATTTATATGTATGTGTGTATCTATGTAAGTTTATGACATGCATGTTCAGGTGCCTACAGAGGCCAGAAGAGGGTGTTGGATTCCTTGGAGCTGGGGTTACAGGTGGTTTTGAGCTGCCTGACATAGGTGCTGGGAACTGAACTGTCTGGTAGAGTGGCAAGTGCTCTTGACCACTGAGTCATCTCTCAACCCCATGCTATATTCTTTAAGTTAGCAAATTTATCTCTGAAGAATAAACAGTACAGCAATGTAATTAGCTTGTAAATGATTTTTCCTTCTTTTTAAAGAAATTGATCACCGGTGAGAAGTTTCAAAGTGCGTGTGAAGAACTAAATAATGCCTTACTTAGGGAACAGCAGGCGCGAGTGCTGCTGAATGAACAGGCCCAGCAGCTACAGGAGCTGAATTACAGACTTGAACTGCACTCCAGTGAAGAAGCTGACAAAAAGCAGACTCTTGGAGAAGCTGTGAAGGTAGAATCTCCCCACTATAATGGCCTGTGTAATGGCTTGGTATAGATCAAGGGGGAATGATGTATATCTCCTGAACAGGGAATAGATCTAAAGGTATGAAGTATTATTCTGCAAGTATTATAGGGATCGTGTGAAGTCACATTTGCCTTCAGTTACAAGCTGAATCGACACTATTGAAAATATAAAAATGGGCTTCACTCACTGGTTGAAAACAAAGTGGAAGTTTTCTCAGTAATAATTTTCTTCTTAATTTTGCCTTCTCTGTGTTTGGCCTCTCCAGTTGTTTGCCTTTTCTAGCTTTGTGTCCTTTGGGCTTTAGTGATATTCCACCCATTGTGGATTCTGGAAGATTTTAGATTCAGGGATCTCTGATTCTTACATAAATTCATGTTTCTAGAAGAGCAAGGTCACATTAGAAAGTGTTATCTTCATCATGTAGTCACAGGAGAGGTATTTACAGTGAAAGTAAAAAGGAAGCTAAAACCTAACAGCTGTTATGTAGAGGATTTTATTAATGTATTTGTATATTACTTATATATTTATGACTATATATATTTGGAAATGTTGGTTACAAAGAATAATGGAATTCTGGTTTTGATTTTAATACTTGAAGATTTTTCATGGTGAAGCTGTATGTCTGGGAAAATCAAAGTGATATACTGTAGTTTGTACATAAGATATCATACTTAATGTAATCAATCAAGAGTTGGTACTAGCTAAACAAATAATATATTTACTCTACTATCTAATAGTACTAATGTCTAATAACACTACTAATAAATTAGCTGAGTCATTGAGAATTTCCTGTTTGCCAGACTCTATGCTTAATACTTTGTAAAGGATTATTTCACACATTCTCCACACAAACTTTGCAGGATAATTTCCATTTTGTAGATGAAAAACTGAGATTCAGAGAAGTTATATTTTTTAGCAGTCACTAGAAGCAATAGATCTAATAAGTCAGTTTGCATACTGCCTTTACTGACAATCACATTAAATGGATTGGCAACTACATTTACCAGGCTCGTGCCACCGCTTCTATATTAATCATTTCATTCTTAAACTGACCCTGCAAGGTAGATACTGTTACTGTTATTTTAGTTGTGTTCTAGTTTCATTCTGTTGCTGTGATAAAACACTCTGGCTAAAAGCAACTTTGGGAAGAGGGTACATTTCAGCTTACAAATCCAGGCAACAGTCCATCACTGAAGGCAGGCAGGTAGGAACTCAAGACAGGAGCCTCTTTGCAGGAACGGTGGAGGAATGCTGCTTACTGTTCACTGGCTGCTGTTCAGCTATGTATTTTATACAGCCCAGGACCACCTCCTTAGGAATGGTACTGCCCAGAGTGGGCAGAGTCCTCCTGCATCAACTAATAATCAAGACTTCAGCCCCCACAGAAGTGCTCATGGAACAGTCTGATTCAGCTAATTATTAAATTAAGGTTCCCTCTTCTCAGGTTGTGTCACATTGACAAGAAAAACTAACAAGAACACATTATTTTTTCAGGGAATTATATTCAGTTGACTTTCCCAGGGTCTCCTGACTTGTAATACTGAAACTTGCATTTAGTTTTTAGAAAAATTAGGAAATACTGAAATAAAAAAGAAGCAAACACAAGTGAAATCAAGGGAATATAAACAGGAAAAATAACTTTTCAAAAATACTATTAGTGTTTTTACAGATCCTTATATTAAATCAAATCATTTGAAATAGATGAATTATGAATGAAAAGCACGTTAGCTATTTCAGTCCAGCCTGGCATCATTTGTATATAATGAGAACACAGATAACAGCTTTGCACTCTGATTTGAATCACAGAGTAGAAAACTGTGTGCATTCATACCAACTGATATGATTCTATATCGGTTTTTATACCTTTGAAACACAATGGATAGATATTTCATTGTGAAAATATAATGTGGAGAAAAATTGAAATTAAATTATCCATGTCATATTACTAAAATAACTTCCATTACGTTAGAAGTATGTATTTGTAATATTTGTTTTTTTGTCTAGAAATGTAACCAAATATAGGTTAATAAAAATACAATTATACTATCATATGTGTTGGTTTTTTAACTTACTCTCTTTAAATACCATGTCAAGACTTCATTTCCATGCTAATAGTGACATTAATGTTGATGGCAATTGAATTTTTTGAATATATGTAATTTTTCAGTTTTTCTTTTTACTTGAAAAAATTTATATGTCTTGGGGCTGGAGAGCTAGCTCAGTCAGTAAAGCGCTTGCCATGCAAGCAGAGAAGCTGTTCGTCCCCTAGCACCCACGTAAAACAGCAAGGTGTGGCAGCAGCACTTGGAAGCTAGTGCTGAGGAGGCAGAAACAGTTGGATACCTGGTGCTTGCTGGCCAGTCAGCCCAGCCTAATCAGTGAGTTCCTGGCCAGTGGAGACCCTGTCCCAATAAAACAGTATGACACTATCTGAGGAATGACACCTGAGGTTGGCTTCTGAACTCCATGTGCATGAACACACACACACACACACACACACACACACAGACACACACACACACCACACCACATACACACAGAGTCAAATATCTTTTTTTTCCAGGTTCTAAACTTTGATTTTTTTCATTGTATACATATATATTTTTAATTGAACTTTTGTGCATTTCCAACATCTTTTTTTGTGTGTACACATTTAGTTTTATTGTTGCAATGTCTTTTGTTTTCTGAGTCTGTTACTTCACTTAGTATAACAGTTTCGAGATCCATCTAATTACCTGCAATTTTCGTTATTTCATCTTTCTTCACTGCTGAGTAGAACTGCATTGTGTAAATGTACCACATTTTCATTAACCACTCATCAGTCGAGGGGCACTTAGGTTGCTTCCATCTCTTAGCTATTGTGAAAAGAGCAGTAATAAACGTGGATGTACAAGTGACTCTGCAATAGGATGAGTCCTTTGGGTATATGCCAAGGAGTGGTATAACTGGGTCAAATGGTAGGTTCATTTGTAGTTTTTTAAGGTTCTCCACACTGCTTTCCATAGGGGTTGCATGAGTTGCAATCCCACCAGCAGTGAATAAGTGTTCTCCTTTCTCCACATCCTCTCCAGGATTTGGTATCATTTGTTCTCTTGATCTTAGCCTGTCTGACTAGAGTGAAATGAAATCTTAGGGTGGAACAAAGCAACCTGTATACTTTTAACTTTTACAGTTGAGCATCATATTCTTTCCTCTCCAGTGAAAACAAAACAAAACAAAACAAATTAAAAACAAAGTTACAATAGAGAACATCAATTCCAAATAGAATCCTACAGGTTCTGCTAATTCTCCCATTGAGTGTCAGAGCTCAGACCACCATGAGGAGAGAAGTTTATCATAAAAGTGTCCTCTTAAACTGTGCAGATGTCTGTTAAACATCACATGCAAAGGAGAAGCCATGTTGTCAAAATGCCCACTTAACCCACCCGAACATCTCAAGTCCACCTTTTCCTAACCGTCTACACCCATTTTTTTTTTTTTACTTTTTTTCTTTTTATTAAACAAGAGAGTAGACAAATGTATACTGGTAAATGCTAACTGTCCATATTCACATAGAGGCACAGGGTAACCTCTGAGCCCAATGTACAGAGAAAGGGGGGAAAAAGCTAGAATTCTATGCACTACTACACAGGGCCCAGCACCCCCAGCTTCCTGCAGAGCCAAGAAAGCAGGAGGCTTTTGTTGTTGTTGTTGTTTTTGTTTTTCCTCACAGAGCATGGTGGTGGTGTCAATTCCAGAGTCTTCGAGACAAGAAGGGATCAAAATGAATTTAGAACAAAAGAGTGGAAGTTCTTTTCCCATTCTACTTTGCTCAAGGCTATGTGGAGAACGCTAGTGTTGAGAAAAGAGGCTTCAAAAACACAGTGACTGAGCACAGGGGCAGGAGGAGGGGAAATTAAAAAACATAAGAAAATGTAGAAAAGGAAGGTCAGAATCCATCAGTGTTCATTCTTTTCTATTGGACATTTCCTTCATCCTCCTCTCCTCCATCATCACCTTCATCCTCTTTGCCTTCATCCTCATCTGCTTCATCAATATCTTCCGATCCTTCTCCTCCTTCTCCTTTCTCCTTCTTTCTCCTCCTCCACTTCCTCCTCCCCTCCCCTTCTCTTCCTCCTTTCCTTCTCCCTTCCCCCTTCCTCCTCCATCATCATCATCATCATCATCATCATCATCATCATCCCCTTCCCCTTCTTCATCACCCACATCAGGAACTAAGTAATACTGCAAGGGATTTGGCCAGATACCATCTCTGCTGACTTCTAATTCATCTGTGCCTGCATCAGAATGGGCAGTGAACCACGTGAAGAAGTTCTCTGGATCTTCACACCGCCTCTTCCTGCTGGCTGTATTCTGTTTGACTTGAGTCTTCCATCAGATCTTTTCCAGATTTCCATTTGATTTCAGTGTCCTTTGAAGGTGGATCACACTCTCATTCAGATGAAATTCTTTGGAGAGAACTTTATTTTCAAAGTAAGGATTTTCATAAAAATAAAAATCTATTCTGTAACCTGATTTTATATCTTCAAATTTTGTTACTTCAACCCTGGTCCAATAATGCAGTGCCTCTTCCTCCTCCTCCCCAAGCAGTGCAGACACTTGTGGATGGTTGGCAAATGCTGTTATCCCCATATTTGGGATTTTGGTGATCAGTTCTGACCTCCTTTGAAAAAATGGTTGGTGGAGTTTATATTTTTTTTTCTATTTTCAAAATTTCCTAACTGACATGTTCATTAAAGCTGTCTGATTCATTTTGTACTCCATCAATGTGTTCAATTACTTCTTGATGTCCATTTTCTAAGCTCTTGATGGCCCCATGGTGGTTGGAGTTGCACTCATTTTTACTGACTTGGGCTGCTGATGCCAACGTGGTGCAGTTGAGGGAGGGGGCAGGGGATGATACAGTACATCTTAATCATACTTAAGCTCCCTCCCCTTTCTTGACCCCTCTCATAGACCGCCCACTGGATTTCATGCATTCTGTCATACATGCTAAGGCCTATGGAGTCACGTTTGTATCCACAGATGTCCCTCTATGTGAGTTCATCCACTGGAGCCTAGCCAGTGTGTTTAGGATCATCTGTAAAGAAGACCAACTCTCCCTCACCCAGCAGTGATCAGCTGCCAGTAGTTCCTTGGCTACAGTTGATGCCTTCTGCCCATTTTCCAAGTTCTATGCTGGGTTTTGTCTGGTTTGACTTTGCATGGGTCTTGTGCATACTGTCACCATTGCTGTAAGTTCATGTGAGCAAGTTCCCAGCCGCCTAGAAAACTGTGTTTTCTTTGGTCATCCACCACCCTGGCAGTTAATATCTTAATATCCTCAATGGTTCCTGAGCCCTGGGATACAGAGGTTTAATATAGGAGTCCTATCTAGGGACTCACATTCTATAGTCTTTTATTCTGTACACTTTGGCCAGGTGTGGCCTTCTGTGTTAATTGCCCCCTGTTGTATGATGAACTGGTGAGAGTTGAGAGATACATTAGTGTTCTCTTTACTTTCTGTTATACTATGTTCCATAAGCCTTAGGTGTAGAGGTTCCATTGTAGCTGTGTCACTTAGAGTTGGGCATCTCAAAGACACTTACTCTCTGTGTTTGACCAGTTCTGGAACTCTGTAATAGTCTCCATCTGTTGCAAAAAGAATCTTCTTTGATGAGTGGTGACAGGTATACTTGTCTGTAAATATAAGGATACATGTTTAGCATAGAGTAGGAAATTACATTTGTCTAGGCCGATGTGATCTACATTATTCTTTAGGATCTGTGACCTCTTCAGCCATGTGTATTTGGCTATGCTTACAGTACCACATATGAGTTCCCTCCCAAGGAGCAGATGTTAAGACCAATTAGGTAGCAGTTTCGACTACCCCCAAGATAAAAGTTCCACTAGTGTACCAATAGAGATAACTTGCTATGCCTATTTATTGTTGTTGTTATTAGGCTTTAAAGCTGGGGTTGGACCACTGATTTGATTTTCTCCCTTAGTAGCTTGCATAGTTTCCTCTAGAACTATGAGAGCTAGTCTTCTGGGAGGAGGCTTCTATGTCAGTTCTAGCTCCCTTAATCCAAGTTCAAAGTGTGTCCTGTCTTCAGCAATAGGGTCATACCTTCAAATTCTGGGAGGAAATCAAGGACTGTGGCAAAAGCCTGCGTCATTTTGTGAGTCTCTTGGACTACCCTGACCAGCGACTGGAAGGAAGGTTCCTCCTGTCTGGCACTGTGTTTCTTGTTATATAGCACTCAGGCACACATACGCAGATATTGTATGTGTATTTTGAAGTGGGCTTTTGAGTAATATATTTCCCTCTAGCTTTTCACACCACCTAAGTATTCTTTATACCTCCTGTCCCTCTCTCTATCACCCCCTCTTCCCTCTCTAGTTAAAGTACCACCATTTTCCCCATTTGCCCCTTGAGAATACCTGTCTCCTACCATCCTACCATCCTACCTCTCTTGGGCTCCTTCTCTCCCTTGACCTCCATGTATAATCCTCCTTCCTCGCTTCCCAGTTAAATGCCCTCATTTTACCCATTTCACCCTTGGTAACACCTGTCTCCTACTCTCTCCCTCCCTCGGGCTCTTTTTTTCCCTTTACCTCCATGGTTCCTTTCCATTTTCCTGCTCCTGCTGTCATAGCAGGATATATAGTCATATAAGGATTTGGTGCTAAGATTCACAAATGAGAGGGAACATATGTCTTGAATGAGAGGGAACATATGTCTTGTTTTTCTCAGTCTGTGTTACTTCACTTAGTATTAACAGTTTCTAGTTCCATCCTGCAAATTTCATCTTTTTCTTATTAAATATTTTATTTATTATTTGTATGAATGTACTGCCCACATGTGTGTAAGTTACCCATGTCATGCAACGCCTCTGGAGGTCAGAAGAGGGTGTCAGATCATCTGGAACTGGAGTTGAGGATGGTTGTTAGCCAACATGTGGGTGCTGTGAAGCAAACCCAGTTCCTCTGCAAGAGCAGCCAGTACCCTTTACTGCTGAGCTATCTTTCTAGCCCTGTCCCCCAGTTTCATCTTTCTTTACTTCTGAGTAGAACTCTTACTATAGAAATGTACCACATTTTCATTATCCATTCATTAGTTGAGGGACATTTAGGTTGTTTCCATTAGCTATTGTGAAGAAAGCAGCAACAAACACGGCTGCACAGATATCTCAGTAGTAGGATGGGTCCTTCAGGTATATGCCAAGGAGTGGTATAGCCAGATCATATGAGTATTTACTTGTAGTTTTTAGAGTTCTCCACACTGCTTTCCATAGAGGTTGCACCAGTTTGCAATCTCCCCCCTAGCAGAGATTGAGTGTTCTTCTTTCCCCACATCCTCTTCAACATTTGGTGTCATTTGTTCTCTTGATCTTAGCCAGTCTGACTGGGGTAAGATGAAAGCTTAAAGTGGTTTTGATTTGCATTTCCCTAATTACTCAGGTTGTTGAACACTTTTCCAAAATATTTTTGTTGAGCTTTTGTACATTTCATACAACAGTTCTAATCAAATTTAGACATCGCCCCCCTCCATCCACAGCCCACCCCCAACTGCATTCCTCCACACGTTAAGTCCTATTTTGGTCAGCATTTGTACTCAGATGTCCTTCCATGCAACTTCATCCATTGAGTCTAGTCAGCCTGCCTAGAGATCTTAAGGAAGGCCTGCTCTCCCTCACCCGGCAGTGATCATTCTCCACAGTTCCCAGGCAAGGGCCGGCCCACCACCATTTCCCCTGCTCCACTCTGGGACCGTGTCTGATTGAACTGGCATGGGTCTTGTTTGCTCGATGCCACAATTGCCACACATTCACATGTGCAAGCTTCCAGTGGCCTGAAAAGCCTGTTTCCTTATGTTCATGGACTAACCCTGGCTCTTAAAATCTTTCTGCTTCTTCTTCCAGAATGGTTCATGAACATGGGTGGGTGAGGTTTAAGACAGGAGTCCTATCTAGGGACACACTCTGCAGTCTCTTATTCTCTAAAACTTAGCCAGTTGTGGCCTTCTGTGTGTATCTCACCCTGTCGTGTAAGGAAACTTCACTACAGAGAGTTGAGGGATGCACTAGTACAGTTCCACTGTGTTCTATGAGCCTTAGGTGTAGAGGTTCCACTATAGATTATGTCACCTAGGGCTGAGCACCTCTTAGACGTAAATTCTCTGACCAGTTGTGGAACTCTGCAGTAGCCTCCATCTGTTGCCAAAAAAAGCTTCTTCGATGAGTGGTGTAGGGTATATCTGTCACCCACGAGTTCCCCCATTGAGAAAGCTTTAAGTTCAATTAGATAGCTGTTGATTACCTTCCACTGCACCAATAGAGGTAGAGTGCAGATCAGCATTTGTATCCACATGTCCTTCAGCACAAGTTTGCTTTGCCAGTCATTATGGTTATTAGGCTTTAGGGCTTGGTTGGACCATTGATTGACTTTCTCCCTTAGCAGCTTGCATAGTATCTTCTACAACTGTGAGAGCTAGTCTTCAGAGCGAAGGCTTCTAGGCCAGTTCCTTCTCCATTGTTCCAAGTCCTGTGTTCAAAGTAAGCCCTGTCTTCAGCATTAGGGTCTTACCTTCAAGTTCTGGGAGATAAGCAATGGCTCCAGCAATATTCCGTGTTATTTTGGGAGTCTCTTGGACTACTCTGACCAAGCACTTGAAGAGAGGCATCTCTCTCTGGCACTGTGCTCCTTGTCATACAGCCCCCAGGTATACACATGCACTCATGTTCAGACACTGTATGTGTATCCCCAGCAAACTCATTTCCCTCTGCCTTCCCATGCCACCTAAGCTCCATTAATCTCTCCTCTCCCTTCCCCCTTCGTCCAACTTTCCTCCTCCTTTACCGGACCACATTTTAAGGTGTTTTGTGGGAGACAGGCTTGAGCCTAGAGTGGAAGTCCTAATGACAGCCATAAAGCAGGCCCGAGGCAATGGCCCAACTGCTGGAGCCACAAGGAACGCCTTGTGATTATTGCTCCATTTGGCAAGTTGTAGGGCTGATGCTTAAGGCTCGCCACTCCCTAATCACCACCCCTTGAAATTCCAGGTTGCGGGTTTATCTACAGCTTGCAGCACGTGGGCATAACAACAGCCATGGTCACATGATCTACCAGGACCTGGGCTGCCCATATATGGCATAGGCGTTGTATCCTTGTCTGATTGGTCCAGGGACTCTATATAAGCTTGAAAATTCCTCAATAAAATAGATCTGTGTCACTGAACCTGGTCTCCTGTATCTGAATGTGGCTCCGCTGACACAGTCTCCTCACCAGCCCTGGGGTCCCGGATCGGGCAGCAGTGGTGACAACCATGAAGGCGGATGGCTGGCCAGCCGCAGTGTTTCCTCACCATTTTTATTTCTTCGTTTGAGAACTATCCAGATTCATAGCCCATATTTTAATTGGGTCATTTATTTTCTTGATTCTTTGGTTTTTGAGTTTTTTTGTATATTCTGGATATTAATCCTGTGTCAGATATACAATTGGTGAAGATTTTTTCCCCACACTATGGGTTTTTTTCTTCACTTTATTGGTTGTCTCCTTTGCGGTACAGAAGCTTTTTAGTTTAATGAGATCCCACTTGAAGACTGTTGACCTGCATTCCTGAGCAACTGATATCTAAATTAGAAAGTCCTTTCTTCCACCTATCCTTTGTAGGGTACTGCCTATGTTTTCTTCTAACAGTTTGAGACTTTCAGGTTTCACATGGAAGTCTTTGATCCATTTGGAGTTGACTGTTGTGAAGGGTGATAGATAAGGTTCTAATTTCGTTCTTCTACAGATGGAGATCCAGTTTTGCCAGCATCATTTGTTGAAGATGCTGTCTTTCCTCCATTGTGTGTTCTTGGCACCTTTGTCAAATATCAAGTGGCTGAAATTGTGTGTATTTATGTTTGGATCTTCTATTTTGTTCCAGTTATCTACACGTTTGTTTTTGCGCCAGTACTATGCTGTTTTTTGTGACTTTAGCTCTGTGATACAGTTTGAGATCTGGTATGGTAATCCTCCAGAATTGCTCTTTGTGCTCAGGATTGCTTTGGCTTATCCAGTGTCTTTGGGATTCCATGTGAAAAATGACATGAGAATTTGATTGGCATTGCATTGAATCTATAAATTGCTTTTGATAGGATGTTCATTTTCACAGTAGTAATTCTGTCAACCCATAAGCATGGGTGATTTTTCTATCTTCTGTGTTTTTCTCAATCTCTTTCTTCAAAGATTTAAATTTTTCATTGTAGAATCCTTTGATGTCTTTGTTTAGGTTTGTTCCTAGATAATTTTGGGTTTTACTGAGGCTCTTGTGATTGGGGAGGGTTTCCCTGAACTCTTTCTTTGCTTGCTATTGGTAAATAGAAAGGCTACCGAGTTTTGTAAACTGATTGTCCTAGTTTGTTCTTCATTTGCTGTGACAAAATACTCTGACCAATACCAACTTGAGGAGGAAAGGGTTTATTCAGCTTACATCTCCCAGGTCACAGTTCAACAGAGAGCCCAAGGTAGGAACTCAGGGCAGGAACCTGGAAGCAGGAGCTAGAGCACAGTTCATGGAGGAACTCTGCTTACTGGCTTGCTCTCCTGGCCCCTTCTCAGCCTGCTTTCTTATGCAACACAGGCCCACTTGCCCAGGTTGGCACCACCCACAGTGGGCTGGGCCCTCCCACATCACTCATCAAGAAAAGGCCCCTCAGACATGGCCACAGGGCAGTCCAATAGAGGAAATTCCCCACTTGTGGCTCCCTCAAACCAGGTGTGTTAAGTTGACACTAAAGCTATCCAGCACACTGATTTTGCAACCTAACACTTTGCTAAAAGTGTTGATCATTTCTAGAAGTTTTCTAGTGGAATTTTGGGGATCTCTTATGTTCTGATGACTAATTCTCAGTGTCAACTTGACTGGATCTGGGATTAACTGAAATGAGAGAGACCATCTTGATTGGGTCATTTGAAGCTGGAAGACCCACTCTAAATGTGGGCATTACCTTCTGATGGCAGCCCATATAAAAGGCCAAGGCAGAAGGGAGCTCTTGCTTTTTGGCTGCTTGCCTTCTTTCTCACTGGTGAGTTCCTCTTGCTGCTGTGACCATCTTCTTTGGATTTCAGCATAGACTGAAGACTAGCAGATCTTCCGGAATCTGTCAGGCCTTTAGCGCCATATTGGGACTACTGAGACATCCAGCCTCATGGACTGAGAAACTACCAGAATCTCAGCCTCTCCAGTGTGGTACAGCCATTGTTGGACTACTCAGACTTTATCCTGTAAGCTAATCTAATAAATCCATACATATTCATTCTACCACTTCTATTTCTTTAGAGAATCTTGACTACTGCCTATGTATAATATCAAATCTTCAAGTAGGAATAATTTGACCTCTTTTCCAATCACTACCCCTTTAATTTCCTTCTCTTGTCTTGTTGTTCTAGCTAGAGTTTCAATCACTGTATTGAAAATGAGTGGTGACGGTGGACAACCTTGTCTGGTTCCTGATCTTAATGGGACTACTTTAAATTTTTCTCTATTTAGAATGATGTTGGCTGTGGGTTTGTTGTATCTAGCTTTAATTATGTTGAGGTATGTTCCCTCCAGTCCATTTCCCTCTCGGACTTTTTAACATAAAGCATGTTTGATTTTTGTCAAAGGCCTTTTCTGCATCTATTGAGATGACTGTGATTTTTGTCTTTAAGTTCATTTATATGATTTATTACATTTATTGACTTACTTATATTGAGCCATCCCTGAATCTCTGGAATAAAGCTAACTTGATCATGGTAGGTAAGTATTTTGTTTTGAAGTTTTGTGTCTATGCTCATTAAAGATATGAGCCTATAGTTTTCTTTTTTGTTGTCTTTACCTGGTTAGGAGTTTGGGAATTCTCCCTCTGCTTCTGTCTTTTTGAATAATATAATTAGTATTTGTTGTAGATCTTCTTTAAAGGTCTAATAAAATTCAGCTGTGAATTCATCTGGGCCTGGGCTTTTTGTAGTTGGGAGACTTCAAATCACTGTTTCAATTTCCTTATTTATTATGGGTCTGTTTAAACTGTTGATCTCCTCTTGGTTTAATATTAGTGGATACATTGAATATAGAACCTTGTCCATTTCTGTTAGATTTTCAGATTTGATAGAGTTTAGGTGTTTAAACTATTCCCTTATAATGTTCTGGATCTTTTGGTGTCTTGTCATGTTTCCCCTTTCATCTCTGATTCTGTTGATTTGCATTTTGTTGATTTGAGTTTCTTTCTTTTGGTTAGCTGGGCTTAGGGTCTGTTTATTTTGTTTATCCTTTCAAAGAACCAGCTCTTAGATTCATTGGTTCTTTTTATTGCGTTCTTTGTTTATGTTTCATTGATTTCTGCTCTGATTTTTATTATTTCTTCTCATCTGTTGGGTTTGGGTTTCATTATTTCTCGCTTTTTTCAAATTCTTGAGTTGTACCATTAAGTCATTTATGTGTGTTCTTTCTGTTCTTTTTCTTTTTTCTACATGTAGTTGCTTAGTGCTATGAATTTTCCTCTTAGGACTGCTTTTAATGGATCCCAGAGCTTTTGTTATGTTATCATTTTCATTTAGTTCCAGGAGTACTTTTATTTCTTTCTTGTATTTCTTCCTTGACCCATTTATCCTGCCGGAGTATGTTGTTTAATCTCCATGAGTTCGTGTAGTTACTAGAGCCTCTTTTGCTGTTGATTTAAAGTTTTATTACATTGTGGTCTGATAGAATACATAGAATTATTTTCAGTTTTTGTTGAGATTTATTTTGTGCCCCAGCATGTGATCTATTTTAGAGAAACTTACATGGGCTGCTGAGTGGTATGTGTATTCTTTGGTGCTTGGTTGAAAGATGTCTGTTAGATCCATTTGATGTATGATATTGTTTAATTCAAATGTTTCTCTGTTTATTCTTTGTCCAGATGACCTGTCTATTGGAGAAAGTCAGTTACTAAATTCACCTAGTATCATGGAGTTGTTATTAATCTGTGTCTTGAAGTGTAATAGTATTGTTTTTAGGAAACTGGGTGCACAGATCAGAATGTAATGACTTCCTCTATCGCTTCTGACTAATTTTAATTTGAAATCTATTTTTTTAGGTATTAGAATAGCAACTCTTGATTACATTTTAGTTTCATTTGCTTGGAATATATTTTTTTTCCATCCTTTCACCCTAAGGTGGTGCCTATCCTTGGAGGTAAGGTGAATTTCTTTCAGGCAATAACTAGATGGATTATGTTTCTTAATCCAATCAACTAATCTGTGTCTTTTGACTGGGAAGTTGACACCATTGATATTTAGAGTTATTATTGAAGAGTATGGATTGGTTGCTGTCATTTTATTTTCTGTTTGTGTTCTTAATCATCTTTTGTGTTTCTGTTCTTTATACTTCCTTTGTTTTCTTTCTATAATTTTTTGTGTATGGTCATTTCTGTCTTTGGTCCTTTGTATGGCTTTGAATATTCTCTGTAAGGCTGGTTTGTTCAACATGAGTTCTTTCAACCTCTTTTATCATGGAAGTTTTCTTCTTTTCCTTCAACTATGATGGGCAGTTTTCCTGGGGACTGTATTCTGTGTTGGCATGTGTGGTCATTTAGAACTGGGAATACTTTAGGCTCTTCTGGTTTTTATAGTTTGCATTGAAATTCAGCTGTAATTCTTACAGCTTTTCCTTTATATGTAACTTGTTTCTTCTTTAGCAGCTTTATCTTGCTTGTGAGACTTTTCCCTCTAGTTTCAAATTGGCTCCTTGGATTTTTCAATTCCATCTTT
Source organism: Nannospalax galili (assembly GCF_000622305.1). Classification (NCBI taxonomy): domain Eukaryota; kingdom Metazoa; phylum Chordata; class Mammalia; order Rodentia; family Spalacidae; genus Nannospalax; species Nannospalax galili. The sequence goes on from NW_008342013.1 coordinate 540,087, forward strand.
ATTTCAGTTTGCACTTTAAAAAATATTTTATTTATAATTTTTATTTTATGTGTATGAATGTATTGCCTGCATGTATGTTAAGTGCATCCATGTAATGCAATGTCCATGGAGGTCAGAAGAGAGTGTTGGATGCCCTGGAACTAGAGTTATGGATAATGTTAGCTGCCATATGGGTGCTGAGACTCAAACTCAGGTCCTCTGGAAGAGAGAAGAGGGCTTCGGAGTCCCCTGGAACTGGAGTTAAGGACGGTTTGTAGCTGCCATGTGGGTGCTGGGAATCGAACCCGAGTCCTCTGCAAAAGCAGTCAGTGCTCTTAACTGCTGAGCCATCTCTCCAGCCCCAAAAGGAAAAACTCAGTTTGCACTTTCTTCAGTATTTCTGTTTTGTGAATTCCATTTTCAAGTTCTGAATTGTTTTTGTCATTTCATTCAGCAATATAGTTGTATTTTCTTGACCTTCAGTCAGGAGTTTATTCTTATCTTCTTTAAGTTCTTTGAGTTGTTCATTTGTGTGTTCTTTAAAGTCAGTGAATTCTTTGATCATGTTCATAATTGTTCTTTTAAATTCTGCATCTCGGGCTTCCTCTGGGTGGTTCTCATTGTGGACACTTCTGCAGAACTGCTGGGTTTTGGTGGGGACATATTATCTCGGTTTTTCATATTATTTGTATTTGTGTGTTGTGGTTTGGGCATATACATTTCTTTGGTTCATTGTGTCTGATATGAAATTCTAGCCTGGTTTTGTTTAGTTGAAGTTTAGTTCTGTTTATATTGTTTATGTAGCTTAGTTACTTTCTAGTCAGGTATCAATAGTCTGTGCTACAGGTTCTCACTTTTGATTTTTCTGTTGGTGGGACAGGATGGTTCCAAGCTGATTAGTCAAGGGCTGTCTAGAAGGGCCAAGGGTCCTAGTCCCCATTCAAGACTATGAAGATCCAGTGGCTGGGTTCTGGAAGGCCAGTCAGGAGGTCTCATGCAGGATGATTAGGAGGGGCCTTGGTCCAAGCCAGGAAAGGGCACAGTGTGATGAGACTGCATGTAGCTGGCCAGATTGCAAAGGAATCAAGATGCAGTAGGTGGGGTCTCACTTACCAGATTAGTCTGCAGGTCTCAGACAGGATGACCAGAAGGGGGCCTAGGGCCAAGGTCAGCGGAGTCTGGCTTGGGAGGCTGGTCTTGGAGGTCTCAGGAGGGATGAATAGGAGGGGGCCTAGGCCCAAGGAGGGGATGGGGATAGTGTTGGGAGAGAGAATGTACTTGGTCGGGATGCTGGAGAATCAAACTAGCTAAACCTTTATATACATATTTATGCTTGTTTAATCAGGGTAACTCATAGATGAGGGTCACTAGCTAAACCTTTATATACATATTTATGCTTGTTTAATCAGGGTAACTCATAGATGAGGGTCTTGTTTATTCTTTTTGAGACTGGGTCTCTCACTGTGTAGCCCTGGTGGGCCTGAAACTTATTATGTAGACCAGGCTGGCCTTGAACTCTGAGAAATCTACCTGCCTCTGCATCTTGAGTGCTAGGACTAATGGCATGTGCCACCACGCCTGATCACAAGCTTCATTTCTTTTCACTTTCTGAGATGGAGTTTAGCCATGTAGTCCACACTGGCCTTGAACTCCTGATCCTCCTGCCTTTCCCAGCTGCTGAGATTATAGGCGTAGAGGATCACACCTGGGTTTCCATAACCATTTTAAAATTGTATATTTTATCAACTGGCTCACTGCAAATTTTTAATGAACTATATTGTCTGCTAAGATGTTTGAAAACTGCATTTTTTACCCAACCTGACTGTTAGCATTTATATAACTTTGCCAACTTAGTACCTATATGATTACTCTTTTAATTTGTGTTTCTTTAATTATTTATCAATTTCAGCATTTTTGCAAGTATATTGGCCATTACATATTTTTGTGCTTCATGTTCTATTAGTAGATAATGTGAGTGATTATGCTTTGAAAAGAATCTAACATGTCTAATTGGAGTCTTTCTGTAATAGTGGCAGTTTATGTTTAAGTATCATATGTTTCAGCAGATAAAAATTTGCTTGCATTAGTTTCTTAAAATGTTAGTAGCTTTAATATTGCTGTCAGGAGTGGAGGCTTGTTTAATTAATATCTGTTAATTAGAACTAGCAGCTGGTAATGTAAAAATACTCTCGTGGGAGGTAGCACAGTTCAGTGGAAAAAACACTGGCTTTGGAACAAGGATTCTTTAATTCAGATCCCAATTCTGTCACTTGAGCAAATTATTTAAACTTTCTGAGTCTTACTTTCTTCTGAAAAATTGGAATAATGATACTTCAGTTATAGGATTTTCATGAGACTAAATTAAGATACTATTTGAAAAGCAATTATATATTTGGTAAATACTCTTTGTGGTTTCATAAGTCTTAAAACCGATAAAGTATATGATTTTATCTTTATAAAATGGAATACATTCATGAGTAGAAGGTAGAGAAAATAAAGAGCGTAAAGAAGTTACCTTTGACTTATCATCTGAAAATAACCAAATTTTAGGAATTTTGGCTTTAGGATTTTTTTCACATTTATTTGTTTAGTGTGAGTGTGCATGTTTGTGTGTTTGTATATGTGGGCCACATGATGGAAGGAAAGAACTGATTGTCAGAGTTGTTCTCTTACTTCCCCATGCACACTGTGGCGTATACATGTCCACACACAGACACATGCACAATAAATAAATGAATGTAAAAAAAGAAGGGAGTTTGGTGTTAGTTTTTAATTGATAATTATTGTTGAGTTCAGGGGACTGTCTTCTTAGATTATGCATATTTAAAAATTGTGAATGGATGGTGGGTATTGTAAAATACATTTGATGTACCCATTGAGATAATTATATGATTTTTAACAAAATGAGTTTTGTTAGTCTATATTACATATATCAGGTATTGGTAAATTATGACTTGCATTTGTATGGCCTGTGAAATAAGCATGTCTTTTTTAAAAATGTATTTGAATAGTTGTAAACAAATAAACATAAAACCACAGAATATGTAGTAGAGACACAGTCCTACATGGAATTATGTCTTAGTCCTTTCTTTTGCTGCTATAACAGAACAGCACATTCTTGGTAATCCATACAAACAGAAACTTATTTTTCACAGTTCTGGAGAGTGGGAAATCTACCAAGAAGATGCTGGTATTTGGTGAAGGCCTTTCTGCATCATCCTGTTGCAGACAACAAAATGTAAGAGAATGAGACAGGGAAGGCAGATAAACTTATCCGTAAGACCCCAAACAAAAAACATCAAATTCCAGGTGTGGAGAAAGGGGAACTCTTACTCACTACTAGTGGGAGTGCAAACTGGTGCAGCCCCTGTGGAAACCAGTGTGGAGGTTCCTCTAAAAGCTCAAACTTGCTTTACCATGTGGTCCAGGCCTTCTGCTCTTGGACATACACCTAGGAGACTATATCCCATTACAGAAACACCTGCTCATACATGTTCATTGCTGTCTTGTTCATATTAGCAAGAAATTGGAAACAACCTAGATGTCCATCAACTGATGAATAGATAATGAATGCGTGGTACATATACACAGTGGAATATTATTCAGCTCTTAAAACATAGAATTATGAAATTTTCAGGTAAATGGATAGAATGGGAAATGATCATTCTGAGTGAGGTAACCAGACCCACAAAGACAAACATCAAATGTTCTCTCTCATAGCTGGATGCTAGCTTTGAAATCTTAGATATGCATGTTTCAAATTGAAAATCCAGAGAAGTCAGGAAACTAATAAATGGCCATTGCCAGGGGCCAGGGAGGCTTCTTGGGAGGGGTGGTAGAATACAATGATATCGAGGGAGAAAGGGAAATAATGAAGTAGGAAGGGTTAAATGTGGAGGGGAAGGTAGGGCAGAGGAGGGAGTATGGGGAAGGCTAACTAGCACTAAAGGCCTTTAGAAAAAAAATATGGAAAACTACTACTCTAGAAGCTTCTTAAAGTATTTATGTATGCATGATGTGCTGGATAGCTTTAGTGTCAACTTTATACTGAGCAGGGGCCAGGGGAGCAAGCCAGTAAGCAATGTTCCTCCATGGCCTGTGCTCCAGCTCCTGCCTCCAGGTTCCTGCCCTGAGTTCCTACCTTGGGCTCCCTGGTGAACTGTGACCCAGGAGATGTAAGATAAATAAACCCTTTCCTCCCCAAGTTGGCATTGGTCAGAGTATTTTGTCACAGCAATGGAGAAAGAAACTAGGACACATGATAAGAATAGCTTAAAAGGATTTACCTTATAATAGGTAAATTTTTTTCTACTAGACACCATAGGCTAACAAAATGAAATTCCAATGGCAGGAATGGACTCCTCTCTTGAAGCTATTGACCAAGGGTTCCACAGACCATCAAACAATACTGGCCATAGCCCCTGCTCTTGTTTACCCACCAGAACTTGATGGTAAGACCCTATTGCTGTAGATACTACATGCATGAGCTGTGGAACAACATGGAAAAAATCAAGTTGGTGCTGATTTCAGAGCTTAATTTTTACTGACTAGCTTTAATAGTGCTGGAAGGTGCTATGCATGCTACTTCAAGAGAAATTATCAAACTAATTATCCTATGAAGTGGCTCTTAAATCAGTCAGGGAGTGATTGGTTACTTCCACAACATTTGTGCCACTCTGCACCAGTGGGCATCTCTTGCCAGGCCAGTTGTTGCTGTACCTCTCAGGAGTCACAGCTGCATAGAATTGATGATTACTTTTCCTTCCAGTAGTAGCATGCAGACCTAATTTCTGACAAAAAAAATTGCAAAAACTATACATTAGAGAAAAGGCTGCCTCCTCAACAAATGGTGTTAGAAAAACTAGATATCTGCATGGAGAAGAATGATACTAGATCCCCATCTATCACTATGTACAGTATCATCTCCAAATGGATCAAAGACTTAAATTTATGACCTGAAACTGTCAAAATGTTTGAGTAAAGTGTAGGTAAAATCCTTTGAGACACAGGTATAGACAAGAATTTTCCAAATAAGACTTTAGTTGTTTGGGAAATAAATGTGAACTCATGAAATTAAAAAAGCTCTGCATACCAAAGTAAGCAGTTAACTGAGTGGAGAGACAGCATTCAGAATGGGAGAAAAAGCTTTGCATGCTATACATCTGACAGAGGATTAATATCTAGAACATACAAAGAACTAAAAAGGGGGTGGATCAAGGAGCTGTGTATGTGTGAGTGGCATGAAAGTAGGGGCATGGCTAGTTGGGAAGAAGGGGGTCCACAGGAGTGAGGTGGGATAACTGAAGTTAATGGGGGTGAATATGATCACAATACATTGTATACTAGTATGAAATCATTGAAAGTTAAAAAAACTAATTAAAAAAGTAAAATATAGCTGGGCACGGTGGCACATGCCTTTAATCCCAGCACTCTCAAGGTAGAGGCAGGTGGATCTCTGTGAGATTGAGGTTAGCCCGGTCTACATAGTGAGTTTCAAGCCAGATGGAGCTATAGGGAAGCCCATCTCAAAAGAACAAAAAGAAAATTAAAAAAAATAAATTATAGTAGAAGAATAAGAAGGAAAAAAACCTAAAAAGGCAGGACAAGAAAAAGTAAAAAACCCAGTTAATGATGGGACATGGAACTGGAGAGTTCTCAAAAGATGAAGCACAATTATAAGTAAATATATGAAAAAATACTCAACTTTATCAGCCATGAGAGAAATGTAAATTAAATCTGCACTGAGATTCCATCCCACCCATCAGAATGACAGTCATTAAGAACAAATACTGGAGAGTGCAGACAAAAATCCCTATACCCTGCTGTTGGGAATATGAACTAGTCTAACCAGTATGGAAATCAGTACTGAGGTTCTTCAAAAAATTAAAAATAAATCCACTGTAAAGCACAGGTAAATCACTACTGGGCATTTACCATAAGAACTTTAAGTCATTATACCACAGAGCTATTTGTACATGTTTATAGCACTATTCATGATAACTGAATTATAGAATGAACCCTAGAAGCCCAGCATCAGAGGAATGGATAAAGTAAATGTGGTACATACTTCAGTCACAGGATTTGGAGGAATGAGGCTGGTATTGACCTGGAAGCTTCTTCCCTGGGGACTCAACTCTCATAATATTGGAAGGGAGAAAAGTTACCAACAGTCCTACCCTGCTGTAAAGCCTGTGAACAAAAGCAACCTTGGCAAGATATCCCCAATGGTGCAATAAGAACACTTGTATCCTGGGGGTAACCAGCAGCTCATAATTGGACTTAAGGCCCACTCAGTAGAGGGAGGCCATGTGTGGTATTCTAAACCTAGCCAAATACCTGTAGCTGGACAGCCATACACCCTAGAGGAGAACCTAGTACTGCTCTTTTTTCTAAATTAATAGAGGCTCCAACTGTATTTTGAATATGTATAGCCATAGATAAATACAGTTCTCACTCCTCCTCAAAGAAGTTTCTTTTTACAGCAGAAGGAAGCCACTATAGAAATCTACAACTGGTGTAGATGCAGAGTGTAAGTGACCTTGGGGTGCCCATCCCCAGTTGAGACATCTACAATGCAAGCCCTGTGCCTGAGGCTCTGGGAACACCAAGGAAGAGGCAGCAGAATGATTGGAAGTGCCGGATGGCCAGGAGGACTGCTGCCAGTTAGTGTTCTAGACGTGGTGGGATGCCACACCTAGGAACTCTCAACAATACTGTTGCTCACATGCTGTGTACAAGACAATACTAGTGACATGCCAGTATGGATGGGGAGAATTTAACATGGCCCTGTCCCTAGATGAAGGGCTACAGATAGTCAATGGCTGCTGAAGCAGGGAGAATCAGATTTCTCTAGGGACGAGCCTCCTGATAGATTATCCAATCTCAAGTGGTCAGCTCTAAAAGCTTAGACATACAAGAAGCAAATTGAACACTAATAAGCACATGGATGTATATATCTATATATACATATGTGTATATATGTATATGTGTTTGTATATGTATGTATGCATGCATGTATGTGTATATATGCATGTAGCAATAATAATTATTGAAGAAGAGGTCATGAATTTGAGAATGGATAGTGGATAATATATGGAAGGAACAGAAGAGAGAGATGAGAGTGATGTGAATACAGTGTACTCATGTATGAAATTCTCAAAAACTTAAGAAGATGTGGTCTGTATATACAATGAATTTTGTTTCATCTATAAAGAACACAGCCATTTTTGCAGGAGAATGGATGCAACTGCAGATAATCATTTTGGGTGAATAAGTTAGTTTCAGAAAGACAAATACCATATATTTTCTTTGATACGTGACTCCTAGATTTTAGATAGATATATAAAATCATGTGTGTATATAGAATGAAGTTAGGGATGAAACTATCAATGGGGACAAAGTGAAAACGTGGGAGGGAGGAGAAAAACGAGGGTAACAGAGTATAGGTAAAACACACTCAAAGTGTATTACATGTGTATGTGGGTGTCCTCATGTAGCCTAGTACTGTGTACAGCGAATACAAATTAATGCAAATAAAATATATAAAACAATTTAAAGATCCTTCAACTGACACACCCTGATTATAATTATAGTCAATATTTATCATATAATTCATTTTCACAGAATAGGATTATTAACATTATTACTTAATTTTAAAGTCTTATCATTTTTACTTTAATCCCATATGTTTTTATCTTCCTAATGACTTACACCACTGAGACTCACAGGATAGTCAATCATATTTCAAGGTCAGGAAAGAAGGATTAAGAAAGCAACAGCTCTCATATCCTCTTTTATAAGTAACAATTTAATAGGGAAAATTCAATTTTGAAGCTGGAAGCTTCATTAAATGTCATTTCATTTTTGTTCACCTGAATAACAGAAAAATATGTACTTTTCAGTTTAAACTTATTGTGGCCTAAGTTACTGTTTTCAAAGGACATATTTTATATGTCATTTTGAAATACTCTTTCATGCTTGAATTTGTTCTCAATGAGTAGTTACTTGAAATTAGAACTATTGCTTCCTGAGTACTTTGAGTAGATTATATTTTAAAATTATTTTTCATTATCAAGTTCAACCTACTCTGCATCATTAAAGACATCTTCATTTTATGTAAGTAAGCATTCATATTATAAAAATTAAAAAACAAAAACCTTTCATGCAGTCCCATTTATAATTTGTATATAGCCATTATTAAAACTTCCACAAACCAACCTAGAGTATGTTCATTTTGTACTCCCTCCTTTAAGATAATGGAGACCTTATTTTAATGTTCAACCTACTCTGCATCATTAAAGACATCTTCATTTTATGTAAGTAAGCATTCATATTATAAAAATTAAAAAACAAAAACCTTTCATGCAGTCCCATTTATAATTTGTATATAGCCATTATTAAAACTTCCACAAACCAACCTAGAGTATGTTCATTTTGTACTCCCTCCTTTAAGATAATGGAGACCTTATTTTAATCTTCATTGTCAAAGAATCATTCTGGCACTCATTAGAATATGGAATTTAGGGATACAAAAGTGCAAACAGATCGACCAGTTAGAGGTTAACAGTATAATCCTGACCAAAAAAGTCAGTGGCCTAGAACCGGTGGAAGGGTAGGGATGGTGAGATTCTGGTGTGCATTTTGAAGGCAAAACTTAAGAAAATTTTCTTGATGTAAATGTGAGGGAGATGAGTCAAGGATTACCCCTTAGCAGCTAGACACATGGGATTGCATTTAGGAATGGTTATTAGGATTATTTAAAACTCATTTTATTTTGACGAAATAAAAATAAAAGTAAAGATCCTCAGAAAAATCTGTGTACGTAATACTCTGCTCCTGAATGTGCTAAAATATATTTAGCCATTTTTCTGTCACTCTTAAGGCTTCAGATGAACATCATGTAGTTACATCTTTTAAAAAATTATTTTAGTGAGCTTTTTTTACATTTCATACAACCAACCGTTCTTAATAAAATCTAGCTTCCTTATACAACAGTGTCATTATATCTTTGACTAGCTGACTATGTACTCGGACTGCTCAAGCAGCAGATTTGCTTGGTCAAAGATACCAGTGTTTTAAAGTTTTGTATGATTTTTTTCCTTTAAAATATTGGATACGTTTTTTTTTTTTTTTTCCCAGCTCCAATATTTTTCTTGCAGAGGACCTAATTCCATCCTTATTAGCTTTAGGTATTATTA
>NW_008342013.1:549289-553835 GCF_000622305.1 Nannospalax galili
CAAGAACCTTTATGAAAGTGTCAGAAAGGAAAGGAAAATTGTCATGTTTTTCGTTAAGCATAAGAAGGAGCAATGAGTTTTCCCCCATAGGTTATTTTTATTCCTATAATTTCATGTAAAATTAATTTGTTATTTTAGGGTTGTCCGAGAAAAGAGACAATATTATACTGAATGCTTATACTTGGTTAAACACAGTGCAATGGACTTTGTATTATTTTAGTTAGCAGTCACAACACACTGAGGGATAAGTATTATTGCTTATAGAAATGAAAGAAAATTATTTCAAAGAACTTGACAGCATAAATGATGAAGTTGCTTTATAAGTTAAGCACTTACCTACTTTGCTTAAAATGTTTGATTCTCTTTGAGCTCTTCATATCTTTAAGGATTTTTTTTTCTGTTGAAAAATTATAATTCTAACTTGTCATACTAAGAGATCTTCGTATTTTATATTTAAGAAAAATCAAATACTTTATACTTACTTAGTAGGAAGCTTGACAAACAATATTTTTTTGTGTTAACAAGATTATTTTCTTGTCAAAATAATGAAAATAATTCCAAGTTTAGCTTAAAACTGACATTTCTAGAGAAGAAAATATGCATATTATGTTAGCTGTCATGTATTGCCCACTTAAAGAAAACTTAATAGCAATGAATATGATTTTCCCTTCAAGCCTCTTAATCTCTTGGTCCTAACTGAAAGATTGAGAAGCAATAGGCCTCTTAAGCACAGTCATGATTAATCAGCCTATATAGATCAGAAAACTATTTTCTGAACTTTAGAAGAAGTTATACAACTTGTAGTTAAAATCAACACTTTATTGAATGGAACACCATGAGATACTGGCTCTTTTCCTTTTTGGTATTGGGTCTCGAATCCAGTTTTAAATAATATTCATATGCACATCTGTATTATTATTACATACATGTATAAAGAAATAGTAGTAGATGCATAAGCTATACAAGTTTGTATCTATGCAATATATGTTTATGTACTAAATAAAACATATTTATATAAAACAATTTTTATATGGCACATGCTATTATGTGCATACATTTATATGTATACACATGTATGTATATATTAGAACTTATGTTGTTAGAAACATTCTCTGATGTGTTTTGGGCATGTCTTTGACATTAGCTTGTCCTCTCTTTTCTTCTTTTTTGTAGATTTATTTTTGTTTCCATGTATTTTTGTGCACCATGTGAGTGCTTGGTGCCTGTGGAGGCCAGAAGAGGGCATTGGATCCCCTGGAACTGGAATTATAGGTGGCTGTGTGCTTCTATGTGGGTACTGGGAACAGAACCTATGCCCTCTGTAAGAGTAGCATGTCTCCAGCTAGGCATGTCCATTTTTTTCATTGGCTGTTCACCCTTAGGTCACTTTCAATAATTAGTGCTGTGCTGTCCTCAGGTGGCAAGTGCTTTCATTCACATGGTCTCATCTGAATTTCCCAATCCTGTCTTTTAGCTAAGGTTTAGATTAAAATTGTGTATTTCATGGAATTTTTCTTTTTCTGAAATTAAGATATGCCTTTTATTAAATAGCTGACCAGAGCAAATTTTATGCAGGAAATTGGTTGATTTCTATCATACTAGCCTTTTAAAGAAACACATATATATGTGTGTGACTTGGTATTTTTAAATGAGTTTTTTACTGTAGTCTAGATTTTTCATAGTACTTTGATTAGAATAATTCCTTCTAATGCACTATTTCTTTGATGTTCTAGACTCTAAGTAGCCAAATGATTGCCAGGATTTCAACATGGCTCTGAGTACTCTTTAGAGATAGTCATTAATTATATGGCTTTGAGACCTTAGGCCAGGTTTGAGCGATAATAGTCTATTAATAAATAGAATTCTTTAAAAATACCAAGTCACACATTTTGTTATTTTTATTTTATGCATGTAAGTATTGTATGTGCATGTATGTACCTGTGTCATGCAATGTCTGTGGAGATCAGAGGAGGGTGTCTGGATCCCCTGGAACTGGAGTTACAGATGGTTGTTGGCTTCCATGTGAGTGCTGGGAAGTGAACCTGGGTCCTCTACAAAAACAGCTAGTAGCAGCTTAACTGCTGAGCCATCTCTCCAGCCCATAAATAGAATTCTTATAGAAGTAATATTAATAGAAGAAATAGAATAAATTTACTTTTCTCTTGTTCAGTTTAACTTGTTCAGTTCATGCACTGGAGAGAGGGCTCAGTGGTTAAGAGCACTTGTTGCTTTTGCAGAGGACCTGGGTTTAGTTTGCAGTACCTGGGAGACAGCTAACAGCTGGTACTTAACTCCAGTTCCATGGGATCTGAGGCCGCCTTCTGGCCTTTTTGGGTACCAGACACAGATGGAGTATACTTAAATACATGCAGGCAAAATACTCATAAACATAAAATAAAAATAAACAAAACTTAAAAAATTAAAAGTAACATGCAATTAGAAAATGAATAAAGAATTAGAGTTATTAGCAAAGTTCTTAAAGTCATATGTCAGTACATTTTGGAGTCAGAATTTGAACTCAGAACCTGTACAACCACATAGTTCTGGTAGTTCCCAGTGTGGAATTTCATTCAGAGTTTCAGACTTTTATTTTCTCTTATGAGAGATTAAAAAAAAAAATAACTCCAAACCCACAGAATGGGAAAAAATCTTCACCAGTGACACATCTGCCAGAGGTTTACATCCAGATATATAAAGAACTCAAAAAACAAAGAACCAAGAAAACAAATGACGCAATTAAAAGAAGAATTAAATATCTAAACAGAGTTCTTAGAGTTCTCAAAAGATGAAACAAAGATGGCAAACATCTTAAAAAGTGTTCAGCATTGTTAATAATTAGGGAAATGCAAATTAAAATCACTTAAGATTTCACCTTACCCCAGTCAGACTGGCTAAGATCAAGAGAACAAGTGATACCAAATGCTGGTGAGGATGTGGAGAAAAGGGAATGCTTATCCACTGCTGGTGAGATTGTAAACTCATGCAACCCCTCTGGAAAGCAGTGTGGAGAACTCTCAAAAAACTACAAATGAACCTACCATATGACCCAGTTATACCACTCCTTGGCATATACCCAAAGAACTCATCCTATTGCAGAGACACTTGTACATCCATGTTTGTTGCTGCTCTTTTCACAATAGCTAAGAAATGGAAGCAACCTAGGTGTCCCTCCACTGACGAGTAAATAATGAAAATGTGGTATATATACACAATGGTGTTCTACTGAGCAGTATAGAAAGATGAAATAATGAAATTTTCAGGTAAATGGATGGTCTAGAAACTGTTATACTAAGTGAAGTAACAAAGACTCAGAAAAACGAAAGACATACGTTCTCCCTCAGATGTGGATCCTAGCACCAAATCCTTATAAATAGATGGAATCCCACTGAAATGGGCCAACGGCCCATGGAAAACAGAGGATGCAGAGACCTGAAAGTTCAGTGTCTTGCCACAATGGGAAGAAGATCATCCCACACCTACCACCCCCTCCAAGGCTCAGGGACTTTTGCAGAAGAGGTTTGTGGCAGAAAGAATGTAAGAGCCAGAGGAAGGGGTGGAATGTTAACTGGAGGAGTTGAGGGCGGAGTCAGTTACCCCTTCCACCCAATCAGTGGAACTTAGCTACATGTAGGGGAGGAACTAAGGATGTGCATAAGCTGAGAATGCCATGAGGTACCTCTCTTGCCATTTCGTGCAGCTGTTGGGCAGAGGATCTATATTTGAGTGTGGACTTTCCAGCACAGCTGTTAATTGGGGACACCACTCTTCTGTAAATAAACCCCCACCCTATGCTCTGTTAGCGAGCCCAATAAACTCGTTAGGATTTTCAAAAAGAAAGAAAAAGAACAGAGCTGGAAACCTTCATTATTCTACCAAAGTTGACCCCATGTTGGCAAATCCTTTGGTCTTTGATTTCTTACCCCTAATTTAAAGTTAATCCTATACTGGCATATATATATTTTTTATGTAACCTGCTTCATGTTATTTCTGGAAAAATGTGTTAAAATAGCCTTTCTTGGATTAAAAAAAATATAACAAAACAACTCTAAAACTGGTTTAAAAATTTAGAAAATTAGAGTAATTTTTGAAGTATTTCAATCTGCAGTTTTTATATAGCAAATTATTTACTTCAAGTGAATATTTATAAACGTTATTTGAAGTTTAGGCCTGCCTAACTTGGTGATAAGAAAGCACAGAAATGAGGCAGATGTGAAACCTTTGAAAGATGAACATTTTTACTTTGTGAAATCATACTCAGTACACGCTTTAAAACTTGATCTTATTTTCTGCTTTTGGTTCCATCTTTTCTCTTTCCGGAACACATATCACTGGTCTGTCAGGAGCTGAACATCCTGGCGTGGTCTTCTATGGCTCCTATATCGCTTCTTTGTTTATACATTCAGTTTTTAGTTTTAGGCTCCAAAGTCTACATTCCTCTTCAATCTTTCTGCTACAGTGTTTTATATCGGTAGTCACCTTTTAATTTCTAAGGAGTTATTTTAATTTCTAGTTTTTTTAATAGCATCTTTTAAGTTGAACTTTTGCG
>NW_008342013.1:554535-566798 GCF_000622305.1 Nannospalax galili
TTCTAAATGAGCTCACAGCCCATTCTATCTAAAGCAAAGCCAGGTACCAAGGCTTGTCTACATACAGACAACATTTCCTTCTAAGTGAGCCCACAGCCCGTTCTATCCAAAGCAAAGCCAGGTACCAAGGCTTGTCTACATACATACAACATTTCCTTCTAAGTGAGCCCACAGCCCGTTCTGTCTAAAGCAAAGCCAGGTACCAAGGCTTGCCTACATACATTTCCTTCTAAGTCTCTAAATGAGCTCACAGCCCGTTCTATCTAAAGCAAAGCCAGGTACCAAGGCTTGTCTACATACATACAACGTTTCCTTCTAAGTGAGCCCACAGCCCGTTCTGTCTAAAGCAAAGCCAGGTACCTAGGCTTGTCTACATACACCATTTCCTTCTAAGTGAGCTCACAGCCCGTTCTATCTAAAGCAATGCCAGGTACCAAGGCTTGTCTACATACACCATTTCCTTCTAAGTGAGCTCACAGCCCGTTCTATCTAAAGCAATGCCAGGTACCAAGGCTTGTCTACATACACCATTTCCTTCTAAGTGAGCTCACAGCCCGTTCTATCTAAAGCAATGCCAGGTACCAAGGCTTGTCTACATACACCATTTCCTTCTAAGTGAGCTCACAGCCCGTTCTATCTAAAGCAATGCCAGGTACCAAGGCTTGTCTACATACACCATTTCCTTCTAAGTGAGCTCACAGCCCGTTCTATCTAAAGCAATGCCAGGTACCAAGGCTTGTCTACATACACCATTTCCTTCTAAGTGAGCTCACAGCCCGTTCTGTCTAAAGCAAAGCCAGGTACCAAGGCTTGTCTACATACATACAACATTTCCTTCTAAGTGAGCTCACAGCCCGTTGTATCTAAAGCAAAGCCAGGTACCAAGGCTTGTCTACATACAACATTTCCTTCTAAGTGAGCCCACAGCCCGTTCTGTCTGAAGCAAAGCCAGGTACCAAGGCTTGTCTACATACAGCATTTCCCCAGTTTTCCTTTTTCCTCATTTTAAATGTGAATCACCAACAAAATTATTTTCCACAGATTTGATCAAAACCTTGTTCCTGTTACAAGGACTATATAACAAATTACTCCAACATATAATGGCATCAAAATACTGTTTATTATGGTCATGCATTCTCTCCTTGAGAACACCAGACAAGGCATAGCAGAGATTGCTGTGCTCTGCTGGTATGTGCAGTTCAACAGAAGGCTGGAGTGTACAGTCATCTGAAGGTTCATTCACACATCTGACTGTTGCTAGAAGTTTGTAGCATAAGACCTTAACTAGGTTATGAGCTGAATTTCTGCACTCATAGTTTGTCATGTGACCAAGCCACCTCACAGAATAATGGCTGGATCCCAACAAAGAAGACAGGGGACAGGACAAAGCAGGGAAGGAGTGGAGAGAGAGGAGGAGGACGAAGGGTGAGAATATGCATGAAGATTTTTATGGTGAGTCTTAAATGGCATGTTTACTTCATTAAAACTCACACAAATTCTAAGAGGGAAATGTCATGGTAAGCTAATGTTCTGGAAGCTATTGTGGGACCACAAATACTGCTGTGGTCTTTTTTTTTTTAAATGGCATCCAATATGAAAGAAAATGATTAACAGAAAAAAAATATACATCTCACAAAATGAGAATTCAGAGTACTGAAGAGAACTTTTTTTTATTGTTAAACAGGAAATAGTCAACTACCACTTAAGAAACAAACTACTTGGGCATTTGGGACACAAATTTGACTCTAGGAGGGTGCAGCTAAGGGAGGGGATCTAAATAAGATAAAAATGCATACAATTTGCAAAAATTCAATTTAAAAGATGCTATAAAAAACAAGAAGAAATTAAAATAACTCCTTAGAACTTAAAAGATGACTATCAGTGTAAAAAATTCTAACAGAAAGATTGAAGAGGAACATAGACTTTAAAGTCTAAAACTGAAAAAAACTGAATGTATAAACATAGAAGCAATAAAGGAGCCATAGAAGACCATGCCAGGACATTCACCTCCTGACAGACCAGTGATATGTGTTCTGGAAAGAGAACAGAAAAGAACAAAAAGTGATTTTTTTTTAACTCTAAATTTGAGTACTGCTAACAATAAAGGCAATCAGTAGGGGAATGAACTGGGTAATTTGAGAAAAATGACTTGGTAGTTGTAGTGAAGGGTGAGAGAGGTAATAAAATGTCTTGAGGGCATGAAACAAATATCAAAAAAATGGTAGAAAGGCCAAACTTGGAAGGGAGAGGGATAAAGAAGTGAGGAAAGAGGTCATACAGTTAGTTTGAGTCTATATTGAAAACAATTTTTAAAATATTTCTGTTTATTATATATTTTTTGTTTTATATGTAGATTAGCTTTCAAAAGAAAGTTATTCAACCAATCACTATTCCTGAACCCAGAGAAACAAATAATTTTTATAGGCAAGTGAAATGCAGAGTAGAGGGCCCGTTGTAAAAGTGGAGAGAACTACCAAAGTCCAAATATTGTTTGTTAAAAAACTGTAGCTTTGGGGCTGGAGAGATGGTTCGATGGTTGAGCATATTGGTTGCTCTTGCAGAGGACCTAGGTTCAGTTTCTAGCACCCACATGGTGGCTAACAACCATCTATAACTTCAGTTCCAGGGGATCTGACATCCTCTTCTGTCCACTGTGGGCATTGCATGACATGGGTACACTTACATACATGCAGGCATAACAGTCATACACATAAAATAAAAATAAATAATGAAATTAAAAAGAACTGTGACTCCAGATAGGCTAACTCGATCCCAGTGGATGAACTTGCACTGAGGGGCATCTGGGAACACTAACTTGACACTATAGGCCTTAACATAAATGTATGAATTCTAGTGGGAGGGCTGTGGGCTATGGAAGGGTGCCAGTGGGGATGGGGGTATAAAGATTAAGATGTTTCGTATGAAATACAAAAAAATCAGTTAAAATTAACAAAAAGAACAATATTAACAGAAAAAATAAACCAAACAAAAAAGTTGGTACCAGCTATAAATGAAACAGAATAAAATGCTGGCTTGCATTTTAGATATTCTCTGTATTAATTACCTCTTAACATAGCATACTAAAAGTGCAGAGGATATCTAACTCATTTTCTTATATTTTAATAAATATGTTTTATTTTTAAAAGCCCAAATAATTGTAAAATAAGGATTTATTTATTAGATTTCTTGTTAAAAAGGAAGGCTCACTATGCTCATCTAACTTGAAATCACATGCATGTACATTTATAGCTGAAATTCTTGGGGTTTAGTGCTTCTCTTGGTATTTATCACAATGTACAAGAACTCAATCAAGTTGTTTTTAGGAGCATATTTGGAACATAAACAGAGTGTGACAGAGAACCAAATTTTATATATGTGTAGGTTATTTTTATTTTTATTTTTGGGATAAACCACTAGCTAAAACCTATCCAGTCAAGCAGGAGATATGAGAGATTATGCATGTAAACACAGTGTCTGTCCTGTAGGTGCAAGAATTTAAGTCAATTCTAGGGGGATTTCTGAACATCTGAAATGACATAAAGACTCCTAAAAGGAAAGTTCAGTAAACAGCCACTGAACGAGAGCTCCTGGAGTAAGAAGAAAGAGAAAGAAATGATTCCTCATGCTTCCGCCATAGCAATTAAAAAGTAGATACTTTCAGATTGAAAGAGCCAGAGGGAGTGGATGACCACAAGGAAACAAAGTCTTCCAGACAGCTGGTCATTTGTTCATATGAACTTATAGTAATGGTGACAGCATGTACAAGTCAACTCTACGCAAGCTTAAACCAGATAAAATACCAACATAGGCATGGGGAAGTGGGTAAGAAATCCCAACCCAACCTTAGGAACTAAGACAATTGATGGCTGCTGGAAAATGGAAAGACAGTGTTTTATAAGGATGGGACTCTTGGTGGGCCCAGTGGATGGATCCACACTGAAAGACATGGGGGGACACAAATCATACTTTGTAGGCTATACTATATGTATAAGAAAGTTCATTAAATTGGGCAGGGAGCAGTGGGGGGAGGTGTGGAGAGGGGAGCAGATCTAAATGCCATCAAACTATATTGTATGAAAATTGCAATAATTTAATAAAAAGTAGATACTTTCAAACTGCTAATAACAGTAGATATTATAAACAGTCCAAGTTTTAGAAAAATTTCCCCTTAATATACATTTCTTGAGAGATTATAAATCAATATAATAGTTGAAAATATTTTTGCTTTTAAAATTTGTGCATGTGGACATCAAAGAACAGCTTGTCAGGCTTGGTTGTCCTCTTTCACCATGTGAGTCCTGGGGATCAAACTCAGGTTGTCAGACTTGGTGGCAAGTGTCTTTACCCATTGAGCCATCTCACCAGCCCAATATGTATCAAATTCTTAAAGTGGTTTTAAACTTAGCAATTCCTTTTTAGAAACATAATAATAACATTAATGAACAGCAGCTCTTATAAGGGGCTTACTATACATGTATCAGGCTCTGTATTACACAGCTGCTACAAAGTTGAGGATTTAGAATTTAAACTTGGGAACTCGGGTTCCAAAGCCTGTGCTCAAACAATTGTTGCTGCCTTACTAGGAGTATGCGTACCACAGCATTGCTTATAACAGGAACAGTTTAGAAGTTTAGAAATAAACTAAATATCATGTAACCAAAAAAAAAAAAAAACCCAGAACAAACCAAAACAAACAACCACAGCAGCAACGACAAAAACAAACCCCAAACACATAGCTTGTCAGGGGTTAAATTTCAAGACAATCTTTTCTCTATGATATTTCTATTTTTCTAAAAACACAGCATATAAAAAAAGTTATGTTGACTACCAGGGTTTATGGATTCCTAGTTACAAAGGATCTTTCTTCTCTTGATTGACATATGGGAGAAAGTGGGACATGTACACTGACATGTAGCATCCAGGAGGATTATGGGAGTGAAGATCAGATTTCCTAGGACTATCAATGGAAAGCATTATTTATTGCACGTTTATTATATGTCTGGCTCTCTCAGAGCTACTTCAAGTATATTATTGTTTTCAGTAGTCACATCAACCTATGAGATGGAGAACATAATTTTCTTTTATAGAGTAAGCAAATAATCTGGGATGTTAATAATTTGATCATTTTCCTCAGCTACCAAATATTAGAGTAGGGTTGTATATTTAGATGTATAGACTCTAAGATTCCCACTCTTTTATTATATTTCAAGTGTGGATGGAAAGTGACAGTAGGAGATATGCATTTTTTTCTTTGAGAAATTAGACAACTCAGTAAGAAAAGAAATGATTTCATGATCACCTGAAAGAAGTCTGTGGTCAGGTGAAGTGTGAGGAAATTAAGAGTCCTGAAATATACCTAACATGAAAGTAATGATTCTGAAATGCACGAAAATTTGGAGGAGAGATATAAAGAGAAACCCGAGGATTTGGGCTTGAATAAATAGGGGGACACGAAACTTTGTTACTATATTAGCTCTAAAATATAAGGTGCTTGTATGTCTGTTTATAATGTGTTTTTTTTCTCAGGAAAATTTACTGCGACACCTGCTATGAAAGAGATTCATGTTATGCATGCTAAAATGAGAGCCCTGTGGCATGGTGATAGCAAATATAAAAAGGAAGCTGGCTACTGAGTGAAATTGGAAAAATATATGGAAATCATTAAGGATGATACTTAAAAAAATCTGTTTTCTTTGGCTGTGAGAGGCTAGTGCTTATACACACCGCATATTACCAAGGCAGTGGCTCTCAAGCCTTGCTGGAATGCTGTTAGAACAGTTTTTATATTTCATAAGTTACCAAGGCATCAGTAGAATAGCTGTTTTTTTTTTATTTTTTTTGGTCCTTTTGAGCTAGAGTTTCCCTGTACCCCAGCTGGCCTGGAATTCACTATGTAGTCCAGGCTGGTCTTGAACTCACAGACCGCCTGCCTCTGTCTCCCAAGTGCTGGGATTAAAGGCATGCGCCACCAGGCCAAGCACAGAGTATCTATTTTAAACTAACATTTTTACAGGAAAGTGTCTTTGCTGTTTCAAGATGATATGAAAGAACAGAGCATTCATAAATACCCTCAATAGCATTTAAATTCATAAGTTTTCAGTGAGACAATGAAGGAGGCTGTTTATTTCTAAGTTCTGTGTTATCATTTGCTACTTATTAAAAGGAAAGTATACTAAAAAAGAGAATTCTTTCCAAATGAAAAAACCAACAGCTGCCTGCCTTTCATTCCGTTCTACTGGTAGTAAAGCTCTCAATAAAAGGAAAGGTTTGAGAATTATGTACTCCCATCTATTGCAGTTCTTTTAGGTGCGGTAGTGCACCAGCCTTTGACCACAATTTCCACTTTTTCTTTGAAGTATTGATTTTCTGCTTATGATTAGAGATAAGAAGTGAAGTCATTGACTGCAGGCAGACAATCAAATATCTGTTGATATTGTATGTATTTATAGTTCTACGAGACAGAATTCAAACTCTAAGAATTTGTATAGAATACTAAGTACTTAGAAATTGAGCATAGCGATTCTGTTGAAGAATTTCTTCAAAGTCCAGGATTTATTATATTCTAAGTGAGTTCTTTTTGCATGTTTGGCAGTTTTGCTGTTTTTCCCCTTCTGTGTTAGGCTGTATCTTAATATTTTTAAATTTAAAAATTAAATAAACATACTTTATAGCACTACAGTTTCCATATTAGATGATACTTTAATAGAATGACTTGCTATAGTTTTAAACAGAAGAAAAAGGTTTTTAAAACACAAAACTATATTTGGCAAGTATTTTTTAGGAACTTTGAAGGTCAAACGGAAACAAAACTAAAGGATCCTGATCAGGAGGGCTACACTAGGAACGTCTCAGTGTCTGAGAATTAAGACACCTGGCATTCTTAATCATCTATTTCCATTACCTTATGAAACCTGGAGCTGGAGGCTTAATGGTATTATTTCTACATTGTAATTATACTAATAAACATCTTTGTCCATGACCTTGGAATTTATAGTTTAGAAAAAAAGATTTATTGACTTAACACTTTAGAAGAGAAACAGAATTCTTCTATAAATAGGGTGCATGTTAAACACATATACCTGCATACAGTGTATTCCAGTTAGTTTTCAGCCGTATATTCTGGTTTTCTTTTAGAAATAGAGAAAGTTCTTATAAAATCTTGATTTCAGAGAGATCTTTGTAATATTATTGAATCAACTACAAAGTAACCACTTTACCTTGAAATGTGCAAAAGCAATCAATAGGCCTACAAAACTGCCTTTAAAAATGTTTGAAATCATATTTTCCTGGTAGCCTGAATATCAATGTATATGACTTTTCTGAATTTCTTTCTTTGTTTTTGTTCCAATATTAAAGTCGTTTATACTTTGAGAGTCTTTGGGCATTTTGGCTTTGATTTCTTTTTTGTCCCCTGCCTGAGCCTCTCATTTGTTTGCCTTGCTTTTTATAAAGAACATGTACTTACAAGGAATTTTCCTCAGGGTGTCTCTGCTTTTCATCTTAATCAACTTTCCCCATAATCTTCATTTCTTTTTCACTGAAGTTTAGGTCTAGAAATAATTTCACTTTTTAAACTCTAATATTTAAAATAATTTGGGAACAAATAGTATTATCTATAATTTAAATGAGGGACCCAAGACATAGATAGTTTAACTTGTCCCAGGTTGCAGAGCTTGGTGGAGTAGGGAACTGAACCCAGAGATGTTTATTGAGGAAGATAGTAGTACTATTTTTCTTTGTTAGAAAAATTGTTTCTTTTGAATGAACTATAAAATATAGTTCAGTGCTTCCTGGTGGCACATGCCTTTAGTCCCAGTACTGAGGAGGCAAAGGCTGGTGGATCTCTGTGAGATTGAGGCCAGCCTGGTCTACATAGTGAGTTCCAGGCCAGTTGGGCTACAGGAAGACCATGTCTCAAACAAACAAAAAGTTCAAAGTATAAACTAAAAAGGTTCAAAGTATAAATAATGTGTTTTAATTATAAATATTCTACTGTTAATTAGGAAAATTTTTTTGATGGACCCAATTTTAAATGAGAAAAGACTGCATTATAATTTAAAGGACTGATCAAAATTTAATCAGAATCTGAATATGATTGTCTTAGTTCTCATTAATTTGAGACTCAGAGAATTTTTTTTTTTTTAAATTTTAGATAAAGCCTCACTGTAGACCAGGCTGACTTGGTATTCACTATGTAGCCAGACTGGCCTTGAACTTGAGGAGATCTTTTGATTCAGCCTCCTTAGTGCTAGGAGTGTAGGTATTATCCACCATGCCCAGAACCAGTGATGGTTTTGTTTCAGGAATATTTAATTTAATTGTAGTCCATTATAGAAACTTCAGATCATCACATTTTTAATGCAATGAGTATACATTTAAATGTCTGAGATGTGACATAATTCTCCAACTATGTTTATAGTTCTAACATAATTACATGGCAATGTTTAATTAATTTTAGAGGTAAATTTACCCGTATGTGGAGCTGTGTACTCTAAATAATTATACTTTCCCTATTCTAGGAAATGTTTAATTAATATACTCAAATTTTATTTGTAAGTTTAGTTAATACTGCACTGTTACAGCACTACTTTAACATACTCTTTCAAAAAAATCACTATTTACTAATCTTAACAAATTGAGATTTTAGTATTTTAAAAATTAAGTAGTTATGCAGTGAATATGACTTTGAAATGTTTTGATCATTGGCAGGAATTATTGCCTCTTATTTTCAGAAAAATAATGTAATGCTTTAATAAAACTGGAATGCCTGAAACTGCAAAGGCTAAAAATTATTTATCAGTATATTTTGATGACAGAATTCTGTCCAGTGGCTAAAGTATAGTCAGAAATGTTTAGTTACTTCATAAGGATTATTGTTACTAGAACCAGGAAGGAAAGCTGCTATGATACATGAAACAGGAAATACCTTGATAGTAGCTTTATCTTATTCAGGATAAAGTCAGAGTATTAAACAGAACTAGGTTATTAAGAGTGCTTATATGATGGAGATAGAATTCATCCTTTCCCCCTGATCTAAGTCCTTTAGCAAAGAGTTTAGAAAATAATTGGGATTTAGAAAATAATTGTTAATAAATAATGAGGATTTAAACTTTTAATTGCTAAGTCTTACTAACAGTCAACTTCAGGTGAGGATGGAATTTGGCAAAATACTTATTCAAATAGATATGTAAGCTTAAGAAATACTTAGGCCCTTACTGCTTATTCACTGGAAGGGAAACATAATTGAAACCTTCCCCCCAAATAACTGGATAACTGATAGTGCTTATTAAATTTAACTGCATGCTATATGTGTGTGTGCATGCAATTAACAATTTGACAAAAGTTATATAACTATTTACCAAACTGTTATTTAATAGATCACATTTTAGAAAAATCATTTTTCATTACCGCTGTTATAGCATTCTGAACATAAATTAAAAATTTTGTGATAACTTGGAAAATGATGTATATTGTATTTTTGCTTACATAAAATTTATACATATCACATCAAAAATACTAATAGAAAAGAAGATGTAGTTTGATTGAGAATGCCCCCCTCCCCCATAGGCTCCAAGTATTTGGAAATTTCGTCCCCAGTTTGTGGCGCTGTTTGGGAGGTTTTAGGAGGTGTGGTCTCTGGAGAAAGCAAGTCACTGGGGGCAGGGTTTGAGAGCTTAAGCTTTGCTGGATTTCCTGTCTCTCTCTGCTTCCTGTGCCTGCTTGAAACTGTGATGAGTCAGCTTTCTACTCCGGCCACCTCTGCTGCAATGACTCCCTGGCCATTGTGGACTCTAATCTCTGGAATCATAAGCCAAATACACTCTTCCTTTGATAAGTTGCTTTGCTCAGTGTTTTTAATACAGCATCAGAAAAGTATCTAGTACAGAAGGGATGCTACTGTGATGACTTGATGTGTACATCTAATCTTAAATATCATGCCTATTAGTAATGTATACATCATGTATTCATTAAAAACATGGTACATGTCATACTCATGTTGTCATTTTAAGATGGCAAAGAAAAAATTCTTATATATGTTTTCTCTTTAAATCTTTGAATGAATTTAAATTATACATATATTAAATGTGAGTTAAGGAAAGATTTAGAAAAACATACTTTTTATGAATTATAGCTGCCAGATAAACATATTTTATGTGTATGTGTATTCAATTTTTTGTGTAAGAGTTTGATTTTATTAAATCTTTATACTGACTCATCTCAAATGACTTATTGCAGTTGTTTTTTGCAAAAAGTGAATCTTTAAAAAAACGAATATTTTATTAAACATCTTTTTTTTTGAGACAGTGTCTCTCTGTAGCCCCAGCTAGCCTGGAACTCACTATATAGAACAGGCTGGCCTTGAACTCACAAAGATTCACCTGCCTCTGCCTCCCAACTGCTGGGATTAAAAGCATGTGCCACCATGCCTGACAACCAGAAAATGAATATTTTATTAATTCTTTGAGAATTTCATACAATATATTTTGATCATATTCACCTCCAAATCCCCCTTAACTCCTCCCAGATCTATCCCCACCTTCCTACCCCCCAACTTTATGTCCTCTTTTCTAAAATTTAATAATGCATTTGTCTTGCCCATAGACTTCTAGGAGCATGGTCATCCATTGGAACATGACTGGCCTACCAGGATCTACACCCTTAAGGAAAACACTCTCCCTCCCCTACACTATCAACTGTTAAAAGCTCCTCGGTTAGGGGTGAACTTAGCATAATTTTTTATATTTAATTAAAACTCATTTCTTCTAATGGTTCATTATTAAATCAAGCTAGAAACTGGTTTTCTAAATTATCCACCTATTTTCAAAGGCATATAAATTTCAGAGTAAATTTCCAAGTATGAAAGTATGTCAGGATAACCTTGTATTACGTTGCAGTTACAAACTGCTCCAAAGTTTCCGTGACTTCTTGCATATCGTCCAGCAGCTGTGCTTCCCTCTCATGGGACTCGCTGTCTAGGCTGAAAGGGCATTGTCTGTCTGGGACACAGTCGTTTTGCGGTAAAAGTTTCTGCATAGTCACTTTTCTGGCTTGGGTGTGCTAGGAGTAAACATTTTTACTTCTAGCCACCTTTCAGTGAATAAAGCAAGGAACATGAGCGCTCCAGATTTTGATAGGACAAACAATATTCAGTTGTCTTTCCAGACAAGGCACTACCAAGTTTACATGGTTAGCCTTGAGACCACTGGGTCAGGAGGATGTGTGTCCCTCTCAGGCAGGTGAGCAGATAATATAGCTAATAGTAAAATCTACCGAAATAACCATCTTCTTCTTTGTAATGCATATAAAAGTGAATGCGTTTCCTAGTTAGCCATATTGACCAAATTTGTGTAACTACATTTTAATATCTGTGGCTCTCTTCGCTAGTTTTTAAAGCAAGATTGAAAACAGTTATCTCAGAAAACCATAGGTCACACTGATACTTTTATCTTTTTATTTAAAGTATTTTTTTAGTATTAAAAATTATTCTATGTTGGGGCTGGAGAGATGGCTCAGCGGTTAAGAACACTGGTTGTTCTTGCGGAAGACCCTGTTTTGAATCCCAGCACCCACATGCAGCTGTCAGTAACTCCAGTCCCAGGGGATCCGGCAGCTTCTTCTGACCTCTGTGGGCATTGCACGACACGGGTGCACTTACCTACATGCAGGCAATACACGCACACGCATAAAATGAAAATAAAAAATAAATTTTTTAAAAAAGTTAAAAAAAATTATTCTATGATGTGCCTTTTGTTTTTAAGTAAATTAGAACTCGTGTGAATTCAAGGTTAGTTACATTTCCTTGAGCATTTTCTGGGCTCCAGAAGCCATATTGCTGACATTTCAAGGAGTCACCACTAGATGGGGATCTTGCTCATTTAGAGGGCTGTGTTTTCTTCAGGTGAATGGGTTGATAAGGGAGGGATCAGGAATGTGAAACATGCTGTTTTGTTGCGAGCTCTTTATGATTCAAATGGTACTGTTTATTGAGTATGTAAATTTTCACAAATCTTATTTGAAGCAAGCCTGAATGTTTTGATACATTGTAAGGTACATCCCCGGAATGAACGAAATACGCTCGCACACACAGTTTTCAACTATTACTCCATGAAAAAATAGACTTTTCCTAAGCACAATTTCTCAAGAAATTGCAATGAAGCTTAGACATTGTTTCCCTGGTACGCTATTTAAATGTATTCACCTTTGTTGAAACAAATACTGTCTTAGATATGGGCCTTCACTTTTCTGTTATTATCCTTTATTCC
>NW_008342013.1:566867-577116 GCF_000622305.1 Nannospalax galili
ACCTACTTAGTTAACCCTCTAGCTCCCTTTCTATAATTAGTCGAAGTAAAGAGGGATTAAAAATTACACATTTCACTTAGAGTTACTGAAAAATAATGATTTATCACACAATGGGAAACCGTGTAGACTCAACAAGATAGTTCCCCTGCTTTTGGACTCTTTATGCTGGTTGTTTGAGTTCAGTGGCTCATTTTTCTCATTTGTCAAAGAGAATGGTAGTAGTTCTTCATGCAGTTCTGAGCAACAGCTGCAGTAATGTGTGTCCTGAGAATACAGAAAGTGGTCTTTATTATTATTATTCTTTATGACTTTGACAGGTAGACAAATAAATACAGTATATCTCTGTTGAATGAATAAAGAAATATGGTATAGTCATATCCAGCATTGAAGTTAGGTTTTCAGATAATCATATTAAACAAAAATACATATGTGACAAAATCTTTAATAATTGCTTAGGGAGCTCTGATAGGGAATAACTGAGGTTGTTAGTGAAAAAAAGGATTAAGTTATTTCATTTTTGGGGATATCCCTTTCAGTCTACCCAGTTCAGCAAACTGTTCATAATGCTTTTATTGTTTTCAAATTCTTACTTTTGGAGAGACAAAATTCAAATTCAAACACCCATGTTTTCTTGTGTTGGGATAAATGGACATTTCTTTGGGTAGACACTAAAGGAAGAGATTGCTTTGTGTTCAGTGGTCTTGTTGAATGAAAACGTTTTAAAAATATTTTATTATTTTGTTTTATGTGTATGACTGTTATGCCTGCGTGTATGTACATGCACCTGTGTCATGAGGTGCCCGTGGAGGTCAGAAGATTGGCGTTGGATTCCTTTTGGACTGGGATTATGGACGGTTGTTAGCCACCATGTGGGTACTGGGATTCAGGCCTGGGTCCTCTGCAAGACCAGCCAGTGCTCTTAGCCACTGAGGCATCTCTCCAGCTCCGTGTTTGGTCTTTGTGTAGGAGAATCACAGTCTCTTTCATTTCTTTCTTGCAGCACCAGAGCTTTTTGGGAAATAAGAGCAGCCAGATGAAACAACAGGTCATTTTTTTGTTCTGTGTTTTCTTACATTACCTCTCATGTGCTGTAGGAAATGTTTCTGACCTGGAATGGCCCCAGGATCTCTGATTTCAGTTGTTGGACTCTTTCCGTTTCTTTTCCTTTCCCTATTTCTCCTCTTTGTCCCAGTTGGGGTAAATGTAATTCTTAAGTCTAATACAATTCTGTTTTTATGTCTTTGATGAATAAATTTGGGTGCTAATTCTGTTCCTTCTATTACTATAACATTGTAAGCTAGTCTGTGTGGCAGAGGTTATTTAAGGGTGGCATTTTGAATTAATGTTCCTTTTTTCACAGTAGCTAGATGTCCTCAACAGAGGAAGGTAGCTACAGGTGCTGTGTTACAGAGCTTGATGTGTTGATTTATTGTTGTGAGTATAGCGTTTCTGTTATAAATATTTTAAAAGTTTACATTATAGTAGGTAGCAGAATTTCAAGATCTAAAGTGAAAGTAATCCATTGTTGCTAACATAAAGAAACACAGAGAAGTCCATTGCTCTTTGAAGAGGTAAAAACCCGGCAGCATCCCAATGTGTCTTCAGTTATATAAAATTTTATGCTCCAATGGAGTGCTGTATTAGTCAGCTTTCTATTACTGTGACAATATACCTCAGCTTAAAAGGAAGGATGCAGCCAGGCGTGGTGGTGCACACTTTTAATCCCAGCACTCGGGAGGCAGAGGCAGGTGGATCTCTGTGAGTTCGAGGCCAGCCCGGTCTCCATAGTGAATCCAGGCCAGCTGGGGCTACAGGGAGACCCTGTCTCAAAAACAAAAACAAAAAAAGGAAGGATGCTTCTTTGGCTCACAGTTTCGGAGGTTTAAACGTTCATGGTCACTTAGCCCTGTTGCTTTGGGCCTCTGGTGGTGCAGTACACCATGACAGGAGCTCATAGTGAAATCCTTTTAACTTCATGGTCACTGAGACATAAAGAGCAAGATGAAGGAGCTGGGGTTCTAGTGTCCCCATCAAGGGCATGCTCTCAGTCCCATAACTTTATTCCACTGGGCCTCACTTCTTACAGATAGTGCCATAGTCTAGTGACCATGTCTCCAACACAGGCTTTTCAGGAGCACTGATCCAAAGCATAGCAAGGGTTAATGCAATTTTACCTTTTTGCTTTGTAAATAATTATTTTCATACTTACTATGTGCAATAAATGATAGTGATCCTGTTTTCTCAGAAGGATCTTTTTGTTGTTGAGTTTTAGAGAGAAGTTTGTTCTAGGTTCATAAGTGGAAGCTGAAGAGAGAAAGCCATGCGGGTTAGTTGAGGCAGCACAGGGGTCAGCTGCGTGGCAGACAAGCAGCCACATGGCAGGGTGGGGAGCTTTAGAGAAAGGGTGAAAAACTTTCAAGTACCAGAAAAAACATCCATAGGCTCTGACCAGCATCTGAAAGAAAGACAGAAGAGAAGAAAAAGAAAAGCCATGCCTTTCTTAGGGCAGGCCTAGCAGACCCTCATGGAGGGACTGCATTATGGGGCTGGAATTCTGGGAAGGAAAAATGTATTACCTCATTACAGGGCTAGTAACTCTTACTGTTTATTAAGTGTGCCTTAACAGCCTGCTTTCCTGAGGTGTGGTCCTTGGCTAGGTGACTCACTGACCCCACTGGATTCACTCTTAAGGGCAATCTTAAATTATGCATTCTTTGTGTTTTGATGTTGAAAGGATATAATTAAATAGTATACCTTTCAATATAAATAGAAAATAGCCATCTAAATAGATTGAAATGCTTTACGGACTTGGTAGAATTTGATAAATAAGTAAAATATTTTTATACTTCTATGGGAGTTTCCTGGTTTGTGGATTTTATGGAAAGATTGGGGGATGATTACAAATAGCATTGTGATTCAAGAAGAAGAAAAGAGGTTTAGTTGAGGAGACAAGCTCACATTTTGACATAAACCTATTTACTTGTTAATCAGGTTATTTCACTCCTTTGATTCTACTTTCCTCTTGTATAAAGTAGGAATGGCTGTGCCATCTACCTCACTGGACTGTGCAGCATCAAATGAGTGAATGACATTGTGACGGCTCAGTGGTGATGATGATGATAATGGCACTTTTCTCTTGGAACTACTTTTTTATTTCTGGGGATTGTGGGGGAATATTTACAGTAATCATAATGGCAACATTTATTTAACCTTTATGACACTGTTTTAAGCACTCTGTAAGAGTAGAACTAATTCCTTCACATCGAGGAATAATGCTGACCATAGTGAAAGTTAGTAGATGCTTGCTTGTTGTTGAGAGCTTTTCATCCTTAAGTAAGACAGACACCAGAAGTTATTTCACAAGAACTTACTCTCTGATTCTCTTAAATGATCAGTTTTACTCAGCTGTTGTTTTATTTAATGAAACAGTGGGAATTTCTTAAAACACACTTTAAACAGATTCATTTAAACAAGGCACTTGAAGAAAGTACTTGAGAGCTTGGGTGTGGACTTCTCAAAAGAGAGTTGTCTTTAATAGTTTCCTTCTCCTCCCCCTCCTCCTCCTCCTCCTCTCCCTCCTCCTCCTCCTCCTTCTCTTCCTCCTCTTCCTGCCCCCCTCCGTCCCTCTCTCCCTCCTTCCCTCTCACCAGCCCAAACTAGCTTTTAACTTTTGGCATTCCTCCTGTCTCAGCCTCCCAATTTATGAGATGGCAGGTATGAGGCAGCTAGACTGTCTTTACTTCTTCCTCCTCCTCCTTCTTCCTCCTCTTCCTCTTCTTCTTCCCCTTCTCCTCTTCCTTCTTGTTCCTTCTCCTCTCCTTCCCCTCCTCCTCCAAGTGTTGTTATTACAACTGTGACTGCTATGCCTTTTATTTACTTCTATTAAAATTAGTTAATAAATGACATATTTGAGTTAACTAAGCCCTTTAAATTTTATAGTACAATGAAAATATGAATGTAAGGGTATTTTAATTACTAACAAACATATTTACCCTATTCATTTATATCACCAAAATTCTTGAAGTTGAGTCTTACAGCAGTACTTTTAAGTATTCAGAACAGAATTACATGAAGACCTTTGTAAATTATTCATATTTTGAAAATTCATATAGCTGGAGAGATGACTCGACGATTAAGAGTGTGTACTGATCTTGCCGGAAATCCGAATTCAGTTTTCAGCATGCAGGCAACTCACAACAGCTAGTAACTCTTAACACCAGGGTATCTGTGCCCTCTTCTGGCCTTTATGAGTACTGCACTCATGTGCACATACCCTCATACATATGAATGTAATTAAAAATAAAATAAATCTTAAGACACTCTTCTTAGACTGCTATTTTAGGTAATTCTCAATTTTGAAGCAGTACTTAAATTCTAATAGTTGTCTACAGCTTAATTCATAGTTGACTCATTTTCATTATTGTCAAGGAATTCAACTGTTTTGGACCTCCATCCTCCTTCTTCCTTTGTTTTTTGAGTTAGAGTCTCACTCTGCAGCCCATGCTGGCCTTTGATACTTCTGCCTGCCATTTCCCAAGTGCCTGGATTACAGGTTAAGCTACCAGGCATGGCTCTAGCATCTTCAGCTGTATGAAGATTTGTAGTCTGCCGAGAAGTCTACAGCTGTTAAGGTCCAACAGAACTTAGTGTATACTAGCCCCCTTGCGTTTTCTAGGTCATGTAAGAGCTGATTCTGGTTCAGCATCATCGTGATGGTTGTCATTGCAGGTAGTTTCTCTCTCATGAAGTCTGCACTGTAGCCAAATGCAACATAAATATGTGAACATGTATGTACATATGCATGTATGTATGTACATATCCATGTGTGTGTGAATATATTTGTGTATGATAGAGAGAAGGTAAAAACATTGCTTCTTGCATGCTGTGTGTCATAGTAAATGTAGCTAGCTTTTATCTGTGTTGTATTGTTCTAAGTGGATTTTCAGTTGAGAGGCCCTACGGTGGACTTTACTTCTTCTTTAGCATGTAAAATATGTTTTAACTATTTCTTTCCCAGTTTTACCTCATTATCATCTGACCCATTTAGTCTGACAGAATTTTGTGGTTTATGCCAGGCAACTAGAACAAATAGCATTCAATGTATTTTGAAAACTTTTATGAGGTTGCTTTCATTTCATATTTTATTATTGATAATTTTCATTGATTTTACTGGGAAGGATTTTTTTATTTCCTTTTATATTAGTAGAGTTTCAAAAGATATTTTCAAAGGACTCTATGAGAATGTGATACCAATAGTCATAAGGCATTTTATAACAGTCTTAGAACATACTTTGAAATATGAAGGGTGAATTTTCATGTTCATTTATTCTTTTTTGTTGTTGTTGATATCAACCATCTGTCCTTTTTTTTTTTTTTAACACAGCTGGCTGGAACTCACTATGTAGATCAGGCTGGCTTTGATCTCATAGAGATACGTCCTGCCTCTGCCTCCCAAGTGCTGGGATTAAAGGCGTGTGCCATCAACCTTTTGTCCTATTTGTAAAAGTACCTTTACACATGTCTTTCTTAATTTCATTTTGTCTTTTTAAACTGTGATGAAGTAGTTATTTTAAAATTAAATATTTTGGGGCTGAAGACTATGTAGATCAGGCTGGCTTTGATCTCATAGAGATACGTCCTGCCTCTGCCTCCCAAGTGCTGGGATTAAAGGCGTGTGCCATCAACCTTTTGTCCTATTTGTAAAAGTACCTTTACACATGTCTTTCTTAATTTCATTTTGTCTTTTTAAACTGTGATGAAGTAGTTATTTTAAAATTAAATATTTTGGGGCTGAAGAGATGACTCAATGAAGTTTTTGCTGCTCTTGCAGATGACCCGAGTTCAGTTCTCAACACCCACATGGGGAGACTCACAACCTCCTGTAACCCCAGCTCCAGAGGGTCCAATGCCTGCTTCTGGCCTCCTCAAGCACTCAAACATACAAAACTACATACAGACTCACACATATACAGATAATTAAACATAAAAGATCTTTAAAAAGTTAATATTCGAGTGCATACATATCTGCATATATTTATAGAGTGAGGCAGAATAACATAGAAACTGAAGTTACTGCATGAAGATTTGGATCTGTATTAATAAGACTGTAATGACATGAGATTTAGAAGCATAATTAATGTATTGAATATATTTGAAAATGTATTTACTCCTCTCTGATTGTAGGATACTTTCACATTCGTTTTCTCACTAAACATGGGAGTTCCAACTAGCATTGCCAATTTTTCCACACTGAAAATGGACGACTTACTGGATCTTCAGCTTCAGTCCACAAATATGTTACTTACCTTTTATGTAATCTCAGTATTAGAAAATGTAATAGATAATCTCCCTAAGGACGCTAATTTAAAATTGTATAGCTCTTAATGCTCTATAAGAATAAAGATATGTAATGAAATGCTTTTCCTCTGTATGTGGTTATTAAATAAATAATTTAAAAAAAGAATAATGATATAAAGATTGAAATGCAGTTTTATATTGATCACACCACATACCAGCAGATCACTATTACCTATGCATTATAAATTACCTAATTGCTTATCTTGCAGATTATTGAGCTTAATTATAAAATATAGCAAATTTAGTTTTGTCCCCGTTTACCCAACCCTGTAGAGAACTTAGTAGTTGTATCATTTTAACTGTATACATCCTTTGGCAACCTGCAGTTTGATCTCCCCAGCAGCTACTCACTTAATCCTTGATTAATATAACTCCTTAGTTGTCAGAGTCTAATAGACTGAAGATAACATTATTTCCTTTTTTAGCCCTAAAATATTTTCCTCAACTTGCTACAAATTAGGAATGTTTATCCAGAAGTTACATTTAGATAACAGTAAATCTGTTTTTGTTGTTGTTGTTGTTGTCGCTGTTGTTATCAATTTTATCATGATTTTGCAGTGCTGGGGCTCAAACCTAGAGCATTGTACAAGCTAGGTAAGTGCTCGGCTACTGAACTACATCTCAGTACTGCATACATGAATATGATACCAATAATCACATTTCTTAGTAAACTTATTTTGAAAAATATTTAATAGATTATTTGAGAATTTCATATAATGTATTTTGATCATATTCAGATCTCCTCCCCTATCTCTATACGTACATGTCCTCTATTATTATTATTTTTTTCTTTGCTTGTTTGTTTTTTTGTCTGTTTTTGTTTGTTTGTTTGTTTTTGGTTTTTGATATACGGTTTCCTTGTAGTCCCAGCTGGCCTGGAACTCACTCTGTAGACCAGGCTGGCCTCGAATTCACAGAGATCCTCCCGCCTCTGCCTCCTGAGTGCTGGGATTAAAAGTGTGCACCACCATGCCCAGCTCTCTATTATCAGTTTTAAAGGAGCTAGCCAGTTGAATTTGTGTTCCCCAAATGCTCTTGGGGTTTGGGTCTGTTCCCTGGAGCCTGGTCAGTTAGCTGGTGTTACATTTTAAAGAAAACTCACTTTCCTTCTCCTAGCTGCTATCAGTTGTCAGTAGTTCTTCAGTTAGGGTTGGAGCTTCTCCTCCTCTCCTCTGTGATGAGATCTTTTTTCTGGCCTTGTACATGCTGTCACAGTTGCTGTTAGTTCATATGTGCAACTGCCCTGCTGTCTGGAAAACTTTCCTTGTGGTCATCCACTACCTCTGACTCTTACAATCTTTCTTCCCCCTCCTCTACCATGGGAGGAGAGGATGTGATAGAAGTGTCCCATTTAGCACTCTTTGTCTTATACTCTGTACCTTGACCGGTTGTGGGTCTTCATGATAATCGCCATCTTCTGTAAGAAGTTTCTCTGGTGAGAGTTGAGAGATATATTAATCTATGGCTATAACAGTAGGTCATTATGAATCATTTTAATACTATGTCCATTTTAAACTTAATTTTTTCCTCCTGACCATGGAAACGTAGCTTAAAGGTTCTTTGTAACACTTGTGTTACTGTCTTGTCTTTCATTTTGTATGACTAACTTTTTATACCAAATTGAATAGCCATTAGCTTTTAGTCTGCAGGAATGGGGATCCATAGATATTTCCCATTAGACAAAAAAAAAAAAAAACCTATAAAAGTGCTGTCTCCTGGGGCTCAGCCTTCCTAGTGGCCTGATGATCTGAAGCACTAGACTGTACCCTTATGAGAAAGAACTGCAAGGTGAGTCCCTTGGTATGCAGAAATATTAATTAGAGAGA
Organism: Nannospalax galili; assembly: GCF_000622305.1. Taxonomy (NCBI): domain Eukaryota; kingdom Metazoa; phylum Chordata; class Mammalia; order Rodentia; family Spalacidae; genus Nannospalax; species Nannospalax galili. The sequence continues at coordinate 575,051 of NW_008342013.1, forward strand.
TGTGCACATCCTTTTAGATAACTTTAACTCTTCTGCTTACTACTGTTAATCAATTAGTTTGAGTCAGGAATTCTGTTTTTTTAATTTAAAAAATTAGAAATAATTACCAAAATTACAGACATTATATATCTTATATAGTTTTCTATTAGAGCTGCTGAAATAGACATACTATAGTTAGAGAGTATTGTTGTTTTGAGAGAATTTTTTTTTGAAGGAAGAATTTCAAGAAAGACCTCTATTGGTGATGGTTGCAAAACTCTGCATATACTGCACTCCTTTAAACTATACAGAGAAATATGTGAATCATAGCTTAGTAAATAATGTTATTAAAATCTTTTCCCACTACAGAAAATGTTTTATAGGGGCAAAGTAACAGCATTACCAGTTATAGTAATAATTAAAGAAATTATTAACCTTAATAAAATTTAAAGCTCTAGAAATATAAAATTATGATTGACTTAAAAAGAATTTGTTCCTTATTCAGTAGAAGCACATGCTTATTATAGGAACTTCAGAAACTATGGGGAAAATGTTTAAAAATGGGGCATTCAATATTCTCAACTGCCACATATTTATCTCGAAGCTTTTCCTGTACTTGCCTATTTTCTTTGTATCTGTGCTGTGCTTTGCTAGTTCTTATTATTAGTAAATGGCTTTTCATGATCATTATAGGAGAACAATCAGATGTGAGTACCTTTTTATAAGAGTAGCTTGCTAAAAGCATTTGTTTTTTTCCCTCTTGGATCATGGAGATGTACGTGAAGGTGAACAAAGATGTTTTCTGAAAAGAAACACCATAAAGATATATCATAGAGGGTATACAATTAGTTTGCTTTCAGGCATTTTATATTTAAAATGAAAAGTAGGATCTTTTTTGAAAATATTAATACATGGGTTCTTGGGTAGGCAGAATATTGTTAGAATATTTTTTACCTTTAAAAAGATTCTTATCATATGGAGCATTAACTTGCTAACAGCTCACATAGTTCACCACACTCTTTTAAGATAAATTCAGTATCAGGCTTCGAGTTTCCTTTCTTTTTATTTTTTTTGTAAATATTAAGACCTGAGTACAAAATGAGGGCTGTATTGTGGATTAAGTGAAATATCTCAAGGCTGAGCTGTTCTGATAACTGAACCTGAAGTGACCTTTCTCAGACACAATTACAGAGCTGTATGTTTTTTCTTTAATTTCATCAGGGGTTTAATTAGTATACAAATAAAACTTCCCTTATCTTCCTTTCTACCTAATTGGCTTGTCTTCACTTATATATGAAGTATGTGAAAGTGGGCTGTAATTAGGGTGACCGTGTTAACCTTTTTTCCTCAAATGTACTGTTGCCTAAAGGCCTCAAGGCCTAAAAACAGCGCTTTGGATTATTGCTTTGCAATCACTATGGCTGTCCCACAGGTTTTCTCATGAGCAGAAGGGCTTTGGGTGCTGCAGGTTCCCACTGCTTAACAGGATCTTCATTCTTCTCCCCACTAAATGTTTATTGATTATCTCGCTGTTCCAGGCTCAGCCTCCAACAACTTAATATCAGGTGACAGTCAGGAGAGTTCTCCAAGTAATTAGAGTTGAGCATTGGGGGAACAATTAGGAGCAGAGTTATTAAACTTGATTTATCCTATTCTCTCCTGAACAGTTTCTTGGATATCAGAACATCGCACTTCCACAATCTACCCTGGTTGAGAAATTAGTGGCTAGCCTGCTGCTTATCATTGCCTTGCTGCCCAGAGGCACACCCTCTTGGTTCCAGTCATTCAGTTGGAAATATTAGAGTCCATAAAGTTTATCATGGGTTTTAATTAGGTGAATCAGAACAAGAGAAAAGAAAAGCACAACTTATAACTTTGTATGCATGTCATAGAGAGGGCTTTATGGTATATATACAAGCATATGGTATATATAAAAATTAGTTTTCCTTAACTGAAGCTCAGCATATTTTTTATTTTTATGTTTTAATTAGAACAGTGAATATTAAGGAGAAGACATATTTCTGAACCACTTCTTATCACTTTGTGTTTTGAACACATCCTCATGAACCTTGGGGCTCATTGATGTT
>NW_008342013.1:578159-578799 GCF_000622305.1 Nannospalax galili
TTTTTAATGACATTAGCTTTTCACTTTCACATTGAAGGACCTGTACAACTTTGTATTCCATCCCATGCTCTTGAGATAGTATAAGCTGTAGAGGGGTCCAGTGGCCCATAATTGCTCCTGAGAGATGAAAATTAAAAGAATGGAAGCAGAATTTGGATATATGGAAGCTGTACTGCTGGGTTGTTCCTACTTTGAGTATATAATATAGGTTGCTGAAAGGGCAAGTGTGGTTTGATAATAAGACAGGAAAGCTATGGGTTCTTTCAGATTGGACCAGACTGGAAACAATATATTAAACCTGGACAACCCCTTACAAATAGGAACTCTAGTCATAAGAGTTACTAAGCAAGAACACTGTAATGTTTTAGTGCACAGTTATCATTTTGCTGGTAGAGGAATTCAAGCTTTATGCGTAACTGGTGGCAGATCATTGGTTTTATCTTCATGCCTTTTAATTGCCTGAGAGATACCAGTAGTACTGAATTTAAATTTCAAATAGGTTTTTTTTTTTTACTTTTTTAAATATTATTTTTAAATTTTTTTTACAATTAAAGTTACAGTTTTAACAATATACAAAATATTACAGTAATTCAGATTTTTTGGCATAATGATGACAGATTTGATAAATACATTTTATATC
>NW_008342013.1:579365-585382 GCF_000622305.1 Nannospalax galili
GATAGAATTGGGGTCTGCTGTTCATTTTTCCAGTAGTATGTTGGGTTACTGTCTAGAAGAGCCTTTATCTATCCTGGCCAACAACTTTTTTTAAACAGTGAACCTCATGCTACGTCAGTGTCTATAAGTATCTGAACATGGGGCTGGAGAGATGGCTCAGCAGTTAAGAATACTGGCTGCTCTTGAAGAGGTTCTGGGTTCAGTTCCTAGTGCTCAGCGTGGAGGTTAGCAACTGTCCATATCTCCAGTTCCAGGGGATCTGATGCACAACATGAGTGCACTTACATACATGCAGGCAGTATACTCCTACACTTAAAATAAAAAATAATAAAATATTTTAAAAATATCTGAAAATTAGCACAAAATTAGTAGAGTTAGAATGTTTTAAAAAAATCATTCATGTCTTTATAAATTCTTGGAGAGGGCTGGAGAGATGCCTGAGTGGTTAAGAGTACCGGTTGCTCTTGCAGAGGACCTTGGTTTGATTCCCAGCACCCACATGGTAGCTAACAACTGTCTTATCTCTAGTTCCAGGGGAATCTGATGCCCTCTCCTGACCTTTGCAAGCATTGCATGACATGGGTGTAGTTACATACAAGCAGGCAATATACTCATACACATAAAAATAACATTTAAAAAGCTCTTTGAATAAGTGAATTTCCTTGGTGAAATAATCTTCAAATATTTAAGATAAATTTTTAATGTTAAAAATACAAAATATAACATATTGTACCATGTGATGTTTTAATACATACATATTTATATTATGCAGAAAATCAGACCAAATAGATCTGCCTATTAAATTTTTATTTCTTTATTGGGAAACCATTCAAACTCATTTTCTAGCTTTTAAAAAATACAATATATTACTTTTATTTATAGTAACAATACTATACAATAGCACACTAGAACCTCTTACTCCTATCTGACCATCATGTATCCATTGATTAACCTTGGAATGCTCTTAAAGACCCTATTAATATTAAAGGTTTAAAATTAATTCAGGTAGCTAATAAGTAACATTGCTGTTGCATTGTTAATTTTTGATTTCTATATGTGTAGCAGTAACTTTAGTGTTTTAAAATGAATACTGAATTTAAAAATTTGCTCCATTAAAAAATATGCGATTTGACTGATGATTGTTTTTAATTCACCATTATTTAGACTGTGTTGCTTTAGCTAGTGTATGCAGCTTAGGTTAAATGTTATATTGTGAATGCAGTAACAGTTTTACACATGAAACAGTAGCATATTGCTTATTCTTCATGGGAATTGTAGATATTAATGTCTGGCTAAGCTCTGAGTAGAAAGAATAAAACACTATATATATGTCATCAGCTATTTGGCTCACTGTTCAACAAACTGAGTTGATAAGTTTATTTTAGAAATTTTATAGGACAAGGAATGCGCAGGATTTTGGTGTTCAGGGAGCCCCTGATTCCTGTACTATTCTGCAACCTAGAGTTTTAAACATGCTCTAGAAAATACTCTTTTAAATTGTTTCTGATTCTCGTACCTTCCCCTCTGGCCCTTCAAGATAAAGTTGGACAGTTGCATATTGGAATTTTTGTGCTACATCAAGATTTCAAGGAACTATCATTTCATAAATTTTATACCTCTATGATTAGAAAAATATTTATAAACCCCAAGTCATTCTAAATGCAAATATTTACTGTATTAGTTGAAACATACTGATCATACTTTGCTGCTGTCCTTGTTATGAAAGTTACTTGTTTGGAAGCAAGTCAAAAGTATTTCCAGTCCTATTTGTCTCTTGAGATGTGTGTATCAGCCTATCACAGGTAGAGTCATAAAAATGGAGTGAATTTGCCGTCTTCTCTAGGTATCCCAGTTCCCTTTTCCTCAACAATACACTCAATTTTGGCACATGGTAGTTCTTTAGTTTTATCTAGAGTTAAATAGAATTAAAATTTCATGTGTTTTGTCCTCTAAAAATCTTATTTTTCATCATTAAAAGCAAATATGACTTAAAATTTCTATAATAAGAATTTTTTAAGTAAAAATCTGGTTTATTGGTCTTACTTTAAACAGTAAAATAGAGTTGTATTTTATAGCCAAACGATTTTCGAAACACTATCATTCTCATTTCTAATTAGCAAGTATGTAAAAATTTGCAGAAAATTTGTTAAGCCATAACGTGTAATGACCTAAGTCTACTTCTCAGTCAGTCTGTATTCGTCTTTGTTTAATAGCCTATGGCATAAATTGAAGTTAATTATCAGGGCTGACAAGTGACTCTGTTTTCTGTCTGCTTGCAGAGTCTCTCCGAGGCAAAGATGGAGCTGAGAAGAAAAGATCAATCTCTGCGTCAGCTCAATAGACATCTTACCCAGCTGGAGCAGGACAAGCGTCGACTGGAGGAGAACATCCATGATGCAGAGAGTGCCCTCTGCATGGCAGCCAAGTGAGCATTTGGACCGTGGGGAGATCACTTAAAACAGACAAAAGATCAATTCTTGCTTTCATGCTCTGGGTTTTAGCCCTGGATAATACAGTGTTAGAAAACAAAAGTACAGCTGTCTTTCTTTGAAATTCTCTGATATATCCTCAAAAAAGAAATTCTCAATGTACTAAGTATATGTTTTATTGAGAAGCCTCAGAAAAGCATGAGCTTCTATATGACTTCTAATTATGCATATCTGGGGCTCAGTCTTAGTATTACATGTTTGAAGCATGTTTTCATTAATGTGTGACATTAGATTATTTATTTAAAAGTTTTGCATAGACTCTTGTCATGTCTTCCTTCTCACCTGCTCCACTGCCCCCCAGTTTTGCTTTGTGTAGATTATACTAATATTGCAAGTAATCTTTCATAAGGAAATGTTGGTATACAATTAACATGTGTATCATTAGCATTTAAAAATGCACCTAAAACATACTGGTCATGGAAAATTCATTTAGGCTTCTATAGCTATGTTATAATAAGTTAAATATTTTGAAAAAAATACAGCATTCAAGTAGATAGGTGTGCAAATGTGATGAGAATGCTTTTCCAACTTACCATGTAACCAAGTTGATAGGCACTTTGAAGTTCAAACTGAGCAGTTCTCTAGGACATTTTCGTTTGTTCCCCATGAACTACCTTAAGATCTCTTTTGTTCAACAGCATAATTTAAAGAAAGTCTACCAAGAATTAAAGAAAAACCTGATTTTAGTAGAGTCAGCATTTGAGTTGGAAGTTTTATGTTGCTGCACATGCAAAATATGTATGCTAACTGAATTTTTTGAGACAGACTCTTATTAAATACAAACTATGAAATATGAATACAGTCTGTAAACTACAGAGTATAGCCAGTAAGTCACAGAGCAGGCCATCTGCCCTCTTAGAGAAGAGCTGTAAGTATTGCCTCTGGGCTAATGACATTGTTTAAGCATAAAGAGAAGATGAAATGATACAAAGTACAAATACTGACATGTTTCAACATCCACTAGTTGTTTTTTGGAAACTTGTACAGCCCTCTAACGTTGCATCTCCATATTAAATATATGTAACTGTAATTTGTAAGACTGTAAATTTCATGAAGTCGATTTTTGCTGCCATTTTCTGTTTCCTCACATCAAATGAAGAAATGTAGAATGGATGTTTACCAGTGAGTGTCACAGCTCACTGAGATTCTGACATGAATGGAAACAGGATTACAAAACCTCCAGATTCTTACTGTGTTTTCACAACTGTTAACTCCGGGCTTCAGTGTGGCTCTGGTCTGTACCTGCTTGCATAGGATCTTACAAAACTAAAGACTAATTGAAAATTTAGGGTGTTAATACATGATAGACAGTTTTCAATTTATAATTGACTTAAAATTTAGTCTTTAGCATTTTCATTCAATGTTTTTATCATTATGAAAGCTAAATTCAATATACAAGGCTAATAGGAGAAAATAGTAGCTGCATATTCCTCGAGAGGTCACAGAGGTTTTTTTTTTTTTGTATAATTATGGTAGTACAAAAGGACTGTGTAGAAAGGAAAATATTATTTTAGACTGTATTACCATTTAGAATGTTTGCCACCTATGTGCTTTAAAGAATGTTTTACTTTTTTCCAGAATCATGAATAGTAGAAATGGTTTCTTCTTTTCATTCTTTTAGTATTATAAACTATAATCCCTTTGTCCCAGTTTAGGATATGTATTAGAAGTGAATAATAGTTAAGTGTAGCCACATATGGTGGCGCACACCCTTTATCCCAGCACTGGGGAGGCAGAGGGACTCTGTGAGATCGAGGATAGCCCGATCTACATAGCAAGTTCCAGATCAGCTGAGGCTACAGGGAGACCCTGTCTCAAAAAAAGAGGAAAAAAAGAAGAAAAAGAAAAAAAGAAAAAGCAGTTGTGTGAAAGTATACCGGTGACCGTCGTTAAGCTTTATACATTTTCTTTTCTTTGCACGCGCATGATGTGCTTATGTATGTATAGTCACACGTTTGTGGAGGTACTTGTGGTAGCCATAGGTTGATGCCGTGTGTCTTCCATGATCACTCTCCTTTTTATTTGCCGAGCCAGGGTCTCTCATTGAACCTGAAACACTTCCTTTCTGGCTGCTTTAGCTGGCTGGTTTCCCTAGCGATCTGTTTGTTGAGCACTGGGGCTACAGGCTGGTTGTCCCGATACCCAGCTTTCTGTGCGAGTCCGGAGGATCTGGACTCTTGTCTTCATCCTTGTACAGCAAGCACTTCCTTCACGGAGCCATCTCTCCAGCTTCACTTTTATGCTTTGAAAGGGAAAACAGTGGTAGCCAGCTCTTTCCCTTTCAGTAATAGTGGCTATACCAAAATGGAAAGACAGCTGTGAGAAGGCTTTGCTGTAATGACACCTCATCTTGTCTTTCTTCTAGAGACAAAGAATGTGTTGCTCATCACATGAGAGCAGTTGAAAGTCTGCTTCATAAGGTATGATGACTCTTCTCTAAAATTGCCCAGTTTGTGCTGTGATACTTCTGCCATTATTTTTATTAATTATAAAGCAATTTAGTTATTTTTGACTATCTTTAAAAATAAATTAGCAAAAACGTATTTTTAAATGACTACGTGCTGTGTTGTATATATTTTTTGGAACTCACTTTACGTACTTGATAAAGCTATGGAAACTGCAGTTCTTCTAGACTGGCCTTCAGTTATTGTGGTCTTTATTGACTGGTCCAGAGGTCATGTACATTCTCACCTGTCTCATAATGATAAAATATTTGACTACTATTAAATGACTACCCATGTATGCAGAGATATATTTTGAGCATATTTATATACCTTAGCTAGGCAGTAAAATCACTCAAATGAAGCTTCCTATGCAGATATGTTCTTAAAATGAGAATTTATGCACCAATTTATTTTAAAATTTAATTACTTTTGTATTATAAACTGTAACTTAACTTGTAGCAGTTAGCAGCATAAAGGTATTACTTAAGCGAAAAACTGTTAGCTCTGTATTGTATTAGCAATCCATTCTGTAGTCAAAGATGCATTTATCACTTAAGAATTCTTTTACATTTATTATTTTCTTATTCATTTTGTGGGAGGGGAGGGGGGTATATGAGTGCCATGGTGCACTTGTGGAGGCTGGAAAACAACGTGTGGGAGTCGTTTCTTTCCTTCTATATAGGCACTGGGGATTGAACTCAGGTGTAAGGCTTGGCAACAAGCACCTTTATCTGATGAGCCATCTCACCAGCCCCTCATTATTTAAAAGTAATGTTATTTACATACTTGTGTTACTGTCTAATAATTTTTGGAAATGGAGATATCTAGTACTTTTAAGCTATATGGAATTTATGATTGACTCACATTTAAAACAATTTAAATGCACTAAAACTAATCCTTTTAAAGTGATATTAATAACAGTGAACTACTATTTATACATTTAAGAAATATTTTATTTATTATTTTTATTTTATATATATGTGTGTATTGCTTGCTTGTAGGTAAGTGCACCCGTGTTGAGCAATGCCCATAGAGGACAGAAGAGGCTGTTGGATTCCCTGGAACTGGAGTTATGGACAGTTCT
>NW_008342013.1:585976-608885 GCF_000622305.1 Nannospalax galili
TGTCAGATTCCCTGGAACTGGAGTTATGGACACTTGTTAGCTGCCATGTGGGTGCGCTGGGATTTACCCGGGTCTTCTGCAAGAACAAGCAGTGTTCTTAACCACTGAGCTATCTCTCCAGCCCCAGTATTTAATACATTTTAATAATTTAAGTATTAAAACACCGGTCCATCATATTCTTTCTAAGTTTTGAAACAATTGACTTTAAATTCAATTGTTCATCTTTCCCATGGGAGAAAAAAATTGTTACAGAGAATCTGAATCAGGCAGTTGACTTAGATGCCATGAAAAATATATCAAAATGTAAAGATTGTACCTTTTTTCCTTATGAGAATGGCTAATATGCATTTTGAATATAATAAGGACTAATCATATCAGGATGTTTATAATCATACTGTCCTTTAGTTTTTTGTGTCATCTGGAAAGAAAGTTGCTGCAAAACTGGCCTGTTGTTGTCACTGTGGATTTACTCTTGCTTCATGGCTCCCTACTTACATGTAGTAGGTAATTATTTTGGTTTATGTCTTTGGAAATGTCTTTAGTGGTTTTTAAACTATCAATTGCTTTTCAGCCATGAAGTAAGAGCTTAGGAAAGGCTATTGATAGGGCTAGGTACTTTTTCTACCTAGTGATTGAATGGCAAGAGAATTCTCTGAAGCTCCCAGGGATGTAGGCCTGTCTGTATGCTAGGGTGTGCAGGTGCATTTCTGACCTCTTTGGACGGTCCCTCATTTTGTTATCTTAGAGAAACTCCAAGTAAGTATATAAAGAGACCCAGACTCCTATGGAAAGAGTAAAAATGAGTGAGAAACTCTTGAGAGTGTATTGTACATAGTATAGTGGAGTAGCTGTTTATATTTATTTATTTACTTAACTTGTTTGTTTATTTTGAGACAGGGTTTCCCTATAGCCCAGCTGCCTTGGTACTTCCTATGTAGGCCAGACTGGCCTCAATCTCATAAAGATTTCCTGCCCCTGCCTCCCAAGTGCTGGGATTGAAGGCGTGTACCACCATGCCTGGCCAACTTTTCAAATCTTAAAACTATTTGATGCTAAGCAATTGACTAGCTAGTATTCTTTAAACCCCTCTTAGGACTGATATTAGCATTTAATAAGGAAAATTATTCATTTTGATTTAAAACCATGTACACGGCCAGCAAGATGGCTGAATGTGTGAAAGTGCTCGCTGCTCAAGTCTGGTAACCTGAGTTTAATTACCAAAATCCATGGTTGATGGAGAGAACCAACTTTTGAAAGTTGTTCTCTGATCTCCACACACATGCTGTGGCTTTTTGCCTGAACTCAACACACACAGAGATCATGTAAGCACACATGCAAATACATACTCATTAATAATAAATTTTAATTTAAAAAGAGAAGAAATCATATACAGTTATTTCTTGACATCCACCAGTTTTATACCTGTGGATTTAACTAACCACAGATCGTGTGTGCCTGTGTGTGTGTGCGTGTGTGTGGTGTGTTTGTGTGTGCATGTACATGTGAACTTGTGTGCCTGCATGTGTGTGAAGGCCAGAGCTTGATTTCAAATGCTTCCTCAGTTGCTGTCTATCCTATTTTTGGAACAGAGTCTCTTACTGAACCTGGAGCTCATGGATTCATTTAGGCAGGTTGGCCTGTGAACTCCAGGGATCTGCCTGTCTGCTTCCCCAATGCTGGGATTACAGATGCAGACCATCACACCTGGCTTCTTATGTGGATGTGGGGATCTGAACTCTGGTCCCTACTCTTGTACAGCACACACTTTACTGACAGACATCTCCCCAGCCCCACATAGATCTTGATAGAAAAAGTCTTTGCCACATGTAAAGATTTTTCCTATCATTATTCCCAAATGCAACAGTATAACTGTAATGCTATTTGCATTGTTTTGGGTATATATAATCTAGAGATGATTAAAGTATACAGGAGGAATTGGCAAAGTAACTCAGTAGTAAAAGATGTACTTAGCCTTCATGAAGCTTGGGTTCAATCCCCAGCAGCATCAACAAAATAATATAAAATATATGGGAGAATGTAAGTTATATGCAAACACTGCATGCTTTATGAAAAGGAATTGATTATCCTTGCGTTAGTGTCCTGAGAGGCTTACCCTGGATCCAGTCTTAAGTAAATGCCAGGGATAACTATTTTTTTCAAAGAATGGTTTTGATTGATGCAATTAACAAAAACAAAACAAAAACAAAAACAAACAAAAACAAAAACACCCCCACAAAGCCCAGGTCTTGCTCTGTAGCTACACCTGGCCTGGGTCTCACTCTCTTGCCCAGCTTGGCCTCAGATTCACCTTCTCTTGCCTCTGTCTCCCAAGCGCAGGAATTACAGGCCTGTGTCTCCATGTCTGATGATGTGAGTTTATAATGAAGGACAGAAATTAATTTTTTATTGATAATCTTTAATTTTTGTTTAGTTTAGTTTTAGTTTTGGTTTTATAAGGCAAAGTCTCAGTATATAGCTCTGGCTGGTCTTGAACTTGCTATGTAGACCAAGCTGACCTCAAACTCACAGAGTTTGGGAAGCTGGCCTCCAGAGTTCTGGGAGTAAAGTGGTGCCATCGTGCTTGACCTTTCATAGTCTTCCTGGTTGTCCAACTTCAGATTATGGGTTTAGAAAAAGAAGAACGAAAGAAAAAAGGGACTCTGTTAAGTTGAATTCCTAGCTGATTTTTATGTTTTACTTTTTAGAAAATCTTAGTTATTGAGCTTTTCTTTTGCAAGAAGTTAGTCACTTTAACCATTTAAAAATGCACAGTTCAGGGCTGGGCATGGCAGCACACACCTTTAATATAGCACTCCAGAAGCAGAGACAGGCAGGTATCTGTGAGATCAAGTCCATCCTGGTCTACATAGCAAGTTCCAGGTCAGCTGGGCCTACAGGGAGACCCTGTCTCAACAAACAAACAAACAAACAAACAAACAAACAAACAAACAAACAAGGTATAATTCAGGGCCCGCAGAGATGGCAGTGGTTAAGAGTGCTTGCTGGTTTCCAGTGGACCAGAGTTAAGTTCCTAGCACCCATATCGGGCAGTTCACAGCCTTCTTAACTCCAGCTCCAGGGGATCCAATGCCATTCCACCTGCATGCACATGTGCACATGCACACACACACACACACACACACAGGTACATACAGAATCATACACAGACACACAAAAAATATCTTAAAATGCATAATTCAGTGCTTTTGATACATTCACAATGGTCACAGTTATCAAATTGTAGAACATTTGGATCACCCTGAACTACATGCTGTATTCACTAAGCAATTCTTTCTTACATATACTTCATCTCTCTTCTAACAAACACTGATCTATTTTTTTTTAGTCTCTTTGGTTTTTGTATTTGGAATAGCTCAAATAAATATAACCACATTATATATAGTCTTTGTTGTCTGGCTTTTATTTAGCATTATTTGCTCAAAATTCATTCATTGTGGGCATTCATTGATGATTCATCCACTTTTATGAGTGAATATTATTCCATTATATTGGTATATCACATTTTTATAGAGCCTGGACTAACATACATTCCTACAATAGTGTATAAGGGTCCCTTCCTTCAGACTCTCCATTCTCAGGAGTATGTGGTGTTTTATTGATGATAGCCATTTTAACTGGAATGAGATAGAATCTCAGTATAATTTTAATTTTTATTTCATTTATGGTCAAGGATGTCGAATATTTTTCTAGGTATTTATTGGCTATTTGTATTTCTGGTGAGAACTGCCAGTTCAATTCACTTGCCCACTTACTATCTGTTGTTTAGGTTTTTGAGGTCTTTATATATTCTGCATTCCCTATGTCAGATGAATAGCTGGTATGGATTTTGTCCCATTTTATTGTCTGTCTTCTGATTCAGCTTTCTGTTGCCAGGCTTAAGCCTTTTAACTTCATTTGTCAATTCTTGCTTTATGTCCCAAGCTATTGGTAGTCTGCTTAGAAAGTCATTGCCTGTGTCTGGATTTGAAGGGCTTGCCATGTGATTTCCTCTAGTAGCTTCAGTTTCAGATCTTTAAGTCTTTGATTCACTTTGAATTGCTTTTTGTATACGGTGAGGGGTAGGGATCTAATTTTATTCTTGTACCAGCACTCTTCCTAGCACCAGTGTTTGAAGAGTCAATCTTTGTGCCAAAGTATATTTTGGCACCATTGTTGAGAATCACATAGTGGTAGTTGGGTATCTCTGGATCCTCTATTCCATTCTATTTGTTTGTGAGTCCTCATTTGTGTCAGTACGGTGCTGTTTTTGTCTCTATGACCCTGTGGTATAACTTGAAACCAGGTATTAGGATGCCCCCAGTTTGGCCTTTTTGCTCAGTGTTTTTTGTTTGTTTCTGTATTAGGATTGACTTTTATGTATCTGTTAAAAATGTCCTTGGAATTTTGGTGGATATTGTGTTGAATCTGTAGACCTCTTTGGACAGTAAGGCCATTTTCCTAAAATTAATTCTTATCCATGACCCTGAGAGGTCCTCAGCTTATAATGTCTTCAATTTTGTTTTTCAAGGTTTTGAAGTTTTCATCGAAGAAGTCTTTCATCTCTTTGGTTTGGTTTAACCCCCCTCTCTGCAAGGCCATTAATGGGATTGTTTTCTGATTTATTTCTGAGCATGATTTTTGCAGAGTACCAGCTGGTGCACCTGTGGCTCTCCCTGGGACTTCTCTTTTTCTTGCTAGCTGGAGGGATTCTCTTCCTTCTTGACTCTTTGCTTTGAGCTCTATGTTAGGATCTGTTGTTTCTTTCATTTTTCTAGAGCTCAGCATTTCTGCAGTCACCTCTCTCTGTCTGCTGTTAACTGTTTCTCTCCTTTCTTCTCCGTGGTACCCACTTGTCCTACTTAGTTTTAACATTAAACCTCACACAGCCTAGAGTTATCTGAGAAGGGAATCTTGACTGAAGGATTACCCAGATCAGTCTGGCCTGTGGGCATGTCTGTGTGGGATTGTCTTGACTGTTAATTGATGGAAGAAGGCTGAATGCTGTGTGGAAACAAGAAATACTGCCCTGAGCTCCTACCCTGACTTCTCTGATGGACTGTGACCTGGAAGAATAAGCCAAATAAACCCTTTTTTCCCCTAAGTTGCTTTTGGTCTGTGTTGTAGCACAACAACAGAATGAAACAAAACACCACCTTTCCCTATAGCCTGGCACCTGATACTATTTTGTTGTTTTATATATGTAACTTTTGGAAGAATCACCAGAGTGTTTTCCACAGAGATTTTACCATTTTAAATCTCCACCAATGTGTATAAAGATTCCAATTTCTCCACATTCTTGCCAATACTTGTTATTTCCTTTTCAAAAAAAGTTCATTGTAGTGGGTGTGAAAGAGTATCTCCATGTGGTTTTGATTTGGATTTTACTTATAACTAATGACATTGGGTACCATTTCATGTGATTATGGGCTTGCATGTCTTTAAAGAAATATCTACTGAAATGATTATCCAACTTTTTCATTATCTTGTCTTTTTGCAGATTTTTTTCTTTTTTGAGATGAGTTTCATATAGTCCAGGCTGCCGTTGATCTCACTATGTCACTGAAGCTGGCCTTGTACTCCTGATGTTCCTTCCTCCACCTCCTGAGTGCTAGAATTACTGGTATGGCCAGCTAGGGCACCAATGCTGTCCTGACAGTCTTCTACATTTGTTGCAAAGATTATTTTTTTCCACTATTGAGCATTTTAAACATTTTTCTTTAAGATAATTTGACCTCGGATGTCCAGGTTTATTTTGGGCTTTCAGTTCTTTTCCATAGATCTATATGTCTGTGCTCATCATGTTGCTTTATTACTGTTCTCCAAATTGGCCTTTAAATTAGACATAGTATCATAGTATCTTATTAATTATTTGAGAATTTCACACATGCATACAATGTATTTTGATCATATTTATACCCCACTCATAGCCCTGTGTTAATTTTAAAATAGAGAGTCTGTTTTTGTTTGTTTGCTTGTTTGTTTGTTTTTTAGGATTGGTTTGGTTATTCGGATTCCCTTGCAAATTCTATGTAAGTTTTAGTATCAACTTTTATGCAAAGATGGCAGTTGGAATTTTGATAATGATGACAACAACTGGGGAGCAGAGAGTTGCCACCTAAACAATAAACCCTGTGAGCTTGATGCATCTTACCATTCACTTTGCTCTTTAATTTCTTATGATTTATAGTTTTCCATCTATAACTTTATGTTTTACTAAATTTATTCCAAAGTATATTTTATTCCCTGTGAGACCATTGTGAATGGAATTTGTTCTTAAATTAACTTTTTATATAACAGTTTTTTAATATACATTTTTACTGAATTTTTGTGCATTTCATGCATCTTAATCATATTTAGACTCCCTCCCCTATCTTCATCTCCCCCATAGCCCTCCCAGTGGATTTCCTGCATTCTGTCATATATGTTAAGGCCTATTGAGTCAAGTATGTATACCCAGATATCCCTTGGTATAAGTTCATACACTGAAGCCTGTTCAGCCTATCTAGCATCACTTCCTTAAAGAAGACTTATTTTCCCTTATCTAGCTTGGATAGGTGCCATTAGTTCCTTGGCTAAGGTTGGTGCCTCCTGCCCATT
The DNA here is from genome assembly GCF_000622305.1 of Nannospalax galili. Classification (NCBI taxonomy): domain Eukaryota; kingdom Metazoa; phylum Chordata; class Mammalia; order Rodentia; family Spalacidae; genus Nannospalax; species Nannospalax galili. Next base: position 592,574 of record NW_008342013.1, read on the forward strand.
TCCCTAGTTCTATGCTGGTTTTTCTCTGGGTTTTCATGGGTCCTGTGGATGCTCTCACCATTGCTGTAAGTTCATATGAGCAAGTTCCCAGAAGTCTGGAAAACTGTTTCCTTGTGTTCATCCACCACCCTTGGAAGTCACAATCTTTCCATCCCCCTCTTCCTCAGTGGTTCCTGAGCCCTTAGATACAGAGGTATAATATAGGAGTGCTGTCCAGTGACACCCACTCTGCAGTCTCTTATTCTCTACACTCTGTGTGGCCTTCTGTGTTAATTTATCTCTGTTGTATGAGAAAACTTGGCTGGTAGAGTTGAGAGATGCATTAGTATTCTCTCTGCCCCGTTCCACTATGTTCCATGGGCCTTAGGTGTAAAGGTTCCAGTGTAGATCTATCTCACAGACACTTAGGTGTTTGATCAGGTTGTGGAACTCTGTAATAGTCTCCATCTGTCACGAAAAAAGCTTCTTTGATGAATGGTGATCAATGTACTTTTCTGTATATATAAGGCTACATATTTAGCATACAGTAAGAAATTCCGTTTGTCTAGGGATGTGACAGACATAGTTTTCTCTAGGGTTTGTGCCCTCTTCAGCCATGTGTATTTGCTATGTTTATAGTACATGAGTTCCCTCCCAGTGAGTGGGCTTTAAGTCCAATTAGATAGTTGTTGGTTACCCCCAAGACAAAAGTGCCACTACTGTATCAATATAGTTTACTGTGCCTGGTCATTGTTGTGGTTATTAGACCTTAAAGTTGGGGTTGGGCCATTGATTGATTTTCTCCTGTAGCCACATCCTTTGTTCCTTAAGGACGTTAGTGCTCATCTCACTAAGAGTTGACAGACTTCTTTGGGCTTTGCTGATGCAGGGGCTTGGGGTGGGGAAGTGTCTGCTCCCTGGGTGCTGGGAAGAAGACTGGTAAGACACCTAACTCCTAGAATTGTAGGAACAGGCTGCCATGTTCCTTACCCTGTTTGTGCTTGTGTCAAAGGAGGTCTGTTACTCGGCCAGTTGTCACAGCCTTGGGTGCACTGTGCTGTTTTCTTACCATAATGATAAATATTCCCATATGTGCTTCACACTGCTTGAGCATTTACCAAATATAAACTCTGCATGAATTTCAAACACTAAGCTTCTTAAACAAAAACTTGCCAGGAGGGCAGTAAAGTGTTCCTGAGCAGTACAGCCTTGGAGATGCCTGGTATCAACTTCAGTTCCTCAGCCCCGGTCACAGCAGGACATCTGCATTTTCTCTTAGCAGCTTGCATAGTATCCTCTTAAAATACGAGATCTGGTCTTCAGGGAGGAGGCTTCCAGGTCAGTTCCCGCTGCGCAAGTACATTCATTCTGAAGTACATTCTGTCTTCAGCAGTAGGATCTTACCTTCAAGGTCTGGGAGACAATCAAGGGCTATGAAAATAGCCCGTGTTATTTTGGGAGTCTCTTGACTACCCTGACCAACAACTCGAAGGGAAGTTTCTCCTGTGTGGTGCTGTGTTTCTTGTTATACAGCCTTCAGCTCGCGTACAGATAATTGTATGTACATTTTCAGACGTTTGAACTAATGTATTTCCTTCTTGTTTTTCATACCACCTAAGCATTATTTATGTCTCCTCTTTCTCCCTGTCCAACCCTTCCCAGTTAAAGTACCCCCATTTTCCTTATTTGCCCCTTGATAATACCTGTCTCCTGTTATCCCTGCTCTCTTGAGTCCTTCTTCCCCTTTATCCTCATGGTTTGTATAACCTCCCTTCCCAGTTAAATACCCCCATTTTACTCAATTCGTCTTTGGTAACAACTGTTTCCTACTGTCTCCCTTTCTCTGGCTCTTTCTTTCCCTTAACCTCCATGGTTATTTTCCATTTTCCTGTCTCCTGAGATTACACTAGGATGTATACTCACATATGAAGATTTGTTTTCCTTTGTTTCTTGATTTTTTGTTTTTTGAGTTCTTTGAATAATCTGGATATTAATCCTCTGTCAGATGTACAGCTGGTGAAGGTTTTCTCACACTCTGTGCGTTTTCTTTTTACTTTATTGGTTGTCTCCTTTGCTGTAAGAAGCCTTTTAGTTTAACGAAGTCCCACTTGTTAATTGCTGACTTTAATTCTTGAGCAACTGGTATCCAAATTAGAAAGTCCTTTCTTATACCTATTTCTGTAGGTCACTGCCAATGCTTGTTTCTAATAGTTTCAGAGTTTCAGGTTTCACATTGAGGTCTTTGATCCATTTGGAGTTGACTTCTTTTTCAGGGTGATAGGTAAGGGTCTAATTTCATTCTTCTGCAGATGGAGATCTAGTTTTGCTGGCACCATTTGTTGAAAATGCTGTCTTTCCTCCTCTGTGTGTCCTTGGCACATTTGTCAAATATCAGGTAACTTAAATTGCATGCATTCATGTTTGGTTCTCCTATTTTGTTCCACTGATTTACATGTCTGTTTTTATGACTATAGCTCTGTAATATATTTTGAGATCTGGTATTGTAATCCCCCTAGCCTTACTCTTTGTGCTCAAGATTGCTTTAGTTATCTGGGGTCTTTTGTGATTCCATAAAATTTTAGGATTTTTAAAATAATTTTTTGAAGAACATTTTGGGGATTTTGATTGGCATTGCACTGAATCTGTGGATTGGTTTTGGTAGGATGATCATTTACACAATGTTAATTTTATCAATCCATGAGTACAGGAGGTCTTTCCATTTCCTTCTGTCTTCGTTAATCTCTTTCTTCAAAGATTTAAAATTTTCATTATAAAGATCTTTAATATCTTTCGTTAAGTTTATTCCTAGATATATATTTTTTAAACTCTTGTGAATGGGAAGGTTTCCATGAACTCTTTCTCTGATTACTTGTTATTGGTATATAGAAAAGCTACTGATTTTTGTAAACCTAATTTTGTAATCTGCCACTTTGCTGAAAGTGTTGATCATTTTTAGAAGTTTCTGGTAGAATTTTTAGTATCATATTATCCTCAGGTAGTGATAATTTGACCTCTGTGGTCACTCTCTCACCTTCTCCGCTCCTCCAATCAGTCGTCTGGTCTGGACCCCAGGGCTGATGAGGAGTCTGCGTCAGCGTCACCAGGTTTGGTGACACAGATCTACTTTATTGCAGGCTTATATAGGGGTAATGGCCCAATCATAACATGGCATATGGGATTCCTTATTAGCATAGCGGACTAGTATCCTATTACAATCTAGTGGGCCAGATGTCCTATTAGCATGATAAGTTTCAGTTTCTTTAAGTTTTGGATTCCTGGAAACCATGTGACCTACATGAGTTCCCTTCTGACAAGAAACAGGAAGCACTGCATTCTAGCATGACAGTCATGTAAGGCAAAGGGTAAAATCAGTTGTAAGACTTTCCACAACAGACCTCTTCTTTTCCTATTGTACCCCTTTAATTTCCTTCTCTTGTCTTATTGCTCTAGCTAGAGTTTTAAGCCCTATATGAAAAGGAGTGGGGATAATGGTTAGTCCTTTTTGGTTCCTGATTTTAATTGGAATGCTTCAAGTTTTTCTCCATTTAGAATTTAGAATGATGTTGGCTATGGGTTTGCTGTATATTTTGTTTATATAAGTTAGTTGCTTTCTGGTTGGGTATGAATAATTAGTTGGTCTGTAATTTAGGTTCTCATTTCCCTTGATTTTTTTATTGGTGGGACAGGATGGTTCCAGGCTTATCAGTGAAGAACTCTCCAGCACGGCAAAGGGATATAGGCCCAATTCAAAACTATGGGGATCCAGTGGCTGGGTTCTGGCAGGCTAGTTGGGAGGTCTCAGACTATAAGATCAGGACAGGGCCTAGGGCCAAGGTGGTGGATGGAGACAGTGTGGGAAAGGTCTAACTAGCTGGGCAGAGTAAGTGTGGGCCCTGAATGAGGAGAATGTAGCCAGTCTGGGTGCAGGGGGATCAAGATGCAATGGGTTGGATCTAGGTTAGGAGACTAGACTAGAGGCCTCAGGAGGGAAGGACAGGAGCAGGCCTAGGCTCAAGGCTGGAATAGGGGCAAGGGGTGAGAGAATTTAGCTTGTCAGGGTGCCAGGGAATTAAGCTGCAGTGGGCAGGGTGGTCTGTAGGACTCAGGCAGGATGATCAGGAGGGGGGAGCTGATCTTAAGTTCATTTTGATTATCAATTTCTGACATACAGAAATAAAACTGATTTTTGTTTGTTGACATCATGTTCTTTATGAATTAATTTGCGCACATGCATGACACTTTCTAGATGTTTGTGTTTTGGAATCTACTTTATTCATTGAAGGGAATCAAGGCAGTGATAACCTCTTTTTGTTAGACAACATGGTGCTGATACAGATATTTAGCATGGGTCAAGATAGTCATGCTAGACATTCCAAGGCCTATGAGTCAGCACGAAATGGCTGACTGGATGTCTGGGGACCCCAAAAGTAAATAGTGATATAAATTGTTATATAACCAGTTAGGCCTGAAGCCACCTTTGTGTCAGTTCCCATAAAAAGTCCCTGGGACCAAGGGCTTATCCTTCCCCAGCAGCTGCCTGCCCAGTGGCCCATGTGTTTTTGAAGAAGCCATGTCTCCTTTGCCAGCAGCTCCACAAATCTTGACTCTCATGTCTCCTGGAGACTCTGTGTCCCTGGTACCTGAATTTGGTTCCACGCTCATTCATTCTCTTCAAAGTTTTATTCAAAATTTATGTTTCCTTATGAATTAATGTTGGTCATTTTTTAAAAAAGAATTTGCTTATTTTATCAAGTTGTATGATTTATTGACATAATTGGTTATTCTCAGAATTGTTATTTTTTGTAACATTGGTAGTGATGTGTCTGGTTTTTTTTTTTTTTGGTCTTTAAAAATATTTTATTATTTTTATTTTATGTGTATATGTGTATGAGTGTATTGCCTGCATGTATATGAGTGCACACATGTCGTGCAATGCTACGGAGGTCAGAAGAGGGCTTTGGATTCGCCTGGAACTGGAGTTAGGACAGCTCCCTGTAGCCCCAGATGACCTGGAACTCACTACGTAGACCAGGCTGGCCTTGAACTCCCAGAGATCCACCTGTCTCTGCCTCTTGAGTGCTAGAACTTAAAGGCATGCGTCACCACGCTTGGCTGATGTATCTGTTTTTATTCTTGATTTTAGTAACGTAATCGCCTTTTTTTTTTGCCTCATTCAGCCTAATTCTTTTTAATAGAACTGGCTTTTCTTGGTTTGCTGTATGGTTCCCTGCTGCCCGTTTCACCTACCTCTTGTCGAAGTATTAATTCCTCCCTCTGTGTGCATTGATTTGGTTTTCTCTCATCTTTCTGCTGATCTAGGATGGAAGATTAGTATCTTGATATAGGAGCTTTCTTCTTTTAAAATTTTAATTTTTTAGTTTTTATTTTATTTGTATGAGTGTTTTGCCTACATGTATGTAAGTGCATACATGTGCAATGCACATGGAGGCCAGAAGAAGGTGTCAGGTCCTCTGGAACTGGAGTTAGGAACAGTTGTTAGTTCCATTGTGGGTGCTGGGAACTGAACTGGGGTCCTCTGCAAGAGTAGCCAGTGAAGACCTTTCTTCCTTTTTAATGTAAGCATTTATAGCTATGAAATTCTAACCAAACACTACTTATGGCATCCTTTAAGTTATAATTTTTGTGTGTGCATCTACATAAAAGTATTTTAATTTCTCTATCATTTATTCTTTAAGCTTTTCATGTTATATAATTTCCAAATATATATGAATTCTCCAGATATCTTGTTGCTGTTGAGTTCTGATTTAGTTCTGTAATGTTTGAATAGATTTACTCTTGAATTTAAATTCTCAAAAGTTTATTAGATTGTTGTATTGTATAGAATAGTGTCTATTTTGGTGAGTGTTAAATGTATATTTTAAAGGAATCTATTCTGCTGTTGTTAGGTAGACTCCGATATATGTGTGCTATGTCTCATTGCTCCATGGTGTTGTCCTTCCTAAATCCTTGATAATCTTTTGTATAGTTGTTCTGTCCATTAGTAAGAGTATGATGTTAACATCTCCAAATATTATTGTTGTGCCCTCTCCTCCTTCAGTTTTGTCAGTTTTGCTTCATTGATTTTGGGATGGTATTCATATATGGAAATTATGACATCTTAATGGATGAATTTTCTTATCATTACATAATGTGCTTATCTCATAGCAATTTTTGTATTGAACTCCTGTTTTGTTTAATATTTTGTTTGTATGGAATTTTTTTCTCTTTTCATTTTTAAAGTACTTGTGCCTTTGAATTGAAGATTTGTCTGTTGTAGAAATTAATCTTTTTTTTAAAATGCACTCCGCCAGTCTTACAGAGAATTTACTGATTTTGCATTTAATATAATTGATTACGTGTGGAAAGACATTTACTGTTTTCTTTTCTCCTCCTATTATATATTGTACTAACGAAGAGCTTGTGAAGTTTTCCTGCTTCCCAAATATGCCTCTTTTGGTATGCTCTGGTAGTGTTCTCACCTTTGGCATTAGATAGATTCTAGTACCAAACACTTCATGTTTATATAGTTCAGTCTCCCCTTCATGTCATTATAACACATTCTATCTCTGTACATTGTGTGCCCATCCAACTCTGTATAATGATTGTGTTATGTAGGTGTTTTTTAAATCTGTAGCAAAAAAATAGAGAGTCAAGGATCAAATATGTTAGTGCTAACTTGTAGTGTCTAACCAATGTAATTCCTTTTATAAGTTTGAAAATTTTTTCATGTGTATTTGAGTTACTAAGTTTCTTACATTTTATTTGGAAAGATTCCTTTTAGTATTTTTTTTATTGGACAGGTTTTGTGATAATATGCTTTCAATTTTCATCTATCTTAGAATTCAAAAGTTTCTCTGTCATAAAAAATTAAATTTTATTGTGATAAGAATGCCAACATCTCTCCTCTTCTAACGGATTTAATGGACAGTGCAGCAGTGTTCAGTGGACATCCTGACTTCACTGAATGTGCCCATTGAATAGTGCGTCCCACTTCTCACTCCCTCTGTCCCATTGGCCACCACTCCACCCTTGGCTTCTATGACTTTAACCATTTAAGGTACCACCTATGAATGGAATACTGTCCTATTTGTCATCTTGTGCCTACAAGGTATATCCACATTATTGCATATTGCATGATTTTCTTTTTAAAAAACGTTATTTATTTATTTATTTTTATTTTATGTGCATGAGTGTTATGCCTGCATGTGTATAAGTGCACCCATGTCCTGCAGTACCTGCGGAGGACAGAAGAGGGTGTCAGATACCCTGCAGTTGTAGTTAGGGATGGTTGTTAGCTGCTATGTGGGTGCTGGAATTCAAATCCAGGTCTTCCGCAAAACGAGTCAATGTTCTTAACGATTGAGCCATCTCTCCAGCCCGATTTGCGTTTTTGAAAAGGCTGAATTATCAATATGCATTGTTTATATATACATTTTCTTCATTCATTCTTCTATTGATGTATGTTAGGTTGTTTACACAGATTTACAATCGTAAACACTGCTAAAATGATCATAGGAGTGCAAATATTTCTTATAGGTTCTGACCAGCTCATTTGCATAAATGCTCTGAAGTAGGTTTGTTGGATCATATGGTAGTTCTATTTTTAAATTCTTGAGGGAAATAGTTGCTTTTTTTCTCTAATAATGGCGAGTGCAGATGATGTCTTGTTATAATTTTGGTTGTCATTTTCCTTGTCAGTGACACTGAGCGTTTCCCCAGATATGTTCACCATTTGTATATTTATTCAAATTCTTGACCTATTTTAAAGTTAGTTTATTAAGTTAGTCTTTTTCCTTTTGTTAGTAAGTTGTTTATATTTTAGAAATTAATTCCTTATCAGAATTTGGATTTGCAAATGTTTTTTCCCACATCGTAGGTCACTTCTTATTCTGTTCGTTGCATTTCGGTTGCTCAGAGCTTTTGCACTCTCACACAGTCTTATTTGTGTTTTCCCCCTTGCGGCCTGTGTTGCGGCGTCATGTCAGTGAAGTTATTGGTAACACTGGTGTCATTAAGCTTCTCCCTAGGCTTCTTCTGGGAGAAAGATGCTTGGTATGATTTTAATATTGTTAAATTTCTTAAGACTTGTTTGTGACCTCATATGATATGCTTAGAAAATGATCCACAAACAGTTAAGAAGAATGTGTGTCTCTGCTGTTTGGGGAAATATGCTGCATGTGTCCGTTGGGTCGTTCTGTGTTTCTTTCCTTTGTTTCTGTAGTCCTGTTCTTGTGTGCTATTTCTTTGTTACTTTTCTCATTCTGTCAATTCTTTTACAACTGTGGTATTGGCTCTTTTATTGTGTAACTGTTTTCCTTTATCTTTGTTAATGTTTGTTTTATATATGCATTGATAGTAAAGGCATATATTTGTAATTATTAATCTTGGATGACTGGACTCATCATGTCCTATGCTATCTCTTTTGAGAGCTTGACTTAAAGTCTATTTTACGCAACAAATGCCGTTATTCCCACTCTTTTATGATTTGCATAAAATAGTTTTTTTTCTGTTGCTTCACTTTTATCCAGTGTATTAAATTTAAAGTGAGTCTCCTGCACGTAGTACATGTTATACCTTGCTACTAATCCATTCAGCAGCTCTGGATCCTTTGGGAAGGTCTATCCATTTGTACTTAAAATAATAACTGCCATTTTGTTAATTATTTTGTTTATTGTGTAATTTGTTTCTGCTTTCCCCCTTTGCTTCCTTGGCTTTGTTTTTGTTTGTTTCTATATGCTTTGATTGTTTTATCTTCCTATAGTAATTTATATGGGTATTTTGTTTGTGGTTATGATACGATTTTCGTATAAACTATATATAAGCTGATGACATTTACAGTTTTAATTGCATACAAAAATTAAATACATTCTTTTCATTTTATATTATTGTCACAATTAACTTCTATTTACAGGAGTAATGTTTCTTTGTTATAATTTTTTAAAGAATTTTTCTTTTAACTTTTATATTCAAATTAAACATGATTTATCCACCAACCTTAGAGTGAAATATAGTATTTTATATTTATTGATATACATTTAATTATTTGTTATTTATTTTTATGTGTATGAGTGTATTGCCTGCATGCATATAAATGTACCATGTCATGCAGTACGCACGGAGGTCAGAAGAGGGTGTTGAATCCCCTGGAACTGGAATTATGGATGGTTGTTAACCATCATGTGGGTGCTGGGAATCGAACCTGGGTCCTCTGCAAGAGCAGCCAGTGCTCTTAACCACTGAGCCATCTCTCCAGGCCCTTATTTGTGTATTTATTTTCTTTTGTATTTTATACTCTTTGATACTGATTTTCTACTGTGTGGTATTTCTTTTTTTCTACTTAAAGAACTTTCTTTAGCACATCTTGCAAGGAAAATCTAGTGGTGATGAACTCCTTGAGCTTTTGTTTATCAGGGAGGTCTTTGTGTCCTTCTAATTTTCAAATGACATTTTGCTGAGTATAAATATTCTGGGTTGGCATTTTTTCAGCATTTTGAATATATTACTCTTCTTTCTGGCCTGTGCTGTTTGAACTGAAAAATGTGCTGCTCGCTTAACAGATTCCTTTGTTTATGATGAGTCATTTTTCTCTTGATGCCTTTAAAACACACACACACACACATGAATGTGCAAACATACACACACACACACACACGCACACGCACGTGCGTGCACATTTGATATCCTGTTAGTCCTTTAAGTTATTGTCATTCTTTTTTGTATATACTGTTCTTCTGACTGAATACTTTCAAATGACCTGTCTGTCAGTTCACCGACTCTTTCTTGTTCTGGTGTGCTGTTGAGCCCATCTATTGGATTTTGGTTCAACTATATACCAATATAATATATCCCTCAACAAAGAGACACAGTATACCATGATAAACACGCATCATAAGATACACACATCCATATAGATAAGGTTGTTCATCTGTGGGGAAGACTTAGAGAACCCAGGGGTTACTTGAAGGTTCCTTAGAAGAAAATTAATCTATGGGTTGGTTGGTGGGTCCCTGAAGTGCCAAGAAATGAGAAAGACAAGATCACTTGCTCAGAGTCATGGAAGTATAAACAGCTAGATAGTCTCAGTTTTAGTATCAAGTTCAAGGACAGTGCAAGATAGGGGACTGATGTGGTCAGATTTCTTCATTGAATTTGATCCATAGAGAGCAGATAAGGTATGCTGTAATGTATAATGAAGTTGTTTTAAAATCTGTGAGTGTGTAATGGAGAGTTCTGTTAGGAGGCAACAGTATTTGGGCTAGATGAGTGCTGGTGAAGATTTGGATCAGGTATCAATGGCAGGTGGTATCACAGGAGAGATAGGAAGACAGTCAAATGGCACAGCAGAATGAAGCCTGGGAATGTTGATTTGTGTCTTGGGTCAGTGCCATGTTTTGTTTTTGAGGTACTGAGTTTAATGCAATGTGGACTAATCATCAGGACATATACTTTTGAACCTTATGGGAAAATTCAGGGCTACAGATAAAGATTTGAGATTGATTACCATGATACTCTGGCAGAGAAAGGAGGTGGTATGGCAACTGACAGGAAAATAAACCAGTGTAGATAAATGGGAGGCTAGAAAATGCACTCTGAGAGATTAATTATGCCAGTAGAGTTTGAAGTCATTGAGGGATGGAATTCTATCTTTTAACTTTTATATTCTCAACATCTATCACTATGCCTGGTACCCAGTAGGCACTTAATGGATGTTTGCTTAGTGAGTCAAGCCATCATCCAGTCTCTAAACATAAAAAAAGCCATTTTCATATTCCACTGGAAGTCTTGCTGATACTGTCATCTGTTTTGTTTGATTGCTGAAAATAGCATCTTTGCTTAATCCAGAGCTAATGGAGAATGCCTAAGGTCAGTGATAAGACTATCTCTAGGAAATAGAGACATGCCAACAATCAGCTTACAGGTAATGACTACTTTGACCACTATGAAATAAAAAGACGGTCATATCTATATTAGAGTGTATTGTGAAATAAAATGGAGTAAAATGGGGTATCACAGAGGAAGACATTGTATAGTTAAATCTTTAAATATGATTATGTAATATTGTCATTAAAGTGACTGACCAGAATATATTTTGATTCACAATTATCTTTATTTTCTGTCAATGAATTAAAAGGAGTAAGAAGATCATAGAATCATTTTTACTCAAGAAGCAGATTGTATTTTAAAAGCAGCCTCTAAAAATCCAAAAATTAGTGTCCCATCAATGACTGTCTACATGTTACTTGTGATCTTTGAACCCTGAGTCCTCAATTTCTTGGTCCTGTTTCCTGAAGCTCAGCTCCGATGGCAGCTCCACCCATGTCCTTCTTGAGCTCCATCATTCCTGTTCAGTGTCACTCTGACCTAGTCAAGCTAGAAATGGAACTCTTGCTCAGGAAGGATTTCAAAACCTTAGCAACTAAGGCTAAGACAGTGCAGAGTGTCATGCACACATACTTAGTAGTGTTTAGTTTAAATAAATCTAATTGTGTCTTTCTTCATTTTTAAAAAAATACTTTAGGAAAGAAACTCTCTCTTTGTGGAGGTCCTTAACAATGTAAATACATTTGTCTTTTCTCAAGTTTGGTTTTTATGTTTATTTAAATAGCTCAGGGTCATGGTACTCTGTTTGTGGGTGCATTGTATTGTAGCCTAAAGATTTATCTTGCTGTCTGGAGTCTGTAAGATGTTCATGCTTAAATCACTCTTTTTCCATCTTGATAATTTGATATTAATGTTAAGTTTTTCAACTCTTTAATTGGAATGTGGCCAGCTTGATGATTTGATTCAAAAGACCAGTTTTTGTTGTTGTTGTTTTTTTACGGAGGTTTTAGTTGTTTTGTGTTGTTTTGTTTTTTGTACACACACACACACACACACACACACACACACACATATATATTATAAGAAGCATTTCATAAGACCAGTTGTTTTTTTTTCCCCATAACTGGGATGTAGCTGTCATGCTGGGGCGGTGGTGCTGAGTTTTGTCTTCTTTTCTGGTGACAGCAGCTGGCAGTCGTTGGGAGAGTTCTGGCTCTGCTCCAGAGTCATAGGTTAAGTTCGATAACCTTCCAGCAGAAGAAGGCCAGTTTCTCACCTCAGACTTTTCTAATTATGAAATTCTGCACTTGCTGCAGTGCCAGTGGGGCCTGGCTTCTGCTGAGAGAGTGCTGAGGCTGCTTTCTAAGGTGTGGTACATAGTGGGGAAGTCTTTTACATCACGGGACATCATGACTTAGGGATTTCCGTGTGGGATTGTGACCATTTTGTAAAGCATTGCCACACAGGTTTCTTGTCTCCCAGAATAATAATTGTGTGTGTGTGTGCATGCACATGTATACACACATGCACAACAGCATGGGAAGACAGAGGGAAGATGAATGAGAATGACCATGTTGTACTGAGAATAAAGATGTTTCATATTCCTTTCTCTTATTCTAAAACTACTTTTATGAAATGCAAAGATTTTTTGCTAAGGTGGCCAGATAAGAGACAAAGAAAGGAGGGGGAAAGTGGGTTTTTTTTTTTTTTTTTTTTTTTAATTTGCTACTTGGTGCTGAGGTGCTGGACTCATTATCCTCATATTAGGGATAACCATCATTAGTTCACAGGGTAGAGACCTCAGTCAAGGAGAGTACTTTGGAAGTACTAATGGTACTCTATGAATAGCTATAGAACTGTTGTCTGTCCATTACATTAATGAAGGCATACATGGAAAGGTTCATGGAAGGAATTGCCAATTTAGATGTGACCGTAGTTCTAGAAGCAGGACTTCCGCTGTGCTGATGTCCATTGAGCATCCTTCTGTCACTCCTCCTGTATGAGAATCTTGGAACTGTCTAAATGTACTTTTTAGCTTTTCAACACTGTAGAATTTATGAATTTAGAATGATAATCTTGTCTGACCACATACTTACACAGATTCTCTGTATACACAGTGCCACTAGTAAATAGTTAACTCTGGCTAATTTCCTTCTCTGTATCTACAAAAGGCCCTCCATTATACCTATTATATTGTTTTAACTAAATTTTCTGGTGATTAGAGATTAGAATGGGTGGTCAGTGGTTGTTCCAGAAAACTAAGGCCCAGTCAAGTTGTGTACTTGACTGCAAAGTTTGAAAGTAAAAGTAATTTGAGATAACACACCTATAAACTATTTTTAAAAAGTGAACCACAAGGTGCTTTTGAGATGGCACTTTGTGCTGGTGATTCAAGAAACCATTTGTAGATTCTTTGGCAAAAGATAAATGTTTTAAAAGATTTTATAGTGGAGAAATATTGTTTTCTTTTTTTCTTTCCTTTTCTTTCCTTTTTTTTTTTGTCTTTTTGAGACAGGGTCTCCCTGTAGCCCCAGATGTCTTGGAACTCACTATGTAGACCAGGCTGGCCTTGAACTCACACTCCCTCCTGAGGGCTGGGATTAAAGGCGTGCTGCCACCACCACCACCACACCCTGCATATTGTTTTCTTTTACACCCCTAGGGTACATGGTACACAACTTTTTCTGCAGAAAAAAAAAATATCACGATAAAATTTTAGGTTTTGTGGCCCCTGTATCTCAGCTGCTCAACTTGCCAGTGTAGCAGGAAAGATGCCTAGGTGATGGGTAACAACTGGTGTGCTCCGGTAAGACCTCAGGGCCGGTAACAAGCAGTGTGGTCCAGTAAGACCTCAAGGCTGGTAACAGGATGGCCATGGTACCTGGGCTAGTGTGCACCTGTACATCGCTGACTAGTACATAGTTTGAAAAATAGTATGTTGGCTACTGGAGTGTGTAAGATGAGCTGTAAAAGGGAGAAGAGGAAGAGCACTGAGCCAGTGGAAGCAGAACAATGTGCAAAGCAAGGAGTAGGACAACGCCGCAGGAGAGCAGAGACAGTGCATCACGAATGTTAAGAGCCGAGGTTAGAGGAAAGACTGCAGGCCTGGGGTGTGGGTTGGAATGTCTGTGGTAAAAGGCTTAATTTGAAGCATTGGAGGCCATAGTGACTTGAAATTAATGACGTTTTAGGCAGTTTTTAAGTATGCATTAGTTGCTTTTCCCAGGCATTCAGGATTCAGGAGATATATACATCTTAGTTCTTAAGTCATTTTAGTTCCTTCTTATACTCTTTTCTAGTTTCATGTCTCTCGAGTTCAAAGGGATTTATAAATGATAAAGAATGAGAACTCACATTTTTAAAAGATTTATTTATTTATTTATTTATTTATTTATTTATTTATTTATTTTTGGCCTTTTTGAGACAAGGTTTCCCTGTAGCCCCAGCTGGCCTGGAGCTCGCTTTGTAGATCAGGCTGGCCTTGAACTCACAGAGATCCGCCTGCCTCTGTCTCCTGAGTGCTGGGCTTAAAGGCGTGCACCACCACGCCCAGCAAGATTTATTATTTTTATTTATGTTTCTATGTATATGCCTGCATGAGTGCATCACATACACTATACCTTCAGGCCAGAGGCGTTGGATCTCTGGAAACTGGAGTTACAGGTGATGGGTGATGGGTGATGCATGATGGGTCCTCTGCAAGAGTAGCAAGTGCTTTTAAATGCTAAGCTATATCTCCATCCTCAAATGCTTACTTTTTAAGAGTTAAGTAATTCTCTAGAAATGGCTAATCTTATACTTGTTATATCTAGCAGAAATCACTTTTTTGTATTGTGATAGAAGTCCAGAAATTAGAAAACATATTGACACTTTATATCTATAGTTAATCAGAGATGTAGAAATGGACTAGACCCATTTATCTTATGAGTCATAAAAGTTGAAGTGAATTATTATAATACTTTAAAAGCTATACTTTTAGACATTTTTATCATGACATTGTTTTGATTTTTTTAGAAAATTTTGTTTCTTTTTCTCTACATCTCAGTGCCTTATGATGTATCTATTAGAAATACGTGCTTCTTAAAATCAACAGTAAGTAGGGGAGAAAGTAAGTTTCTCTTTCTAAAAATTAAAATTCTTTTTAAAGGGACTGATGTTTAAAAATATTTTATTATTTTTATGTGTCTAAGTATATTATCTGCATGTATATAAGTGCACCTGTGTTGTGCTATGCCCGTGGAGGTCAGAAGAGGGTGTGGATGTAACAAAGGGCTGTTAGCTGCCATGTGGGTGCTGGGAACTGAACCCAGGTCCTCTGCAAGAGCAGCCAGTACTCTTAACTGCTGGGACAATTCTCCAGTCCCAAAATTTTATTTTTTTTCAATATATATTTTTTATTGAATTTTTGTGCATTTCATACAATACACCTTAAATATGTTTAGAACCTCTCCCCTATTTTCACTCCCCACACCCCACCCACAGGATTTCATACATCATGACATGTATGTTAAGCCCTATTATGTCAAGCTTATGTACCCAGATGGCACAGGACTTAGAGCAATGGATCTGGAACTGACCTGGAAGCCTCCTCTCTGAAATAGCTTAGAGGATGCTATGCAAGTTAGGAAGGGAGAAAATCAATCAGTGATCCAATGCCAGATTTGAAGCTTAATAACCACAGTGACCAGCACAGCAAACTATATCAGTGCAGTAGTGGCACTTTTATCTTGGGGGTAATCAACAGCTACCTAATTAGACTTATCGCCCACTCAATGGGAGGGGATTCATATGTGGCACTGTAAACATAGCCAAGTACACATGGCTGAAGAGGTCATAGATCCTAGAGAAAACCCTATGTCTGTCCCTAAAAATTAAAATTTTAGAGAAGAAGTAATGTAACTGCTTTCTTTATTCTTAAATGTAAAGAAATTTGGGGCTGGAGAGGTAGCTCAGCTGTGAAGAGTGAATACTGCTCTTACCCGAGTTCAGTTCTCAGCATCCACATTAGGTGGCTGACAACCACCTATAACTCCAGCTCCAGGGCCTCTGCCCTCTTCTAGTCTCTGCAGGCACCTGTATTTTGAACAGACACACACATATACACATGTAATTAAAAATAAAATAAATCTTTAAAAATATTAAGAAACTTTATAGTATTATGAAATATGTAAACCTGAGATTTATATTGAGAAATTCTATGAAAAAATTCATTCAGTGTTAAAAATGAATCATTAAGCATTTTGAAGTAGAAAAAATTTTATATGCTTTTATCACTGATATCTATAAGAGTGAGAAAGGGTATAGAATCTTAATTATAGAGTGATTAATGAGGTAAACAGAATTAAAGACTCACTTTTGAAATTAAAATTTAATCCACAGATATGCAGATTTTAATCCCAATTTATATAAAAATATGAACTTTAAAAAGTGAACTCTGTAGAAAAAATTTTATCATTCCAGTGTTATTTCAAAAAACTATATCAATCAGGAATTTCCTTTAGATTCTCATCCT
>NW_008342013.1:609091-618320 GCF_000622305.1 Nannospalax galili
GCTGCCATGTGGGTGCTGGGATTCGAACCCGGGTCTTCTGCAAGAACATCCGGTGTTCTTAACCGCTGAGCCTTGTTCTGCTCTCTTTCTGAGCATCCCATGCAGCAGGTGAGAGTCCTCTCTCGCTGTTCTGTTTATCTGGAAGTACAGATCTGCCTGCGCACTACTGAGCAGCCTCTCCATCGCCTTTGTGTCCCCTTCCCTCATCGCCCTCCTGGCTGTTCCTTTTTAGCATGGGTACTTTTCTGCTTTCCCTGTGTCAGCTGCTCATACTCTCTCAGCTTGATGATTTCACTCTCTTTATTCCTTAATGACAATGAAGTCCCAGACAACCCTTTTTAGGTCTTTAAAAATACTTTTATTGAATTTTTGTGTATTTCATACACAACATCTTAATCATCTTTATATCCCCTTCCCCATCGGCACCTTCCATTAAAATTCTGTGGAAAGAACACCAGGCTCCAACATTAGCTGAAGAACTATTGGCAGCTGATTACTGCTGGGTAAGGAAAAGCTAATCTTCGTTAAGGGAGGGACTCTAAATAGGCTGGCTAGACCCCAGTGGATGAACTCGCACTGAGGGATGTCACGGGACACTAACTTGACTCAATAGGCCTTAACATAAATGTCAGAATACAGAAAATTCCACAGTTCTGTGCTGGGTTTTTGTCTGCTTGAGTTTGCATGGGTCTTGTGCATGCTGACACCATTGTTCTGAAAACTTTTCCTGCAGCTATTTGAAGAACATTTTAGACACCCCCTCTCAAAGTTTCAGTATAATTTAAAGATGGGAAAAAAATCTTGCAGAATTTCAGTGGAACTACTTGTGATTCCATATCTATTATTTGTCTTGGGCCACTGCCTCCCAGTGGCACTGCCAACATTCAACAGATTATTTATAACTAATTGGAAGTATTGGTACATTTATATTAAGCCAGGCATGGTAGCACACATACTTGTAGGCCCAGATACTTAGGAGGCTTAAGCAGGAGGCTTTCTGGAGCCTAGGAGGTAAAGGCCAGTCTGGGGACCGTAGAAGACCCTGTCTCAAAACCAAAGCAAAACAAAAAAACCAACCTCAAGCATATTACTTAAATAAGGTAATTATGACATCTATCATTAAGGGTAATAGAAACCAACTACATGTTGAAGACTTTTAATATGATAAAAAGTATTATTTAACTTGACAAGTTAAGTAATGTCCTATTTGAAGTAACAGTAAATCACAGTTTTAAGTGCCAGGCACCACAGTTTCGTGTTGCTCATAAACTTTATTTAGAGGATATAGAATATGGCTCTCTGCTCACTGTCAGGCTTCATGGGTGAAATTTAGTTCCCTAACCAATCAGGGTAAAGGATCTCCAGCACCTGAACTGTGCAGTGGGCTACAGCCACATTGCTGTGGTTCCCCCTCTGCCTGTATTAGCAATGTGCTTTTGTACTTTGACATCTAGGATTTCCCAAGTGAATTTTGTCACAGAAAAAAGAGAATCATCAATATCGCAGTTAAACTTGACTTTCAAAGCTAATAGTATCTCATTTGGGGGCTCAAATTTAATAAATTTTCTTTGATTCTGGGTGAGTTTTTAAACATCAAACAATGAATTGGCCAGGGTGCAGTAAAATATTTAGATCTATTGACTATGGTTCAGAAGGGTAGAAGGCAAAACACTAGTGGTTTGATGTTGATAAATTCTCAGTACCTTAATCCACATTAATGTTTTCTTTTATCTGAGTGCACATTGGTGACAAAAAAAAAGCAAGAGGGAAAGTCTCCATACAGAAAAAGTGCAACCTGAACTATTTATATTTCTAAATTATGTTTTATTTTATTATGCTAAGTAAGTTTAGCAATATTTTTATTGTGACAGAAGACTGGGAAATATTTGTTAGTGATAAACCATGCACTCTGCATTAGGATTCCAGAGTGCATACAGTGCTCATAGTTCTGTGAACACTGCATCTTAGCATGTTTGCAGCCCTACTCTTTGACATTAACTTGTTGATGGAAAACCTTGAGATTAACTTAGGAAATGCAAGGATTCTTATACTCGTGTTTTAACATGGATGATTAGAAATGTCTTTGTGTGTTTATGGGTGTTTGATGGCTGAAGGAAATCCTATAGAGTGTGACAGTTCATGGGATGTTTATTTCCCCCCTGACTCATTTATATAGTAATAAATAATTTTTAACAGTAGAATTGAAAGTAGGAGACTCTCTTTGATTGATTGAGTGATTCAGGGTCTCAATGTTTATTCCAGGCGGGTCTTCGATTTGCTGTGTAGCCCAAGCTGGCCTGGAACTTGTGATCCTCTTGGCTTAGCCTTTTGCATGCTGGGATTGTAAATATGAACTACCATGTTACAGCTGAAATTGTTCAGATAAAACAGGAAATATAAATAGACTTATTTTTGGCAATTAATGTCATTTTTATATTAATTGCAATCCTTGACATTTGCTTCTTCCTAAAAATCTGTATCTCGTGGCTATGAGGTTTTGTGTGTGTGTGTGTGTGTGTGTGTGTGTGTGTTGTATGTATGTGTATGTGTTTGTGTGTGCTCATGAACACCTGTGTTTGCATAGGGATATGGAAACCAGAGATCGGTATTGCTGTCTCTTCCTCTGCTGCTCTCTACCTTATTTTTTGGGTCAGAATTTCTCATTGAACTGGATGCTCATAGATTGGCTAGACTGACTGGCCAGAGAGCTCCAGGCATCCACTTGTTTCCACCCCCAGTGTTGTGCCTGGATTGTACATGGATGATGGGTGTTGTAGGTACAAACTCAGGTTCTCATTCTTGTGTGACAAGCGCTTTACCCACTGAGCCATCTCCCCCCAAACCCTGCAATGTAGCTTTAAAATATTTATCAAACATCTGGTAGCAAAGAACTAAAAATTTAAGGCCCACCCAAGCATAAGAAAAGTTAGAAGATATGTCTATGTAAAAATTCAACCATGTGAATAAGAGCAAGAACCTGATTATCTTCAATGCAAACTAGACTGTAGAATTCTTAAGGCTTTTACTAGGTTTGGAGATCAAAACCCCAAATACCTGTTTGTAGGTTTCTGTTTGCTATGTATTTGCTGATTTGTCCAGAAGGTGGCAGTGTAATATCAACTGCCTATGGTAGCTCTGAATTAGAATTCCATCTGGGATGTGCTTGTATTGTTACCTTTCTGAATATTTAAACCATAGTACAAATGCTACTGATTTCATTTCAATTTATTTTATTTAGGAGTTTTCTGGTCAAACTGCTTTATATGTATTTTATTGCTAAGACTCAAGTTTAACTAAGTCCTACAATTTTAGAAGACTAAGAAGGTAAAGCAAACCTCTTACTTGTATTTTTAAAGTATCCTTTTGTGTTGAGTGTATTTGCTCTTGTTCCAGGGTCCATATTAGTGAAGTTTTCTCTTCAAAAACTAGTACATAGTAACTACTGTGTATAACATATGTGACCAAATGTCAGTTAAGAACATTTTTCAGAAGGTGATAATACTTAGGGGACTGCTGTTTGTTTTTTGATTTCCTGATCCTTCCCTCCCCTTCATTCCTTTTCTTTTCAGGGTAGAACTGTGAAAAATAATTCAAAACCTCCTGATCAGAAGAGCTGCAGTGGACTTCTTCCCTCTTTCATTTCAAGCAGGAGGATGCTTTTTCTTCTTAACATTCTCCCCCAGCACTCTGAATTAGAGATTTATTTGCAACAAAAAATCAATTAGTCCTAAATTTATTCATGGATTTCAGGTCCAGCGATCAATGCAAGTCCACTCAGTGGGCTCAAGGGGACCCAGTTCATCCCAGTTAATGTGTCTGAAGGGGAATTACCATTGATGCTGTTTTTTTCCCTTTAGGTCAGAGATCAGATCTCGCTGTCACGGACTGCAGCAAGTAGGAATGACTTCACCCTGCAGCTACCCAAACTGCACCTGGAGACCTTTGCAATGGAGGGGCTCAAGGGTGGGCCAGAGGTTGTAGCATGCCAGGTTAGAGCCTAAATAACATTGTTTGCTACTGAGACGTATAGAAAAATAAATTGCACTAACTGGAGAGAATGAAAGCCTCAAAGTGTTGTGAATAATTTAAAGGAGATGCAAATAAATTTTTTCTATCATGTAGCATAAAAATGTGTTTCTTTAAAGCCTAGAACTAGCCTATTAAAATAATACAGAAAAGCGTTTCTACAAAAGCAAGTGTGTGCTTATGCCAAAGTGCAGTGTTAAAACAACTACTTCCCTTTCAGTGGAGGATAGGAAGACATTTGAGCTAATCTCTGTTTGTTGCTTTTTAATAAATCACTTTACATAAAAGGTGTTAAGAGAGATATATGAAAAATTTCAGTGTTAATTCCAAAATATATCCAGTATTTCTCATGTGATTATTTAATTTCAGAAAGCTATAGCATAACTGTATTTTACATTAAAGAGTAAAGGGTGAAGCTTTAATACTTAGTTTTATTGAGCTTTGTAATATGATGAACAGACTGGGCCATTGTTGTTTTGTAAAGCTCAAAGCATCAAATCATAAAATCGTGGATAACTTTAGACTATTAAGTTTATAAGGTATTTTCAGAAACATTCCTTTTCAAATGTCGTAGATCTCCTGTTCCGTCATGACTGTATTTTTGTGATCATTCTTCTCTTTGCAGTTCAAATTATTTTTTAAATTGAATAAGACAAAATTCATCACATGCTTTATTTTCATTTTAATTTCCAAAGCATTGTGTAAATTGTAGAATGCCTGACATGGCAAGAGATCAGCCTTATTCAATAGCTTTCTAAACTGTCCAGTATATTTAACAGAAATGTCTTTTAAAACTCACTTTGCTTCCTTCTTAGAAGTTTAAAATAACCTTTCCTTTCCTCAATTTATGACCTTGTGGAATTTTAATTTTGTAAAAAATAAATGTTAGTTTATGATCTTTGATTTTTTTTACATGGTCTGTGTTGTAATGTAATGTGTTATTAGTTACCAAATTATTCTCTGCAAAGGAAAAGCATATGCTCACTGCTGCTTGTGTTAGGTTGCCCATCAGTATATTTAAAATATAACTACATAACTAAGCATGAAGTATTAATTTTCTTATATTGGCTTATATGATTAAAATGTATCTCTAAAATTTGGTAATTAATATTTATCAGTTGTAACCATGAACACAATATGATTTGAGATTTTTCTAGTGAATGTGAACTAATCCTTTATTTGGAGAACTTGGTTTATTCTCAGAAGCTTAGCACTTGTTGTAATTCACAAAGATTTTCCCCAAACTGGATTTTACAGATATATAAATATGCTGATTATTAGGAATGCTATTTTTGGGATGAAAGCATGAATTATCCATGGTTCTGATGTCTATGAGTAGCAAGAAGGAAATGTAAGAGACTCATAGTTTAAATTGGAGTCTTCTGCAAAAAATAGTTATACACATAAGCACACACCTAAATGCCTGGCTGGGTAAGTTTTCTGATGACATCCCATAGGATGCAATGTATTTTAGTAATGTCCATGGTGGAAAGTTAGGAGGATGGAAAAGCTGCTGCTGCTGCTCATCATGGAGGTGCTGTTTGAGTGAACACTTCCTACACACCAGATACAATGCTTAGCTCTGTGAATAGGTCAACTCATTCGGTTCTCATAATGGGACCATCAAACAAATGGCAGTGTCTCCATTTTAAAATCAGGAAGCAATGAGCACCAACAGGTAATTCTCCTCAAATCAATGGCAAGTAGATGATAGAACATGGATTTAGGTATCAAAGTAGTTGACTGCAAAGCTACACTAGCAAACCTGACACCAAGGAATTTAGACAGCCTAAGTTAAGTGAGGAGAGTGAAACCGTGGAAAGTTGTAAGACAGTGTTTATTCCACTGATAAGATATTAATTGTATGTTTATGTATGATGTAGGTCATACTTTATACTGTGCTGCAGACAAATTCACAGATAGAAGTGTTTCCATTTCATAGCCAAAGAGAATGAGAATGTGCACTTTTCACTTTTACAGAACCAAGTGCATGTATTAAGTGTGCATACACATTTTTAGGAATTTAGTATTTTAAGACTTTTTAACTGTCACATAGTAATTATATATGCTTATGGAGTATGATATTTTCATGCATATATGCAATGTAGGATGACCAAATAAGGGCAGTTAGCATACAGATCACCTCAGACATTTACCATTTGTGTTGGGAATGTTCAAAGTCCTTTCTGCTAGCTGTTTAAATATATAATAAACTGTTGTTGGTCTGTTCACTTCACTGTGCCGCACATCACTGGCCTTTATGCCTCTTAACTTCCCAAGCTCTGGTAATGATTACCTAGTCTCTACTTCTGTCAAATCATCTCATTTAGATTCCTCATATAGACGAGAACATATGGCATTTGTCTTTCTGGGCCTGACTTATTTCACTTAACATAGTAACCTCCCAGTTTGTCTGTCTTGCTAGGATATTAATCTTTTTTTTTTAATTAATGAATACTATTGTTGACAGGATATTACTCTTTTCATTGGTGAATAATATTCCACTGTGCATATATGCCACATTTTCTTTATCCATTCATTTCCTGTTGGATCCCTAGGTTGATTTCGTATCTTTGCTTTTGTGAATAGTGCTAAAAAATATGAGTGTAGAGATATTTTTTGACATACTGATGTGGGAATGCTAGCTTTTTCTCCTAATTGCTTACTTACAAAATATAGGATGCAGCCCGGTTTTGAGACTTGTGGTAGGAATGACTGAGGCAGTGAATGTACAGTAGAGAGCAAAGAGGAAACTGGAGGGCCGGCTGACGGTAGCGTTCGCTTCATGTGAGGGGAGGCTGTGGCGAGAGCGTGTTCTCACCACTTTTTAGGTGTTCTATTTCAAGGAATGATTATTTATGATTCTTCATATTCTTCAATTGTTTCTTTAAATGCTATCTACTCTAGCTTCCTATTTACTTTTTTTGCCACATGATTCCCCGGGGAGGTCATGCCCACAGTGTAGTCTTTTGTGTAAGCTCCTATGACAAGCTTAAAACTGTTTTTATGTTCCAATTAATAGCCTTTCAAAGGCTTTCACTGTAAGGCAGAAAAATTAAAGCACTCACATTGAAGCTTTAACTCCAGAGGCTGTGAACACAGAGCACTTTGAAATAAAGCATTCTGCCCATACTTTGTAAGGGTAAAACCTGTTTTTCACCATCTTATCATTTGAAGTATGTTTTTAAAATAATTATGATCTGTAATGTTGGTAATACTGACAAATATTGACAAGTGACCAATAAATATTCATATTTATTCTCATTCAATAATAAGAAACAGATAAACATTAAGCACCATCAGTAGCTAATAGTTTGTTAAATGTTTACTCCGTGCTTAAGCACCTGGCATTACAATCTCCTGGAATCCTTTCATGCTCTGTTCTTGTTCCATTTTTACTTTTCTCTGTCTTGGGGATAACCAAATACCCAGGAGCAACTTGTTCTGTCTCACAAAGGACTAAACTGAAGTTCACTGAGGCGAAGTAGGATGCTAACGGACTGCATATCCAATGAGCAGCATAGCCAGTCTGCCTGTGCTTTTAATCGTGCCTTTTGCCTTCTGTAAAGCATGGCTTGCTAGTTTTTGTTTGTTTTCTAAGATGGCAAAAGGGCAAAAGTAGGGTATTTCTATAGAATATAATTTCACTTGTGTAGAAATAATAGGAAAATAGAAATTCAAAAGAGGTTCACTGAGTAAGTTACACTAACGTGTATTTTTTTGCCTCTTCTTCTATAAAAAGAAAATAATACAAGTTCCCAACTCACAGTATTAGAGTGATGATTAAATGGGCTAACCCACTGCAAGTGCTAGATAATGACAGATACATTAT
Organism: Nannospalax galili; assembly: GCF_000622305.1. NCBI lineage: Eukaryota > Metazoa > Chordata > Mammalia > Rodentia > Spalacidae > Nannospalax > Nannospalax galili. The sequence goes on from NW_008342013.1 coordinate 616,950, forward strand.
AAACGCAAAGTATTTGTTAGCGCTCTACTAACATTGAAAGGTCAGGACCTTGGCCTTGTCCACTGCTGCACCCTCAGAGCTCAGAGCAGAGGAGGCTTTCAGTAGATATGGGTGAGTACTTGATTGCGTATATATGGGTGAGTACTTGATTTCAGATGGTTGGCAAAATTACTTCAGAAGCAGCTGTTTCTAAGTTGTGCATGCTTGTAAGGAACCCAGTGCTCATTTTTTACTTTGAGGCTCACATCATTTCAAAGCTAAAACCTCCCCAAACCATCTCATAGAAGTGTTTAAGACTTGGTGCATGAGAACTATATCTCTGGAAATGTAATATATTTCACAAATATTTATTTATAAATAGTTCACTAGCAAGTGTTCATTTTGAAATGACTTATTTATGAAGGTTTTAAACAACACAGTCTTCCCTGTAAATATGGTAATCCTTTATTCTGTCCTAACCCATAATGTCTTTGCACAGTCCTTACTTGGAATGTTTTTGTTATGTGCTATACTCAGTGACTTTCAGAATACCATGGTTTTTACATTTATATTTATTATTATTAGGTGTATCAAATTCTTGTATATAAAATTTGATGAGTACATTTAGTGATGCTTTTCTGTACACATGTTTAGGATTGAGCACTTGGGACTGGTTAAGCTGTCAGGAGCTCATCTCTAGGGCTATTTTTGTTTTGATAATGATGAATCATAAAAAGCACCATGAAGGGAAATTTTTATTTTTATTTTTTTATTTCTAGAGGATAAAATAAATGATATCAGAACCTAAACTGTCAGAGCATAAAATACCAAGAATTATCCATCATAAATTGTCCATGTGCTTTTTCTACATGCTTAGGGCAGCAGCCTTCTAATTGCTCTGCAAGAAATTTCAAAATTTTTGGCATACTTAGAAATTAAGAGATGTTGGGCAATTTCATTTATAAGAAACTTTGTACCATTTTAATATTTTCTTCTTTGTGTCATCCCATCTGCATACATGAATTTTCAGAGAACTGATTATCTTTCTAAACATGAAAATGAGTCATTTTGAATGAAAATCTTGTTAAATATAGCAAGTTCTATTTTATTTTTTAAATAAAAAGAATATATCTGATTAAATTTATTACTGATTCATCAGTTTTATAGACACACATTGTAATATTATGAGTATTATATACATAGGCATATAGTGACAATTGTCTTAAAAAAATACAACTTGATGTGAAATTCACTAACATTAAAAATTAGATTTTTAGACAGACTCATTGAGTCTGTCTGCAAGGAACAATATATTATAAAATAAAATGGAGATCTTTTTTAAAGGTTAAAAACTCATTCAATTTTATGTCTTACAGGGCTTATACTGAGTTC
>NW_008342013.1:618682-622100 GCF_000622305.1 Nannospalax galili
AGCTGTACATGATGTTGACAAAAGAATTATGCTGGTACCTCAGAGAGCCTAAAGAGAAATTAGCATAATCTGAAATCTGTCAGTCAGAGGAAGCCCTTGCTAGCTTTTATGTATCTCTGTAGTTATTTTTATCCATAAATACAAACGCATAGGCATGTATCATCTATACCTAACATTCATATGTAAATAGTAACTAGGCCATACTTTTTTGTAAGTATTAGTTTAACCTTAATAATGTCATATGGATATCTTTCTTGTTAGAGCATGGGGACTTTACTAGATAATACATGCCTCCATTCTTTTCTTAGTTTCTCTATTTTATTTAAAATGATGTCACAATTAAGTATTCTTCATTAAAACCATTAATAAAATGTGGTCTTGGATACTGATAGCAGAAACCTGTCTGTTCAAGCAGTTAAATTTATACTTCAAAAATACTTAGTCCATGTGATACTTTACATCCCACAACATGACTTATTTTAGATCAGAAGTGTGACACCCCCATCCCCACCCCATCCTCATAGGAACTTTTCATTTCTCTTTTCCTCTTGAGAGGAAAACCAACATCAAGGATGAGGAATGGAATCTTTGTAAAGACTCTGCTGCAGTTTTGAAGAGTCTTAATGACTCCTTCCTTGTTAACTCAGTTTGCATGCTGAATTGTATCATCTGTGGGAGTGGTCTGGTGTCAATGATCTAAAGTGACACAAAGTAAAACCTGATAGGAATTCTTTAAAATGTACATATACTTTGTAAAGTAATTTTCTATTTGTATCATTTCATTTTTATTATAAGAAAAGATAATAAAACAAAATCTTAGCAGAATCAGTATTGCTACTTGGAGAGGTTATGCATCTTTGCTATAGGGCAGAATAAATTGTTCCTTCTGAACACAAATGACACAGGTAGCAGGAGTTCTCATTATTTTGTACGACTATGGTCTTTTTCTCATGGAGCATAGTATTATCCTTCTTTGTGAAGAATAAATATGGATTATCATCCTTGTGGTACCACAAGTGCTACTGGAATTCTAGCCTACAATCATTGTTTTCTGGACTCTTGACTGTTCATTCTCCCAGCATACCAGTTTCCTCATCTGTGAAACAGAGACAGTAGGCTGCTCCAGTGCATCTTGGAATGGTGTGAGGATCATATGACATGTATGAAAGGTTCTTGAAATTAAACATCACATACATATTTTTATCGTTGTTTTCCTTTAATATTTGGCTCATGTTCCTTGGTCAGGTATAAGATTACTTAGTTTTCAGCTAAAGTTGAGATTCTTTGATCTTGTTAGAAACAAGCAAATAAGTCAGATTCTAGGCAAGTTGGTAGACATACATCTACACAGTTTTCTGTTTGTCACAAGTGTGCTAGAAACACCAGGTTGATTAAAATGGTAGGTACTTTCCTAACAGCATAACATTTGGTAAGGAGAGAAAAGAATTCTGTTTTCTAAGGAGAGAAGCAGCAAGGTAGCATTAGAGAAAACAGAGAGAGTCAGACTACCTGGATTGAAGTCCTAGCTCTTAATTTATCCACCTTGGCAAGTCCGTCAAGACCACTGAGCCACCATTTCCCCATCTGTAAATAGTGACAGTGAAGCCTGTCTTGCTTTGACTCAGGTTTGTGGGGAGATAGATGAGGCAATGTGCATATAAAGGTGCTTTTATATCAGGAAATGCTGCGTGAACATAATCTGTGTTGAACTGAACTGTAAAAAGCCTGGGGTCAGGAATACTGACCCACATACACTGAGGAATGAGTCAGTCATTTGACTCTGGCAGTTTTTGAAGATGTGTTTGCATGTGCCTTCAAAAGAATAAAATATGCAACAATTGCAGCGTTTCATGGTGAATGTTTATTGTTTCTTAATTATTATATGAGGTATTCAACCATTACTGCTGTTTTCATATTTTCTCTTAAACTCTTTTGTTACTGTTATGTACATCCTTTGCATTTTTTTTTTTGCTTGCGACCTCACGTTCCAATTCAGTGGAGTGGTGGCAACATTTGCCTACATATGAAATATTTGTGATGCACATCATAAAAAATTAAAAAGACAGAATTTTGAAGCACAGAATTTTTTTCTGTAATAGTTTTTAGTTGTAGGTGGCTGTGAGTAGAAACAAACTACTGAATGATATAGTTTTTGTTATAATGTTAAAAGGCAAAAACTAAATCCTAAACTTTACCTTTAAATTTTTTTGAAGCCAATTTTTAAGTATAAGTGTAACCTTACTAGACAATACCTTTTTGAAGCTTATTATTGAGAGACCGAAGCCTGTGAGTACTTGAACTTTCAAGTGCTACAACTGGAATTACCATTCATTTTAGCTCCCTGAACAAAAAACAGTGTTTGATGGACTGCCTAGGTGAAGACCTGGAAAAGGAAGGGTTATCTGCAAATTGGGTGAGTTTATTATGGCTTAGTGATTTGCTGATTGATTTCATTTGCTGTCAGTTAAGGCTCTCTTAATGTCAGTTTTCTTTGCATAATGCCTTGAAATAAAGACTGATGAAGTTCTTCAGATTGATGGCGCTTATATAAACTGACCCTGATTTGCCCTATTCTCCATGACAATTTAAGTGACAGCATTTAGAGGAAAATACAGCAATGAATATGCAACTTAAGGATTAAGGGAGATGCAGTAAATCATTCAGACTAAAACTTGATACAAAAGTAGTTTCTTATAATAATTCCACAAATGCCTTAAGTTTTATTAAGCAGGCTATCACTCTCAAATATGTTTTAATATGTTATACATATGCCCTTGAATCGAAGAAGAAAAGTAAAAGTTATCCTAAATATTTTCACATTGGTGAATCTTTATCTCTTCACTTTGTTTAAATGTGGAGTTACCAGAAATCATAGTTTATATATGTATTTTGAATATATACATACAAAAATTAAAATTGGGAGCTGAGGGGATCGTTCAATTGATGAAGTACTTGCAAGAGGACCTGAGTTCCATCATCATGTAAAAAATCTGGGCATAGTCCCTGTTCAGCATGAAAGAAGCCAGAGTGGTCTGCGTCCCGATTCCCTATCCGCAAGTTGGGCAATCTCTTCAGAGGACAGTGTGATAAGAAGAGGAGTTAGGAATTGGCTAGGCAGTTAGTGTAAAAATATCCCAAAGAAAAGTAGCCAGTTTCTTGGCTAAAAGTCAAAATGTCCTTGGGCCTCTTAGCAACATACTCCATTCCAAAGGCCAAAAATGTTGAAAGTATTTGGGAGCTCTATCTAATCTTTAAAAGATTTCAGGGCTACCTCTTCAGAGGGGGGAATGTTAGAGTAGCAAAAAGCCCCATAAATAAAAAGAAGAAAGAGTGCATGAAGTTATCAGAAAAAAGTGATGGGGAGATATGGGAGGATTTGGAGGGGAGGGAGTGGGCATGGATTTGATCAAAACACTTT
>NW_008342013.1:624004-640306 GCF_000622305.1 Nannospalax galili
TTCCTCATCTAGCAGCAATCAGTTGTCAATATTCTTTAGATAAGATTGGGGTGTGCTGTTCATTTTCCCAGTTCTATGCTGGGTTACTCTCTGGGAGTCCCTTGGGCCACTCTGGCCAATACTCAAAAGAAGGTATCTCCAATCTGGCATTGTTGCTTGTTATGTAGTTTTTAGCTATACATATGGACTCTTAAGAAATTATATTGGCCCCTTTAATCTTTGGTTATACTTTCCTTTGGGGTGTTTAAGGCCATACAGTTGGCCTAGATAAACCAATTTGTTTTTACTCTTAAGGTAGTTTGAGGCTCTGTTCCTCAGGGGTCATATGGGCTTGGGAGGAGCCCCTGGCTCCTCTCTTTTACCAGTTCTGCCTATGTGAAGATAAGTCAAAGGTCCTGCTCGACCATGGCTCGACTTGGAAGCTTGGAGGAAATGATTCCTCTGTGTCGACCCTCCTTTTTGTAAACTGGACACTGGTTCAATTCCATCTGGTGGGGTCTCCTCGGCCTCCTTGATCAAGCGGACAGGAGACCCAACACCATTATAGGACATTTTGAGAGATGCTCATAGTCCCCTGGAACTAGTCGACCTCGGAGGGCTAGGAGCAAAAAGTGTCCTTTGTGTCCCTCTGACCAAATTATTATAGGCCTCAAAGTATGTCTTTAACAAACCCCAAGAAGGTTAGTTCCATCAGTCTGGTATTTTTAATTACTGTGTGTCATGTAGATAAATCTTGGTCAAAGACCAGTTGTTCTCAGATAAACCTTACCTAGACATATATTTCTTGATCTGTTACGTATAATTTGTCAGTAGGTTGTAGGAGTAATATGGTTCCCTCTGGTTTTCAAAACTAGCTAGGCTTTGTTTATCTCTCACATTGTCTCACCCCTCCATCATGGTTTTTCCACTTAAGGTGTCCCCATTTTCCCCCTTTCTCCCTTACTAATACCCTTCTCCTATGGTAAATTATTTTTTTAAAAATCTGGGCATAAAGGCACACACTTGAAATCCTAGCACTGAAGTACTGAGGAGGCAGAGACCTTCCCCCCGTCTGTCCCCTGCACATACACAGACACACACAAAGACCTTTACACATGTCATATACAAAATCGACTCAAAATAGCTTAAGACATTAACAAGGCCTTAAACTTAAAAACCCTTAGAGGGAAAAAAGAGAAAGCACCTTGGCATTGGTCTAGGTAGTTATTTTTGGAGGTACATAGCAAAAGCTTGGGCAGCAACAGTAAAAGCAAACGAGTGGGACTATGTCAAATTCAAAAGCTTCCCTGCAAAGAAAACATCCAACAAATAAAAAATAAATTCCATCCAGTCTATGGAATGGAAGAAAATATTTGCAAACCTATATTTAATAAAGCATTACTATTCAAAATATATAAGAAACTCATACAACTGAATGGCACAAAAGCCACTAGTCCAATATAAAAATGGCCTTAGGACCTGAATGGACATTTTCTCAGAGAACATAATGCAGGTGGATAATAGTTGTATAAAAGTTACTGAGTATCACTAATTACCAGGGAAATGAAAATCACACCACAATGACATAGCACCTCACAAATCTCAGGATGACTGTTATCAAAAAGTCAAAACAAGACTAGGAATTGAAGGAACATCTCTCTACCTAATAAAAGCTCTCTACAATAAACCTGGAGTCAACAATATACTAAAACTCAAAGCATTTCTACTAAAATCAGGAAGAGGTTGTCCACTTTTTCCACTCAATATAGTGCTTGGAGTCTCAGATACAGCAATACAAGAGAAGGGAATAAAGGGGATGCAGGCAGGAAAGGAAGAAAACAAAGTATTTTGTTTGCTGATGATATGATTCTATACATAACAGATTCTAACAGCTTCACCAAAATACACTTTGAGCTGATAAACAATTTCAACAAAGTGGCAGGTTACTAGTTAACATATAAAATCAGTAGCCTTCCTATATACCAAAACACACATGCTGAGAAGGAGATTAGGGAAACAATCCCATTCACAATTGTCTCAAAAAGACTCATTGGAATAACTTAAGGTAATGAAAGACCTTTATGATGAAAAAGAAAAGAGAAGACACTAGAAGACCTCCATTCTTATGTGTTGGAAATACTGTGAAAATGGCTGTTTGAAACCAAAGGCAATATACAGATTCAGTGCAATCTCCACGAAAATTCCAGTGCTATTCTTCATAGAAATAGAGAAATCACCTTAAAATTCATGAGTCAGCACGGAAGACCCTGTATATACAAGGGAATCCAGAACAAAAGGATAATGCTAGAACTGTCCTATCTTATTGCAAGCTGAACTGCAGAACAAGTTAAAGTCACAAAAACAGCATGGCACTGGCACAGAACAGTCAAGTATATCAGTGGACTAGAATAGAGGGCCTGCATATGAACCCACAGGAATACAGCCAGTTGATTAAAAAGAATATTGTTTGAGAATTTCACACATGCATATGTGTTTTGATGAAGTCTTTCCCCATTCTCTCCCTTCCAAGTCTCCTCTTAGCCTCCCTACTGCGGTTCCCTCCCATGGAAATTTACTACTATTTTTAAAAGCCCGCAGAGTTCATTTAGTGTTGTCAGCATGCGCCTGGGTGTAGGACCACCATCCACTGGAGCATGAGTAACTTCTCAGGTACAACATCCTTAAAGAACACTGACTTTTCCTCTCTTAGCAGCTATCACTTGCCAGTAGCTCCTCAGCCAGGGGAGGGGGGACTTCATGATCTCTTCCCCCTTCCATGCTAGAATTTTGTTTGCCTTGAGCTGGTGCAGGTCTTATCTATGCTGTCAGAACTACCATGAGTTCATCTGTGTAACTGCTCTGTTGGGTCCAGAAAACACTGTTTCACTGCAGTCATCTACTGCTTCCGGCTCTTAAAAATCTTTCTGCCCCTTCTATTGTGATCTGTGAGCCTTGGAAGGAGGAGTTATGAATTAGATGACTTTTCTTAGGGCTGGAAACTCTTATTCTCTGCATGTTGATCTTTTTGGGGTCTCTGTGTTAATCACTATTCTGCAAAAAAAAAAAAAAAGTTTCTCTGTGGTGCTTGGGTGAACTATTCTATATATATCTGTTAGGTCCATTTCATGTACTATGTCATTTAATTCAGATATCTCTGTTTATTCTTTGTCCAGTTGGCCTGTCTATTGAAGAAAGTGGAGTATTAAAGTCACCCACTCTCACTGAGTTGGTGTCAATATCTGTTTTATAGTCCTGGACTATTGGTTTTATGAAATTTGATGCTCCAGAGTTTGGTACGTAAATGTTCATGATTGTAATATCTTTTTGGTCAATTGTTCCTTTGATTAGAATGAAGTGACCCTCCTTACCTCTTCTTATGAGTTTTAATTTGAAGCCTATTTTGTCAGATATTAAAATTGTGACACCTGCTTGCTTCTTAGGGCCATTTGCTTGGAATATTTTTTTCTATCCTTTCACCCTAAGCTAGAGTCTATCCTTGAAGGTGAGATAAGTTTCTTGACAGCAAAATTTGACTTCTCTTTCTTGAGCTTTCTTGATCCATTCTTGTGTCTTTTGACCTTAAATCTAATCAGAAGGAAAGTTGGTTACCATTAACTTTCATGTCACTATTGCACCAGTGGGATATCTTGAAAGGTCTGTTGGTGTTGTAGCTCACAGCATTAACAGCTGGGTAGACTGATGATTATTTTTCTCTTCTAGTACCGTGCATAGTACTTTCCAGCACCATGAAAGCTACCAAATAGGGATGAAGCTTCCAGGTCAGTACCAGCTTGATTTCTCCATATTCTAGGACCAATATGTGGTGTCTTCAGCAATGGAATCTTACCATCAGGTTCTGAAGGGTAACTAAGAGCAATGACAGTGTTTGGGGGGATGTCAGTGAGAGTCCACTGGGCAACAACTCCAAAAGCAGTAATTCATTCCTGGCACTGGGCTTTTTATCTGATAGCCTAGAGTGTTTAGGAGGGTCACGGCCCCTCCTAGAGTAACTCCATTTAAACTCTTTGTGTAGGGATATGCATATATTTTAGGAAGCTTCTATAGTAGTATATTTCATAACATTTTCACAAGGCCTTTGGTGTTGGTTATCCTTCCCCCGTACTCCCTCCTCTATCCTGCTCTCCCATTCTCCCCACCCCACTTAATTCTTGCTCTGTTATTCTCCTTTCCCTCTTTGTATCGCTTGTATTCTGTCTTCCCTCCTTTGAAAGACCTTCCCCATAGCCCATTACTAATTTCCTGACTTCTATGGGCATTGCAATTTAACACACATATCTAAAGATTCAAAGCTAGCATCCACGGATGAAAGAAAATGTGCAACATTTATCTTTCTAGGTCTGGGTAACCTCACTCATAATATTATTTCCAGCTTCATCCACAAAACTTATAATTTCTTTTTTCTTAACAGCCGAATAATATTCCATTGTGTATATTTTTGTTATCCCTTCATTAGTTTTGGATGTCCAGGCTGTTTCCATTTTCTGGCTATTGTGAGTAGAGCAACAGTGAATATGGATGAGCAGGTTGTCTGTAGTAGGACGGAGTCCTTTGCATATATGCCTAAGAGTGATCCTGCTCAATCAAGTGGCAGATCTAATTCTAGCTTTTTGAGGACCCACCACCCTGATTTCCATAGTGGTGCACCAGTTTGCACTGCCACGAGCAGGGAACAAGTGTTCCCCTTTTCCCCACATCCTCACCAGCATTTGTTGCCATTTTTTTTAATCTTAGCCATTTTGATTGGGGTAAGATGAAATCTCAAAATAATTTTATTTTGCATTTTCCTGGTGACTAAGGATGTTGAACATTAAAAAACATTTTCAGCCATTTGTGTTTATCCCTTTGGAACCTCTATTTATTTCCATGTTCCAGCTTTTAATTGGATTGTTTTCTTGATATTCAGCTTTCTGAGTTCTTTGTGTGTTCTACATACTAACCCTCTGTTAGATGTATGTATAAGTGGTAAAAATTTTATTCCATTCTGTAGGCTGCCTCTTCACTTGAATGATGGTATCCTTTGCTGAAAAGAAACTTTTTAGTTTCATGAAGCTCCCTTTATTGTTCTTAATGCCTGTGCTCCTGGAACTCTGTTTAGAAAGTCCTTTTCTGTGCCTATAAGTTGAAGTATATTCCCTACTTCGTCTTCTATTCAATTTAGGGTTGCAGATCTTGTGTTGGGCTCTTTGCTCCATTTGGAGTTGTGTATTGTGCAGAGTGAGAGAGAAGCATATAGTTTCATTCTTTCACTGTGGCTATCCAGTTTGACCAGCACCATTTGTTGAAGATGCTGTCTTTTCTCATATATATATATATATTTGACTCTTTTTTAGTGAATTTTTTCAAATTTCATACAATATATTTTGATCCTATTTAAATCACCTCCCATATCTGTACCACCTTTACTAATCCTTCACCAAATTTTGTAATATATATATATAATATAATATATTAAATGTGTAAATATTAAGGCCTACAGAGTCAAATTTGTGTCCCCAAATGCCCTTCCAGTGTGGGTTCATCCACTGGGGCCTGGTCAACCTACCAAGAGTCTCACCCTTTAAGCAAGACTGACTCTCTCCCTCCCAGTATCCGTTAGTTGTCAGTACTTCCTCAGATATGGTTGGGGTTTCTTCCCCATGTCTATGCTGGCATTTTGTCTGGCTTGAGCTTAGGTGGGATATGCGCTAGTAAATGACCAGCTGTCTGAAAAGGAGTTAGCTTTTAGCAGGGTCACGCTACCACTACTAGACACCATAGGCTAGCAAAGTAAGAGCCCAGTGCCAGGAACGGACTCCCTCTCTTGAAGCTGTTGACCAGGGATCCCATAGACCCTCAAACTTCATGGTGAGACCCTACTGAAGACACTACATGCAAAGGAAAAACAAGCTGGTGCTGACTGCAAAGCCTCATCGCTACTGGCTAGTATTTATAGTGTTGGAAGGTGCTATGTGTACTACCAGTAGAAAAAAACAATCATCAACCTTATTCAGCTGTGAATCTTGTGAACCACAACAACAACAGACCTGGCAAGATGTGCCCACCTGTGCAAAGGTGGCACAAATATTATAGCACTAACCAACCACTTTTTCATTGGATTTATGATCTACTTTATAGGATCGTGCCCATACCTGACACTGATATTAAGCCTAGGAAACTATGATTCTGCTAAATAGATATAGTATTAAACTGACTCCTAATTACTTATTGTTATACCCATAGATTAATACATCTTTCAACTCATACTTGTCCCTGAATAAGAGATCTCTGTCAAAGTTCTGCCTGCCAATTGTGGAAGAGGGGGTAGAAAGATTGCACAAACCAGAGGTGGTGAGTGACCACAAGGAGGCAGAGTTTTTCAGCGTAGAATTTTGGCTTCTTTGTCAAGGAAGGTCAGCTGCTTGGTTTTTGACTAAGGTACCAAAAGCACACAATGGGGAAAAGATAGCCTCTTCACAAATCGTGTTGGTTACATAAATGGGATATCCACATGCAGAAGGATGAAGCTACACCCTTATCTATTACCGTGCATAATAAACAGCTACAAATGGATTAAAGACCTTTATGTTGAAACTATTTAGAAGAAAAGGTAGGAAAAACCCTTGATAAGGACTTTCTATATAATACTCTAGTTACCTAGGAATTAAGGCTAAAAATTGGCAAATGGGGCCTCCTGAAATTAAAAAGCTTCTGCACAATAAAGGAAACAGTTGACTGAAGAGATCCCTGCAGAATGGAAGAAAACCATTTTAAGCTATATATCCAACAGATTAGTGTGTAGAATATACAGAGAACTCAGAAAACTATAAACAGCAGCAGCAGCAAAAACGATCAATAAATTAACAAGTGAAATGAACAGTTCTCAAACGATGTGATACAAATGGACAATAAACATATGCTCATTTCTCTAGCCACCAGAAAAATGCAAATTAAAACTGTATGGAAATTCCGTCTTAACAATGGTCAGAACTGCAGTTATTAAGAAAACAGATACTGGGCTGGGAGATTGCACAGTGGAAAATCGCTTGCTGAGCAAACATGAGGATCTGTGTTTGATTCCCAGAGCGCATGGAAAAAAGTCAGACATGTTGGCACATGATTCCAAACCCAGTGCTGGAAAGCAGAGAGAAGAGGATCCCTGAGGACTTGCTTACTAGCAAGCCTAGCCAATCAGTGAGCTCAAAGCCAATAAGAGACTGTCTCACAAAGCAATGGATAGCTTCTGAGGTATGACAGCCAAGGTTGGCCTCTGGCCTCCACACGCATGTGCACCCATGTGCACTCTCATGAACATCCTCATGTACATGCACACACACAAACATATACATAATCCTCAATTACAAGGGCCAGGGAGAATTTGGACAAAGAAGTCAGAATGAAAGAAGTCAAAAGAAAGTTTCTCAAGACTGAAATTGATCTTCTCTATGACCTTGCTATATCAACCCAGTGTTTTGACTCCAGGTCAACATATCACAGAGATACTTGCAAATCAGCATTTATTTCAGCACTCTTCACAATGGCTAAATTATGAAACCAACCTAGGTTTCCAACAATGGAGAATGAGTGAAAAAAAATCTGTTATAAGTGCACAATGGAGGTTTTCAGCTGTAAAGACGAAGTTATGTTGTTTATAGGAGAATGGATGCAACCTCAGATTATCACATTATGTGAAGTAAGACAGTTTCAGAAAGTTACATCATGTTTTCTTAAGTTTGTTGTTCACAGATTTTATATAGACACATAAACTCATGTATATATTTATGACATGCAAGTAGATGCAAGTCTGTCTAGAAAAACCATTGGGTGGTGAGGGGAGAAGAGGGGAGGATAGAGGAATATGTTTAACAGACAATATATGCTTGTACTAAACCTTCAATACATACTTAATTAAAAAGATAGTGCTGGTTTGAATATGCACCCCCAAATGTATTGGAAAATTGATCTCCAGTGCAATGGTGGCAGTTGGTGGAATTATTAAGAGGCATTTAGGGAATGAGGGCTCTTGCATCGTAGATGGATTAATGCCACTATTATGAGGAGGGTCCACTGTCGTGGGAGTGAGTGCCTCATAACCTTCTTTGTCTTGCCATCTTATGATGCAACAAGAGTCTTACCAGGTGCCAGTGATTTGCTCAGGCTTGGAATTCCTATTTTCCAGAATGTGAATAATAAATAAAGTAAGAAAAATAGCAAGTATTGAGAAAGGTGTGTAGAAGAGGGGGCTTTGTAATCTGCTGCTGAGAATGTAAATCTACAGAGCCATTACAGAAAGCAGTATGGGGTTCCTCATATGAGATTCCTCAAAATTTAAAAATTGAACTACCATAAGTCCTACTGCTGAGTTTATGTGCAAAGGAAATGAAGTCATTTTGAGATGCTTTTGTTCATACATCAATTACCATATTTTTCACACTAATCAAGACAATGACATTAGCCTGTGGCCCTCAACAAATGAATGGATAAAAAAATTCCTTTCAGTGAATAAATGGATAAAGGAAGTATCAATAATCCACCTAAAAAATGTTTAGGTTGAGTGTAGTGATGCACACCTGTAATCCCAGCACTTGGGAGACAGAGGCTCAGGAGTTTGAGGCTAATCTGGGCTATGTAGTGAGACCCCCACCTCAAAGAAAAGAATGAATTTCTGCAGTATACAACATCATAGATGAATCTCGAAGATATTATGCTAACTGAAAAAAGACAGAAAGATAAATACTGTATGAATTCACTTATCTGTGGGATCTAAAATCACAGACTCCTTAAAAACAGAGTAGACTAGCAGTCAACAGGAATGAGGTTTGGTTACCCAGTAAACACTTCATGTTGAGAGTAGTCTCTGGAGATTATAGTGCACCAGTATGTATGGTAATCTTGAAATTTGCTGAGAGTAGATTTAATTTTTTTTTTTACCACACATGCACAAGAAGTATGAGAGAAAATGGTTATGCTAAGAAGTTTGATTATGTTGATACTTCCAGTGTTATATGTGTATCAAATACTTATAATACCTTAAATATATAGAATTTTAGCAAAAACATTTTATTTCAGGGTACATAGTACTGTATATTAGAGCTTTAAAATTTTTTAAAATTTATTTTTACTTTATGTGTATGAATGTTTTGCCTACATCTATGTAAGTGCACCTGTGTTGTGTAAAGCCCACAGAGGCTAGAAGAGGGTGTTGGAGCCCCTGGAACTGGAGTTAGGTTGTTAGCCAGCATGTGGGTGCTGGGAATCAAATCTTGGTCCTCTGGCAGAGAGGCCAGTGCTCTTAGCTGTTGAGTCATCTCTCCGGCCCCTTAATTAGAGCTTTAGAGTTAGAGTAACTGTCAGTGTCATTGTTGAGCATTTAATTACTGGGTGCTAAGAGATTAAATGTTTTTTGTTAGCATAGGTATGGTATAACCGATAAAAAGTCAATCAACAAGAATTTTAGGACTATAAAAGATGCTTTTCTTACTATAGCTCTTTTGTAATATCTTACACTCAATAGAACCTAGAAATCAGAATCCATGATTAAGACAGAGACGTCAGAGGTAAAAACTTGTTGCAGGAATTTGCTAATTAGAACTCACCAGTTTACTGCTTCAGTATAAGTGCTTGTCTAGATTCTATCGCGAGCACTCGCACAGAGTCATGTCCATCCAATTTTCCTTACCCAATATTCATACTAATTTGAGTGATTACCTAAACATAAACTGAAATCTTCATGCTTGCTAAATGAGGGTTTGAAGCAAACAAATAACAGAACTACTAATACAAACTATTGTCTCTGACACTGTAATTTACACATACATCCATATAAGAACACCAGTATTACAAAAAGCACAGTACATGCATCAGTAGGCATTATGAGCATTTCATTATACTGTACACATTCAACTTTCTGCACTTTTGTAGACATTAAGCCAAAAGCAAATAAACTCAATTTATAATATCAAGTTGTTGTTTGAGTAATTCATTTATTTTAAAAATAAAAATAAAGACTTATTTGTAATAAATTGCTTCTTAGTAACTCCTTTTGAAAATAATTTTGCTTTACAGCATGATATATACTCACATCTAGAGATTTGGAGCTAACATCCACAAATGAGAGCGATCATGTGCTGCTTGTTTTACTGAGTCTTTGTTACTTCACTTAGTAGAACAGTTTCCAATTCCATACATGTGCCTGCAAATTTCAAGACTGGAAAGGAACCTTGGGGATACAGGGGAAGAAGGAGCTTGAGAGAGGGGCCTAGTAGGGGACAGGTGTTATTAAGGGGGAAATGGGAGGAAAGAGAGGGTACTTTAACTGGGGAGGGAGTATGGAGGGCTATGCAGAGGGAGTGAGATGAGAGATAAATAATGCTTATATAGTACAAAAAACCATAAGGAACTGTATTAGTTCAAAGAACTACTGAAAAAATACACATACAATAAATATACAAGTTCATTTGTCTAGGAAGGCAATGTAATAACAACGACAACAACAACAACAACAACAAAATACCCCACAGTGCCAGGCAGGAGAAACTTCCCTTCGAGTTGTTGGTCAGTGTAGTTCAAGAGACTCCCAAAATAACAGAGGCTATTGCCACAACCCTTGATTGCCTCCCAGAACTTGAAAGTAAGATGCCATTGCTAAAGATAGGCCATTCTTTGGACACAGGACTTGGAGCAACTGAGTTGGAACTGACCTGGGAGCCTCTTCTCCGAAGACCAGCTCTCTTGGTATTAGAGGATACTATACAAGCTGCCAGGCAGAAAATTAATCAATGGTCCTAGCCATCTGTAAAGCCTATTAAACAATGATGATGGGCCCAGCAAGCTATCACTATTGGTGCAGTAGTGGCACTTTTATCTTGAGGATAATCAACAGCTACCTAATTGGAATTAAGGTCCACTCAGTGGGAGGGAACTCGTATGTGGTAACATAGCCAAATACAAATGCCTGGAGAGATCATAGATCCTAGAGAAAAACCCATTTTTGTCACTTTCCTAGACCAATGTAATTTTGTACTTTATTCTAAATATGCATCCTGATTTGTACAGATGAGTGTACCTTTTGCTCCTCATCAAAGAAGCTTCTTTTTGCAACAGATGAAGACTATTACAAAATTCCATAACTGGTCAAATGCAGAGAATGTGTTTTTTAGACATTTAGCCCTAAGTGACACATCTTTGATGCAACTTCTACACTTTGAATGAATGCATTTCTCAACTCTCACCAGAGAAGTTTTCTTATGCAGCAGATGATCACAGAAACCCATAACTGGCCAATGTGCAGAGAACAAGAAGCCACAGAGTGCTTCTCCCTATTAGGACACCTATTTCAAACCTCTGCCTCTCAAGGCTCAGGAACGATTGTGGAAAGAGTGTAAGAGCCAGAGGGGTGGGATGACCACAAGAAAACAGAGTCTACCAGACAGCTGGTCAGTTACTCATATGAACTCATAGCAATGGTGACAGCGTGCACAAGTCCTATACAAGCTCAAACTAGCTGGATTCCCAGCATGGACACTGGGGAGTAGGTAAGAAATCCCAAACCAACCTAAGAACTTTTGGCAATTGATGTTTGCTGGGAGGGGGACAGACAGTGTCTTACAGGGATGGGACTCTTGATGGCAGGTCCACATCATGGACCCATACTGAAGGACATTGGAGGGTATAAATCAGACTCCAAGGCCATATTATATAAGAGTACATTAAATTGGGTGATGGCAGTAGGGGAGGTGCAGATAGGGGAGGGATCTAAATACCATCAAACTATATTGTATAGAATCTAAAAAATTCAGTAAAAATGTTTCTATTTCTCCTAACAGAACACCAGTTTTTTTTTTTTTTTTAAAGCTTGACGGATTAAATAATACTAGTCAATAGACTTCATTTTAGCGAACAGGAATTTTATGTACACAAGTCTGGGTCAAAGTTTAGAATCTGGTTACTCTGTCCCCTTTCCTGATCTCTGTCTCTTCTAGTTCACATATCCTGGTGGTCTGAGCTGGAGAGTGGTACAGTAGTTGAACTCCAAAGTGACCTCAGCACGGTAGCCTGGGACCAGCAGAATGTCTGCTCTTTGCTGTATTCCATGGCTTTTCAGATACCCACTTGAAGAACTTGCTCCTTCTTATCACTAAAAAACAAAATAAGGTGAGGACCTTGTTTTGGAAACAGGTTCTTGCTGTATAGCCCAGGCTTTCCTTGAACTGGTAATCCTTCTGTTTTGGTCTCCTGAGTTTTGGGATTACAGACATGTATCACAAGCTAAGACTTTTTGAAGGAGTACTCCTTAACCTTAAAAATTTGATTTTTGACATCTTGACTTAATTTTTTTCATTGTGGTAATTAGCTCATTAGTTGGCAGCCATGCACATTTCCTTGTGTATATATGTTGATTTATTGCTTATTTCAAACTAGATGTCATGTCAAATATTTATACAATGAATTATTAAGTTATTTAGCAAACCTTTTTGCTTATTATATAGAGTTGTGAATATTCCACTGGAACAAACTCCTTTAAACATGAATATGTGTAACAACTCCAAATGATATGGTTTGTTGTAACACAGGAGTTATTTCTCATCACTCAAGTCTACAACCCCACATCAGAAATTCTAAATGTCCAACAGTTTGAAAATTGGTAAATTGAAGGCAAAGCCTGACCAGCATTAGTTTTGTAGTAAAATCTGAGGGGAGTTAACCCAAGGATTCGTAGCATCACAGTTTATTCAAATATTTTGCCTGGCAACGTTTTTATATTAAAGGATGCTGCCCTGTTTCCTGGTAAGGATGCTGTTTAATATGTGCTATATTCTCCCTATTTCTAAACTTAAAAATCCTCAACAATGGAACACATTGGTTGTAAGAACTTCAGATAAGGAATCATAGGAAATGAACTATGTTTATAGGACAAGTTCCACACCAATGACATATTCCAACTGAAGAGGTTTGTTTTAGAGCTAGAGTATTGGTAAGGTTCTCTTTGATTATCTAAGCTCTCTAATATTGCAGATCAATTATAGTCTAAATGGAATTTCCTAGAAAATTTTTAATTTTTTTCCTTCATGATATGCAGAAAGTAAATTCACTGCTTTAGTTGAAGATCAGAAACATCTTAGAACCAATTTGTTCTTATAACAAAATGGTTATATGGTTAAATACATGTAACTCTTTGTATATCAGTTACACCTCAACAAAGCAATCACAATACCCCACCAAAATGGTAACTTTTTTTTCTGGGTGATACAGTTTAACATACCTTAATGAATTTTGTTATAGAGTTGTGGTGATTTGAATGAAAAATTTACCCTCTCAAAGGCTTTTGTATTTGAAGATTTTGTCACCAATTGTGGTACTGTTTTGGGAGGTATGGCCTTGCTGGAGGAAGTATGTCACTGGGGATGGGCTTTGGGACTTCATAGCCTGGTACCACTTTCCCTGTTCTGTTTGTGTTTGCTGCTGGAGATGTAAGCCCTCAGTCTCCTGCTCCAGCTGCCATGCCTTCCACCACCTCTTATCCCTCTGGAACAGCAAGCCAAAATAAACTCTTTCAGTTGCCTTGGTCATGGTGTTTTATCACAACAAGAGGAAAGTAACTAATACAAGAGTTTACAGGAATTATTGAAGTGGATGGCAGCCCTGGCTGAAGCAGGCAGATTCCCCAGCCAGTTTGCTTTACTTCATCAGAGTTAGAATGAAATCCCAATGATAAAAGGAATGGCTCTTAATAAAGGCACATTTCCTGTTTCTTTTTCTTTTTTTTTTTGGTTTTATTTTTCTTTTTTAAAAATTATTTATTTAATAAAAATATAATTAGAAGAAGCATTTCATGACAACAGCATTGACATATTCAATAGCATCTGAAGTTCTTTTTAATACCCAATTATCAGGGGATGGCTCATGGGGATTTCAGTCACTGTACCCAGTAACAGTTTTTATTATCCAGAAGGAGAATATAAGAATTAAGATTTTTTCACCAGTCTGACCTTGAGGGGATTGTCTGTTCTTTTTACTGTCCATGTTTGAGGAATGTGGTCCGGATGGGCTCTCTTAACTTGGGAACAGTGACTCCAGTGGGCATGTCCGGCAACCTTAACAGCAGTTGGAGTCAGCAAGATGATTGGATATGGACCAGCCCACTTGGGTTCAAGGTTAGGCGCTTGATGTCTGTGAACTCAACTCCAATCACCAGGTTCCAGATCTGTCTGTTCAGTGGTCAGTGAGGGATGACTGGGCTCATGAGCCTCCTGCACTAGCCCGTGTACCTGGCTCAGAGCATTTTGTAGAGCCTGCAATGACTGTAAAAGGCTGTAATTAGATATTTCTGCCAGGCATTCCTCCCCTAAGTGGGGAGTAAACGGTGAAGGTCGCCCAAACAAGATCTCAAAGGGAGGAATTCCTTTTACATAGGAGTATATCTGTTTTGTTTTGTTTTTTAGAAAAAGCATTTCATTATAGCTTTAACATACTCAATAACAGTTTCTAGAGCACAGATACATCTCTTTCAAAAGTGGCTATAAAATTTTTAGGTTTGCTGTTGAAATAATACAGTTATACAATATTGAACTCAGTATAAGCCCTGGAAGACATAACATTGAATGAGTTTTTAACCTTTGTAGAGCTCTCCATTTCATTCTAAAATATACTGTTTCTTACAGAAAGACTCATTGTTTTTGCTACTAACACTGAGGTGTTGGTGCATGCTTCTCTAATCTGTATGTATCTGATTATTACTAGTCACAATCGTTTGCACTTGGATCCTTGGCACCTGTGTATGTCTATAAAGTCATTGGGTAGATTTCAATGGTAATGTTCATCACCTCTACTAATTAACATGATATAAACTTTTATGCTTCCTCCTCAAATATAATACATTTTTTAAATTTATTGATTTTTTTTCTGTTTTTCAGAACATCCCACACCATCTTATTCAACTATACACCCACTTCCCAGATGGCACCCTCCCATAGCCTCCCTCCCCCGACTAGAGCCCTTTATACTCTGATATCCCTGCTACTGTCGGCTGTGTTGTTGGCACCTCCAGCCATTCCCTACTACTTGCCCTTCTGGTGAATCTAGTCAGACTATCTAGGGGTCTTTGTTTTAGCAGCGATCTAGCAGCGATCAGTTGTCAATATACCTTTAGATAAGATTGGGGTCTGCTGTTTATTTTTCCAGTTCTATGCTGAGTTACTATCTGGGAGTCGCTTGGGCCACCCTGGCCAACAACTCAAAAGAAGGTATCTCTTATCTGCCGTTGTTGCTTGTTATATAGCCTTTAGTTATACGTATAAACACTTAAAAATTATATTGGCCCCTTTAATCTATGGTTATACTTTCCTTTTGGGTGTTTAAGGCCACACAATTGGCCCAGATAAATCAATTTATTTTTACTCTTAAGGTCGTTTAAGGATCTGTTCCTCAGGGGTCACGTGAGCTTGGGAGGAGCCCCTGGCTCCTTTTACCAATTCCACCTATGTGAAGATAAGTCAAAGGTCCTATTCAACCATGGCTGGCTTCACTTTGAAGCATGGAGGAAATGTTTCCTCTGTGTTGACCCTCCACTTTGTAGACTGGACGCTGGTTCATGTCCATCTGGTGGGGTCTACTCGGCATCCTTGATCAAGAGGACAGGTGACCCACCACAATTACAGGACATTTTGGGAGATGCTCATAGTCTCCTGGAACTAGTTGACCTAGGAGGGCAAGGAGCAAAAACTATCCTTTATGTCCCTCTGACCAAACTATTATAGGCCTCAAAGTATGTCTGTTAAACATCCAAGAAGGTTAGTACTACAAGTCTGGTACTTTTAATTACTGTGTGTCCTGTAGATAAATCTTGGGCAAAGACCAATTGTTCTCAGATAAACCTTACCTAGACATATATTTCTTGATCTGTTATGTATAATTTGTCAGTAGGTTCTTGGACTAATATGGTTTCCTCTGGTTTTTAAAACTAGCTAGGCATTATTTATCTCTCGCATTGCCTAACCCCTCCGTCATGGTTTTCCCACTTAAGGTGGCCCCATTTCCCCCCATTTCTCCCTTAATAATGCCCTTTTCCTATGGTCCTACCTCTCTTGAGCTCCTTCTTCCCTTTTATCCCCTAGGTTCCTTGTATACCCTTCCCTCCCCCTCCCTTAAATTATCCCAGTTTTTATCCATATCTCCCTTATTAATGCCTGTTTCCTACTGTTCTTCTCTTTCAGGTTCTTTCTTTTCCTTTACCACCCAGGTTCCTTTCTATTATCCTGGTTCCTGTAGCTATGTCTGAATACTCACTTATCAGGATTTGGTTCTAGGATCCACATATGAGGGAGAACA
>NW_008342013.1:640459-640619 GCF_000622305.1 Nannospalax galili
CATTATCCACTCATCAATTGAGGGACACTTAGGTTGCTTCCATCTCTTAGCTATTGTGAAAAGAGCAGCAAAAAACATGGATGTAAAAATGTCTCTGCAATAGGATGAGTTCTTTGCCTGGGTATATGCCAAGGAGTGGTATAATGGGGCCAAATGGTAG
>NW_008342013.1:640820-641317 GCF_000622305.1 Nannospalax galili
GATTAGTGATGTTGACCATCGTTTAAGATGTTTCATAGCCATCTTTACTTCTTCTTTTGAGAACTCTCTGTTAAGCTCCTTAGCCCATCTTTTAATTGGGTTACTTCATTTATTGATTCTCTGGTTTTTGAGTTCATTATATATTCTGGATAATAAACCTATGTCAGATGTGTCGCTGGTGAAGATTTTCTCCCATTCTGTGGGTTTTCTGTTCACTTCCCTGGTTGCCTCCTTTGATGTACAGAAGCTTTTTAGTTTAATGAGGTCCCATTTGTTGATTCTTGCCCTTGTTTCCTGAGCAATTGATGTCCGGTTTAGAAAATCCTCTCCTAAACCTATATCTTGTAGGTTTTTGCCAATGTTTTCATCTAACAGTTTCAGAGTTTCAGGCTTTACACTGAGGTCTTTGATCCATTTGGAGCTGACTTTTATGCAAGGTGAAAGATAAGGGTCTAGTTTCAGTCTTCTACAGGTGGAAATTCAGATTTCCAGCACCG
>NW_008342013.1:641551-642945 GCF_000622305.1 Nannospalax galili
TGTGTGAATCTTAGGATGGTTTTTTCCAATTCTGTGAAAAATGTCATGGGGATTTTGATTGGCATTGTGTTGAATCTATAAATGGCTTTTGGTAGGATGGTCATTTTCACAATATTAATTCTTCCAATCCATGAGTATGGGAGGGCCTTCCATCTTCTGATGTCTTCCTCAATCTCTTTCTTTAAGGATTTAAGATTTTCATTGTAGAGCTCCTTAATGTCTTTGGTCAGGTTTATTCTGGGATATTTTATTTTTTTTGCAGCTGTTGTGCATGGGAGTGTTTCCATGTGCTCTTTCTCTGATTGATCATTATTGGTACATAGAAAGGCTACAGACTTTTATAGGTTAATTTTGTAGCCTGCCATTTTACTGAATGTGTTAATAATTTCTAGGAGTTTTCTGATGGAATTTTTGGCCTCTCTTATTATAATATCATATCATCTGCAAAAAAGGGATAATTTGATCTCTTCTTTTCCAATTATTACTCATTTAATTTCCTGCTCTTGTCTTATTGATCTTGCAAGAGTTTCAAGCTGTATGTTAAAGAGAAGTGGAGATAGTGGACAGCTTTGTCTGGTTCCTGATTTCAATGGGAATGCTTCCAGTTTTTCTCCATTTAGAATGATGTTGGCTGTGGGTTTGTTATATATGACTTTAATTATGTTGAGATATGTTCCCTCCAGTCCAATTCTCTCTAGGACTTTGAACATAAATGCACGTTGAATATTGTCAAAGGTCTTTGCATCTAATGACATGACCATGTGGTTCTTGTCTTTGAACCCATTTATATGAGTTATGACGTTTATTGACTTATATATATTGAACCATCCCTGCATCTCTGGAATAAAGCCGAATCGATCATGGTGGATGATCGTTTTGATGTGTGTCTGTATGCGGTTTGCAAGTATCTTGTTGAGAATTTTTGCATCCATATTCATTAAGGATATGGGTCTATAGTTTTCTTTTTTAGTTATATCTTTACCTGGCTTTGGTATTAGAGTGATGCTGGCTTCTGTTTAAGCTGTTAATCTCTTCTTGGTTTAGTTTTGGTAGTTCCCATGCCTTTAGATATCCGTTCATTTCTTTTAGGTTTTCAAATTTAGTGTCATATAGTTTTTTAAAGTATTCCCTTATAACGTTCTGTATCTTTCTGGTGTCTGTTGTGGTGTTTCCCCTTTCATCTCTGATTTTGTTGATTTGGAGGTGCTCTTTCTTTCTTTTGGTTAATTGGACTAGCGGCCTGTCAATCTTCTTTATCTTTTCAAAGAACCAGCCCTTGGAATTGTTGATTCTTTGTATTGTTTTCTTTGATTCAATTTCATTGAATTCTGCCCTGATTTTTGTTATTTCTTCTTGTCTGTAGAGTTTGGCTTTTGTTTGCTCTTGCTTTGCAT
>NW_008342013.1:643053-644817 GCF_000622305.1 Nannospalax galili
CACTTTCATTTCTTTATTAATTTCTCTTTTGACCCATTCATCATTCAGGAGTGTCTTGTTTAATCTCCATGTGTTCATGTCATGACTAGTGCTTCTTCCAGTGTTGACTGTAAGCTTTATTGCATTGTGGTCTGATAGAATGCATGGAATTATTTCAATCTTTTTGTATTTGCTGAGCTTTGTTTTGTGCCCCAGTATATGGTTGATTTTGGAGAAGGTTCCATGGGGTGCTGAGTAGAAAGTATGTCCTTTGGTGCTTGGGTGGCATACTCAGTAGATGCCTGTTAGGTACATTTGATATATGGTATTGTTTAATTATCTCTCTGTTAACTCTCTGCCCTATCGACCTATCTAATGGTAACAGTGGGGTATTGAAGTCCCCTACTATTAATAAGTTGGGATTAATCTGGGCCTTAAAGCCCTGTAGTATTGCTTTTATGAAGTTGGGTGCACCAGAGTTTGGTGAATATATGTTCATGATTGTAATATCTTCTTGGTTTATTATTCCTTTGATCAGAATGAAGTGGCCCTCTTTATCTCTTCTGTTTAGTTTTTGCTTGAAGTCTATTTTTGTCAGATATTAGAACTGTAACTCCTGCTTTTATCTTAGTACCATTTGCTTGGAATATTTTTTTTTCCATCCTTTCGATAGTGCCTCTCCTTGCAAGTGAGATGGGTTTCTTGCAGACACCAAAAAGATGGATTTTGTTTCTTAATTCCTTCACCTAGTAGTCTGTGTCTTTTGACTGGGGCGTTCAGTCCATTAATATTTAAAGTTATTAATGAAAGATGTGTATTGAATCCTGTCATTTTTGTTTCTGTTTACATTCTTGATGTAGCTGTATTTTTCCACGGTTATACCTTCATTAAATTTCTTTCCACAACCCCTTGGGTATAGTCATTCCTTTCTTCAGCTCTTTGTAATGCTTCCAGAACTCTCTAAAGGGGGTTTTGTGGACATGTATTCTTTCAGGTTGTTAGTGTCATGGAAGATTTTTCTTTTCCCCTCAACTATAACAGACATTTTTGCTGGGGTAGTATTCTGGGCTGGCATCTACTGTCATGTAGAACTGGAAATACCTTGGTCCAGGCTCTTCTGGCTTTCATAGTTTGCATTGAGAAGTCAACTATAATTCTGATGGGCTTTCCTTTGTATGTGACTTGTTGTTTTTCTTTTGCTGTTTCAGTACTGTCTCTTTGTTCTGTACATTTAATGTTTTTATTATGATGAGCTGTGGAGTTTCTTTTCTGGTCCTGCCTGTTTGGTGTTCTATATGCTTCTTGTATTTGTATGGGCATGTCTTTCTTTAATTTTGGGAAATTTTCTTCTATGGTTCTGTTGAAGATCTGGTCCATGCCATTATCTTGGGATTCTTCCCCTTCCTGTATGCCTATGATTCATAAGTTTGGTCTTTTTATGGTGTCACACAATTCCTGCATATTCTATCCTTGTGCTTTCTTAAATTTTTCATACTCTTTGAGTGGTCTAGTTCGTCCACTTTATCTTTTAGTCTTGATGTTCTGTTTTCCATTTCATTCGTCGTATTGGTGAGGCTTTCTCCTGTCGTTTCTAATTTGCTTACTGAGTGTTTCACATCCTTCTTCATTTCAGCCTGAGTATTCTTCAATATTTCTAACTCTTTTTCTGAATTCATTCAGAAGTTTATCCCTATCTTCCTTCACTTCTTTGATTTCTTTGTGTGTTCTTTAAATTCACTGAATTCTTTTATCATGTTTATAATTGTTCTTTTGAGTTCCATGTCC
>NW_008342013.1:644834-669935 GCF_000622305.1 Nannospalax galili
GGTTCTCATTGTACTCCTCTAGAGGACTATTGGTATTTGGTAAGGATATGTTATTTTGGTTTTTCATGTTATTATTTTTTCTCTGTGGTTTTGACATGTGAATTTGTTTTGTAGTGTCTGCTTCTTGTGTGAGTCTCAAGTCTTCAAGTTTAGGTCTGCTTCTTTTTGTAAACTTTTTGTGCCTTTTTGGTTGACTTTTTGGGCATGAAGAGCTAGTTCATCTAAGCTTCCGGTTCTCTCTTTTGATTTTATACTGGAGTTGCCAGATTGCTTTTGTCTTCAGGAGTTCCCACAGAGGCCCAAGTCAGATGAGGATAAGATGTTCTCAGGCTTTCTCCTAAGGTCTGGATCCCTCCTGCATAGATTTTGGCCTCAGGAATTTGGGGGTTGGACTGGCCTGGTAGCCAGGCCCAGGAAAGATGCTGGTGGCAGGCAGCTGTTGGCTGTGACACTAGAGATGCAATGGGAGATGGGGGCAGGAAGAGGCCCCAAGGGCTCCTGGGGACTGCACTGAGGAACTGGGTTGGTCTGGATGCAAAGGGTCAGGAAGCCAAAAGGTCAGCCCCGGCGTCCAGAAAGAGGCTGTTGGGTTGTGCAGCCCCAGGAAGCAGAGGGAGGTGAGGCAGGACCAGGCCCAGAGGGCCTGTTTCTTTCTTGACCATCTCCTCCTCCTCCTTCCCCTTCTCCTTTTCCTTCCCTCCTCCTTCCCCATTCCTCTTCCCCTCCTACTTTTATTTTTTTGAGACAGGCTCTCCCTGTGGCCCCAGTTGGCCCGGAACTTGCTATGTAGACCAGGCTTGATCTCACAAGGATTCTCCTGCTTCTGCATCCCAAGTGCTCAGATTAAAGGTGGGACCACCATGCCTGACCCATTTGCTTTTCATTATAGTTATCAAACTTGTTCATATTAGATGTTAGTTATAAATAAATGCATAAAATTCTTATTGTAGCTAAATATCCTCTTATCACCCTATCAAAGTTAATGAATAGAAAGGAATTAGGTGTTGGCAAGTTGACTTAGTGGGTAAGAAGCTTGCTGCACATGCATGAGGATGCATTTGGATCCCTAGAATCCATGTGAAGAACCAGGTCCTATGGCATTTATTGTAGCCCTAGAGCTGAGGGTGGAGGTGGAGACACGTAGACCCCGGGGGCAGCAGGGTTAGCGAAGCAGTGAGCCTCAGTTTGAATGTGAAAAACCTTGTCTCAAAAAAATAAGTCAAAAAGGATGGAGAGCAATGGAGGAAGGCATCCAGTGTTGGCCTCTGGCTCCACCTCCATGGGATGTGTGCATGAAGTCTCTCTCTCTCTCTCTCTCTCTCTCTCTCTCTCTCTCTCTCTCTCTCTCTGTGATTATTCATTCCGTTAGTTAAGTTTCTCCATTATATGTCACAACTCTGCATCATTTACTAAGCTATTCTCATCAGGTTCTGCTTTGCAACACTTCAATAAGCCTACCAACAATTCTATAATTTACCTATACAATAAATATTTTGTAGTCTTC
This sequence comes from Nannospalax galili, assembly GCF_000622305.1. Lineage (NCBI taxonomy): Eukaryota > Metazoa > Chordata > Mammalia > Rodentia > Spalacidae > Nannospalax > Nannospalax galili. The sequence goes on from NW_008342013.1 coordinate 646,339, forward strand.
TAAAGGTTCTAACCCCCAAAGCAGGACAATTTATTATTACTGTTATTGCAGCCACTGTGTTTGATCTAGCCGTGTCCTCTGAGAAACACATGCTCTGAATTTTTCCAAGATTATTGATGCTTTTCATGTCCATATGCAATGTTTCCAATAGGAACTTTTTTTCCATTCTCCAATTATTCGTTATTCCCTTTTCTGTACTTTTGTAGGAAACTAGCATGTCATTTCTTTCCTGTATGTCACCATCCCTTTAGTACTCCATTATGTTAACCTCCAACATAGCAAGACCAGTAATCACCATCAGTCTAGTACCTGCACTTAGCCTTAACATTGGCTTTGATTCAATTCTGACTGAAAATAACATTTGAAAAAAAGTTGGTCTTATTTTGGGCACATTTAAGTTGTGTATACCATGGTTGAGTGGAAGCCAGAAAAAGTTTAGGATCTAAACAAAATAAAAAGAAAACATTTTTAAAAGTCTGCTGCAGAAGTATTCTGCAACTCTGCTGAACACGGTTTCCCACGAGGCTCCTTCTCACACCTGAGAAGCTACTATATTTACATCCTTCAAAGACGGTGCCAGGAAAATTTTGAGTGATGAGATAAGTCAAGTCTAGGGGGGAAAATGAACTTGGATTCTCTTTCCCTTGTATAAAATAGCATCAACCAAAGCACAGCTGAGCGATGCGTGCAACCTTGCACGGCAAACTCACTGTTTGGTCTGCTGTGCTTGACTAAGCAGGTATGTGTTTGCAACTTAATTTTTCCCTTTCCTTTTTTGTTTTTGTTTTTGACAGAGTCTCCTTAGTCCCTGGAACTCACTATGTAGACCAGGCTGGCCTCGATCTCACAGAGTTCTGCCTGCCTCTGCCTCCTGGAGATTAAAGGTGCACATCACCATCAGTACTAAAAAGCCTTTCAGTATATATGTGTATATATATATATATATGTATATATACATACTACATTAAATATTTAGGGTATGCATTGTTTTTGAATCTTGGGCTTTTTGCACACCAGGCAGGTACTTCAACTGACTGAACTATATTTAGAACCTGTGATTTTTTAAGCTTATTTTTTTTCCATTAAGTCTCACAGCCTTTCAAATTCCTTTTTTTTTTTACAATAAAAATATCTTTGAGAGGAAAGGATAGAAGTTATATGACATGTTTTGATAGAATAGTCATTAATTGTTACAATTATTTATTGAATACCTTCTAGAGAATGAATGATGTTACTAGAAAAATACCATCTAAGTTCTTTTATTTGAAATATTTATTTCCATGACATAAACAAAAATTGGTACTCCAAGAGTCAATGTAGTATAGCCATTGCTAAAAGTTTGAGATACTTGAAAATCCTGGTTTCATAGCAAAATTCATGAAGGATTTGCTTTGTTATTTTTTTCAGTCAGTAAGAGAGTATGTGGTTTCAACTGAGTTTAGGTGAATCTCTTGATAAACTGTCTATACAACTTTATGAAACTTGGAAAACCTGTCACTGAGAAAACCAATCAAGAATGTTAACCATACCAAACCAAAGAGAAAATATACAACACACAGGTGAACATGAGACTTGAATTCCAGTTCCTCTCTTTCTTAACTAGGTGTTTGTATGCCAAGATACTTGGTATCACTAAGCCTTGATTTCCTTGAAATTACTAAACTAAATTATTAGTGCATTTTATTTATTTGTGTGTGTGCATATGCATGTAGGCCATGGCTCATGTGTTGAAGTTAGAGGACAACTTGTGAGAGTTGGTTTTTTCCTTCCACTTTGTGGGTCCTGGGGATTGAACCAAGTCATCAGGCTTGGCTGCAAGTGCTTTACCCACTTAAACATCTTGCTGGCCCTTAATTCTTATTCTGTAAGAAAAGATATAATATTAATCTTAAGGATTAATGGCACAATTAGAAAAATATACAAGGCATGCAAAAACATGCAAGTAATATGAAATATGTGTAGAACTGGAGTCCAGGCAAACTCTGGAATAAGAGCTCTAGCAGAAACCAGGCCACGTCTGAACAAAGATTTGGTAAAATTTGGGTTTGTTGACACACACAGATTCTAATTTACTTGATAATTTCTGGTGATAAAATGTGAGTATTACTTCCCTCTAACTCATTGTAGGGCAAATGTGGGTTGGCTTGGGGTAGAGAACTGAGTTGAGCACGTTTCTTAGATTACACTGTCCCTACTGGATTTTATTTAAAAGTGAGCAAGCACAGACAGTTGTCTGATACCCTTGAATGTCAAATGTGATGAGAAAAATTCTTGGCTATTTTAGTTAGGCTTCTGAATAGGGGAGTTTTGATCAGAAGCCTGGTTAGTCTAGTCAAGGTCTTCACCAGACTTTGCCAGGTCATTACAGATCATTAATGGTAATTTATGCTCTTTTTATTTATTTCTAAAATATACACATATATTTATAAATTGATACAAACTCTACTTTTTAGTGCAATATTAGAATAATATTATACACATACTTTTTACCTTTTTATTTTGAAATAATTATGGATTCGCAGGAAATTTAAAAGTAGTACATGGGAGTTCCTGGGTTCCCTTCATCTGATTTCCTCAGGGCTACATCTTATGAAGCTTTAGGACAATGACCAAATACAGAAAATTGACATGTCCGGTTTAATCTGTGTATATTTTTCTAGCATATTATCAGATATATTCATATATATATATTTATGTAGCTACCACCACAATCAAAATACTAACTTACTATATCATCACAAAGATGATAAAACTCCTTCATACACATACTAATCCTTTCCTAATCCCCAGAAAGCACTCAGTATTTTCTGTCTCTACAGTTTTGTCAATTCAAGAATGTTATATAAAGGCATTTATATGGAATATTGCCTTTTGCTATTGTTTTGTTCCACTCAGTACAATGCTCTTAAAATCTACCCCAATTTTTACATGTATTAATAGATTATTCTTTCATATTGATGACTAGTATCTATGGTATTGGACTTCCAAAGCCTTCTTACCATTCCTCCTTTAAGGATACTTTCATTGCTCCCGGTTCCTGACATGACATATAAAGCTGCCATGAGCACTTCTGTGAAGCTTTTTCTGTGGTCATAAACTTTTGTCTATGATGAGTGCTCAGGAATATGATTGTGGGTCTGCATGTAAATGTACGGCTGTTTTCAGTGTGACTACACTGCTTTTCCTTCTCACCAGCAGTGCGTGAAGGCTGGTATGCTGCTCCTCCACCAGTGTTTGAGGTCTTCATCATGGTTCCTGCCTGCTGTATTCATGCATGTTGGCTTCCAATGCATGTAGCCACTTCACTGTGCATCTGATTTGCATTTCTCTAAGGGCTAATGACTGAGAAAAGCTTTGCATGTGTTGCTTATTTAATTTGCTACTTTTATTTGCTCCCTGGTAAAATGTGATACTAGAATGTATCAGTGTCTTTGGCTGTTTTCTGGTAGATTGTTCCTTTTTACTATTGATTTTGAGAGTTGTTATATCTTCTAGAGAGAGTTCTTCGTCAGATATGTGATGTGCAAATATTTCTCCAGTTTATAGCTCATCTATAATCCTTGTGCCAGAGGTTTTTTTCTTGCAGAATGAAAGTTTTAAAATTTGATATTTAATTTATTGATTTTTTTGGATCATACTTTTTTTTAAACCTTTAAAAAAGATCTCCATTGTATTATTAAAATACACAGTTTCATACAGAAAAATTCTTTTTCAATGCAATTGACATTGGATGTTTGCACATGCATTTCTAATCTCTAAATATCTGATTATTACTAGTCACAGTTGGTTACTTTCTGAGCTTCTAGGCATCTGAGCATGGATATAAAGTCATCAGGTAGATTTCAATGGTAATGTTTTTCACATCTACTAATTATTATTTTTTAATCATTATTTTTTTAATTTTTTTTTCATACAGAAGAATTCATTCCAAAGCAATTGACATTGAGACGTTTTCACATGCATTTCTAATCTCTATATACATGACTATCACTGGTCACAGTTGCCACCTTCTGAGCTCCTCGGCATCTGAGCATGAATACAAACTCGTCAGATAGACAGCCTTCCTCTCCCACTAGAGGCTCAATACTCTGCCATCCCTGTCACTGTCCACTGTGTTGTCAGCACCCTCATCCATTCCCCCTGTCTGCCCTTCTGGTAAATCTAGTCAGCCAGAGGTCCCTGTTCCAGGAGGGTCAGCTGTTCCTCATCTACGGCAATCCATTGTCAGTATTCCTTTGGATAGAATTGGGGTCTGCTGTTCATTTTTCCAGTAGTATGTTGGGTTACTGTCTGGAAGAGCCTTTATCTATCCTAGCCAACAACTCGACTGAAGGTATCGCCTGTCTGGCTTTGTTGTTTGTCGAGTAACTTTTAGTTATGTATATGTATGCTCTTATGATATTATGTTGGCCCCTTTAATCTTTGGTTATACTTCCCTTTTGGGTGTTTAAGGACATACAATTGGACCAGATAAACTGATTTGTTTTTACTCTTGAGGTCGTTAGAGGATTTGTTCCTTTTTTAAACTTTTTATTTTTTGAGAAGTTCATACATAGATACTATATTGATGTAATTCCCACCACTCTCTCCCCACCTCCAACACCTCTATCCCTTCCCCCACTCTTTCAGTTTGTACTATTTTATTAATGTTACATATACATATGCTTATATTTGTATCTATGAACCCTACTGAGTCCATCTCATATGTACATGTGCTTAGGGCTGACCGCTTGGGATTGGATAAACCATCAGGGACCGCATGCCTGGTTAGAACGGATGTTTCCTCAGCAGCCATTGATTGCCTGTAGCTCTTTGTTTAGAGGATCTGTGAAACTTCCCCTTCATATTGGCATGTCAGCTGGTGTGGTCATTATGTAGGTCTTGTTTAGGCAACCATATTGTGGAGATTTTGTGGATGCAGCTTCCTTTTTAAATTATCATCATCATCATCATTATTATTTTTGGTCTTTTTGAGACAGGGTCTCCCTGTAGCCCAAGCTGTCCTGAAACTCACTATGTAGACCAGGCTTGCCTTGAACTCACAGAGGTCCACCTGCCTCTGCCTCCTGAGTGCTGGGATTAAAGGCGTGTGCCACCACCCGGCCCTAAATTATTATTTTAATAGTACAATTGTATGGGAACCTGTGAGAATTGGATGGATGCATATATTTATGGATGTACTTTTTGAGAATTTCATACATGAGTACCGTTATTTACATCATTTCCATCCCTTCTTCTCCCCCTCCCATTTCTCCCATGTGCCCTCCACTCCCTTTCAATTCTCACCCTCTTCTTTGATTATTGTTTATATATCGATAATGTACTGAGTCTATTTTGTGGTTATTGTGTGTACATGTGCTTATGATTTATCACTCAGGATTAGATAACCTATCAGGGAACTCATCCCTGAAGAAAATAATTTTCACTCCTTCAGCATCCATTGGTTGCCTGTAGCTCTTCATCTAGGGATGGTACCTTATGGAATTTTCCCATCCACATTGACATGTCAGCTGGTGTCATCATTATACAGGTCCTGTTTAGGCAATAATATTGTGGAAAGTTCATGGGTGCATCACCCCTGTCATATCTAGAATGTATTATCTAGAGGCAGGCAACCTGGTCCTCTGGCTCATACAGTTTTTCTGCCCCCTCTTCCACGATGTGCCTGAGCCTTAGTTGTAGGATTTGCATTGTACATGTATCAAATGGGGCTAGGCACCACACAATCTCTCTGTATTTTGATCAGTTGTGGAACTTTGTAATAGTCTTCATCTGTTGCAGAATGGAGCCTCTTTGATGAGTGGTGAGAGCTACACTTGTCTGTGAGCATAAGGATATATATATTTAGAATACAGGAAGAAATTATGTTGCTCTAGAATAATGACAGTAGTGGTAGTAGGTTCTTCTCTACCCCTCCCACCATGTGTACTTGGCTATGGTTTTGGTATTATGCATGGACTCCCTTTTATTGAGTGGGCCTTAAGTCAAATTAGACAGCTGTTTATTATCCCCAAGATAGAAGTACCACTATTGCACCAACAGATATTTTGCTAGGTCACTCATTGTTGTGGTTCATTGGCTTTACAGCTGGGTAGGGTCATTGATTGGTTTTCTCCCTTGGAAGCTTGCATAGTACCTTCTAATACTATGAAAGCTAGCCTTCAGGCAGTAGGCTTTGTATTACTGTTTCAATCTCCTTATATGTTATGGGTCTGTTTAAGCTGTTGATCTCATCTTAGTTAACTTTGGTGGTTTGGTTGAATCTTGAAATTAATCCATTTCTTTTTAGATTTTCTAATTTGATAGAATATAGGTTTTTAAAGTATTTACTTATAATATTTTGAATTACTTTGGTGTCTGTTGTAATATTTCCCTGTTCATCTCTAATTTTGTTGATTTGGACCTGTTCTCTTTTTCTTTTGGTTAGTTGGGCTAATGGTCTGTTGATCTTGTTTATCCTTTCAAAGAACCACCTTTTAGATTCTTTTATTCTGTCTATTGTCTTTTTTGTTTCTATTTCATTGATTGCTTTGGGTAGGATGGCCTTTTCACAATACTAACAATACATGAGCATGGGAGGTCTGTCCATCTTTGGGTATCTTCTTCAGTCTCTTTCTTCAATGTCTTAATTTTTTTGTTGTACAAGTCCTTCACTTCCTTTGCTAGCTTTGCTAGATTTATTACAAGATACCTTAAGTTTTTTGAGGCTATTGTGAATGGGATTCTTTCCTTCATTTCTTTCTCAGTATGTTTGTTGTTAGTATATAGGAGAGCTACTGATTTGCGGGGGCGGTGGGGGGAGGTGGTGGTGTTATTTTATAATCTGCTACTTTGCAGAATGTGTTTTATCAGCTTTAGGAGTCTTCTGGTGGAGTCTTTAGGGTCTTTTTTTAAAAAATTATTTTTATTTTAGTGTCTGAGTGTATTGCCTGCATGTGTGTAGTGCACCTGTGCCCACAGAGGTCAAAAGAGGGTGTCAGATCCTCTGGAACTGGAATTGCATCCGGTTATTAGCTACCATGTGGGTTCTTGGAATTCAACCTGGCTCCTCTGCAAGAGCAGCTAGTGTTCTTTACTGCTGAGCCATCTCTCCAGTCCATAATAAGGTATTTTAAGTACAGAGTCATATTATCTCAAATAAGGATACTTGGGTTTCTTCCTTACCAGTTTGTATCCCCTCCCCTTTATCTCCTTCATGTGTCATGCTGCTTTAGGTAAGACTTCAAGTACTATATGAATAAGAATGGAGAGTGTGGATATCCTTATCTTTTTCCTGATTTTAATGGGAATGCTTTGAGTTTTTCTCCATTCAGTATGATGTTGGCTGTGGGCTTGTTGTATATTGCCTTTATTATGTTTAGATATTCCCCCCCTGTATCCCTGTATCCATGACTTTTATCATGGACGGATACTTGATTTTGTCAAAGGCCTTTTCTGCAGCTAATGTACTTTCTGTCCTTAATTTTAAGTGGCAGATTACATTTATTGATTTATGTATTTTGAACCATTCCTGCATCTCCTAAATGAAACCAACTTGATCATGATGGATAATCTTTTGATGTGTTCTTGCATTTGGCTGGTGAGTATTTTACTGAGGATTTTTACATCTATGTTTATCAGAGATAGTCTCTTATAATTTTCTTTTTATGTCATTGGGTCTTTGTCTGATTTTGATGTTAGAGTAGTAATGGCTTCATAAAAAAGAATTTTGGAGTGTTCCTTTTCTATTTTATGGAATAATTTGAGGAATATTGGTAATGGGTCTTCTTTGAAGGTTTGGTAAAACTCTGCACTGTATCCATTTGGTCCTTAGCTCTCAATAGTTGGGAGAATTTTAATTATTGTATCTCTTTCATTGTCTGTTATGCATCTGTTTAAGTTATTTATGACATTTTGATTTAACCTTGGTAAGCCATGCATATCTAGAAATTTATCTATTATTCTTTTTAGATTTTACTTAGTGGAATATAGATTTTTAAAATCTTTTAAAATCTTTTATTTATTTATTTATTTTTATTTTATGTGTATGAGTGTATTGCCTGCATATGTGTAAGTGCACCTGTGTCATGAAAATGCCCTCAGAGGTCAGAAGAGGGTGTTGAATCCCCTGAAACTAGAGTTATGGACAGTTGTTAGCCACCATGTGGGTGCTGGCCTTGATTTTATTTATCTCTTCCATCTAATCTTTCTGGGTGTTTTTTCTCTGTTCTATGATGCTTTCAGGTACAATATTAATTTATTTATGTGAGATGTTTCTAATTTTCCAGAGAAGGTATTTAATGCTATAATTTTCCTCATAGGATGGCCTTCATTGTCCCATAGGTTTTGGCCTGTTCTGTTTTCATTTTCATTCAATTCTAGGAATTTTTAATTCTCTTTTTGATTTTTTTCCCTTGATCCAATTTTCATTTAGTAATGTGTTGTTTAGCTTTAATTAGTTTGTGTACTTTTTCCAATTTTTATTATTATTGATATCTAACTTTATTCCTTTGGGATCAGGTAGAATATAGGATAATATTTCAATTTTTCTAAATTGTGGAGACTCATTTTAGCTCTAATAGGTGGTCAGTTTTGGAGAAAGTTCCATGGGCTGCTGAGAAGAAAGTGCATTCTTTGGTGTTTGGGTGGAATATTCTATCAATGTCTGTTAGGTCCATTTGATGTATGGCGTCATTTAAATCCAGAGTTTTCCTGTTTAGTTTTTGTCTGGTTGACCTGTCTATTGGTTCCAGTCACCCACTATTGCTGTATTGAAGTCAATGAGCGATTTTCGTTCTAGTAAAGTTTCTTTCATGAAATTGAGTGCCCTTACGTGTGATGCGTACATGTTTAGCATTGTTGTATCTCCTTGGTGTAATTTTCCTTTAATGATTATGAAGTGACCTCCTGTGTCTCCTATGTCAAGTTTTAGTTTGATATCCATTTTATCAGATATTAGGATAGTGACATCTGCTTATTTCTTAGCTCTGCTTGCCTGGAATATCTTTTTCCATTCTTTTATCCTAAGGTGGTATTGATCATTGTTGGTGAGGTATGTTTCTTGGAAGTAGCAAATTGATGGATCCTATTTTCAAATCTAGCCAGTTTGTGTCTTTTTACTGAGTAGCTGATACCATCAATATTGATAGTTATTATTGACCAATGTTTATTAATTGCTGTTATGTTGGTCTTGTAGTGCTGTTTTTTTTAGACCTCTTTTGGTGGACTGTTCTGGGATAATTTATTTACTCTTTGTGCCCTATTGAGAGTGTTTAATCTTTTTTTCAGTTTGAAGTATGCCATCTGGTGTTCTCTGTAGAGCTGGTTTTGTGGACATAAATTCCTTAAATCTGTTTTTATCATGGAGAGCTTTTCTTTTTCCTTAAATTACAACTGATAGTTTTGCTGGGTATAATAGCCTGGGCTTGAATCTGTGTTCTTTCATGGCTTGTCTAACATTATTCCAAGCCCTTATGGCTTTCATAGTCTCCATTGAAAAGTCAGTTATTATTCAGATGGGCGGGCCTTTATATGTGACTTGATCTTTCTCTCTGCTTTCAATATCTTTGTTTTGTGCACTTATTGTTTTGCCTAATGTATGACATGGGAAGTTTCTTTTCTGTGTTAATTGCTGGTTTTTTCTGTTTGTGTTCTCTGTTCCATTTTGCATTTTAATTATAGCTTTATTTGTTTTCTTTCTGTAGTTTCTTGGCTATGCTTATTCCTAACTCCACTGCAGAATATTGGTTCCTATATCCTGTGTATGGCTGCTTTGGAAAATATAAATTCTTTTAGCTTGTTTCTATGATGGAAAGTTTTTTTCCTCTTTCTAGTACAGCAGATAGTTTTGCCAGGTAAAGCAGCCTGCGCTCACATTTGCAGACTTTTAGAACTTAGGGTAAATTGCTTAAGACTCTTCTGGCTTTTATAGTTTCCATTCAGAAGTAGACATATTATTCTGGTGGGTTTTGCTTTATATGTGACTTGTGTTTTTCTCTTGCATCCTTCAGTACCCTCTCTTTGTTCTTTAGTTTTTAACTATAATATGCAGTGGGGAATCTCTTTTCTAGTCTTGTCTATTTGGCGTTCTGTGTGTCCTTTGGCTCTCTATGGGTATGTCTTTCCTTAATTTCATCAAGGTTTCTTTTATGATCCCATTGAACACCTGGTCTGTGTCATTGGCCTGGGATTCATCTCCTTCTTCTATGCTTATAATTCATAGATTTAATCTTTCCATTGTGCCCCAAATTTTCTGCCTATTCTTTTCCAGCATTCTTAAAATTTGTCATATTCTTTGATTGAGTGATTCAATTCCTCTACTTTTTCTTCAGGTCCTGATATTTTATCCTCTATTTGATCCATTTTTATTATCAAGGATTTTCCCCTGAGTTTTCTAATTGGGTTACTGATTTTTTAAATTCCATATTCATTTAAGCTTAAGTATTTCTAGCTCTTTGTTGAATTCAGTTTTTAAATCGGCATTTCATTCAGCCATATATTATTGTTCTGTTGGACTTTACTCAGGAGTTTATTTCTATCTTCTTTAAATTTGAGGTGTTGGTTCACATCTTCTTGAAACGTTTGAAAATATTGGATCATGTTTGTGATTATTTTAAATTCTACATCCTAGGTTTCATCTAGGTAATTCTCTTCTTTATTTCTATTTTTGTATCTTTTTATTTACTTTTTCATACACATATCTTAATCATCTTTATACCCCCTTCCTCATCGGCATTCTCCATGATTTCATGCAAGGTCCCCGGAGCTGATAAGACTCCATACGGTCATGCACTTCCTCCCTTCACTGTTAAGATCTTTCTACCCCCTCTTCCACAATGGCCCCTGAGCCCTTGGTGGGCAGTGGGCATTCTAATACACTCTTTGCTACACAGCTTCTTACTGGACCAGAATGTTGTGTGAAACAAGTGCTGTTTGTTGGGGCTGGAGAGATGACTCAATGGTTAAGAACATTGGTTGTTCTTGTAGATGACTAGCGTTCAAATCCCAGCACTACATGGCAGCTAATAACTGTCTGTAACTCCAATTCCAAGGTATTTGACACCCTCTTCTGTCCTCTGCAGACATTGCACAACGTGGACGCACTTACATATTTGTGGGTATAGAATTCATACACATAAAAATAAATAAATAAATAGTTTGTGGCCAGGGCTAGAAAACAAATATCAAGCTGAAAACTTAGTTCTAAATCTTAGACCAGAACTTTATGGGGTCAGAGTTGCTGTTTGCAGAAAAACAATAGCAGGCCCATGCTAGGTAGCATCAGTTGTCAACCCACCTGGGAGGAGAGGACCTCAGTTGGGGAATTGTCCCTATTAGACTTGTCTGTGAGGCATTTTCTTAATTGTTTAGTAAGGTGGAAGGGCCCAGCCCATGGTGGGGGGTACCACTTTGGTCTGGGGTTGTATAAGAGAGAAGGCTATGCTATGGTGCTCTGGCCTCCTGGTTCCTGCCCTGCATCGAGTTTCTGCCCTGACTTCCTTCAGTGATGAATTATGGCCTAGGAGTTGTAAGTTGAAATAAACCCTTTCCTCCACAACTTGCTTTTGGTCAGTGTTTTATCATAGCAGAAGAAAGTAACTAGGACAGAAATTGGTACCAGATCTTGTGACAGACCTGACCATGTTATTTTGGGGGAGGATTGTTGAAGCATTTCAAACTCTGGGTTTAAAAAGCTGTTGAGTGCTCAGAGCTTTGTGAGCTGTTGCTGTTGAACTTGGAAAAGGTATGAAGAGAAATGTAGATGATGGAGACCTGGCTTGTGAAGTTTCAAGGGCAGCAAAGACTATCAGGGCCATTTGTGTTATATTTTGAGTTGATAATCTGTTGTTTATGGTTGGCTGAAGAATCAGCTGTGATTAAGAAAAGACCAGAACCACTGATATGAAACCTTTGCTTTACTAGGATAATTGATGCTGGTCAGCTGGGGCTGAAAGATCAGCTGTGAATAAGAAGAGAGCAGGATCATCTGGGAAGTGTTTCCTTAGGGTCAGCACATAGAGGCTATGGTCTAGAGGGGGCCAAGACTGCACATTAAACTTCTAGCAGAACTTGTCAATGTGTAAGAGTCTCCAAGGTGGTACTGGTGTTGGAGGAGAGAAAGTGTCATGGAGAGAATCTGAGGTTTTGCACTGTGAGAGGCCAGGAAAGGCCATTGGTAAAGGTGCAGACTCAGTTGCAGTGAAGACCCCCAGGATTGAAGGGTCATGGAGAGAATCTGAGGGTTGGCATCCTGAAAGACTAGGAAAGGCCACCGGTGAAGGTGCAACCTCAGTTGCAGATGAGACCCCAACATATTGGAGATGGCAAGACCATGGAACAACTATCAAGGGCAGAGGCAGGTATGGAGTGGAGCCAGCCTGAATCTTTATGAGACAGGCTGTGGATGGCAGGGTCAAAGAAGCGGAGTTTTCCAAGCCCTTTGGAGCCCAGAAGAGTGCATGTGAATCCCAGATGTCTAAAACTGAGCTTCATTGCTAGACGTTGGTTTTACCTAAGTGTGCCCAGTTCTTCCTTTTGAAATAAGACAGTATATAACTTGTTCGAGATTTTACAGCAGCCCACAGTTAAGAGACTTTTTAAAGACAACTGAACTTTCAAAGTGTTGGAATTTTTTTTTAAATCTTTTTGAGACAGAGACTCCCTATAGCCTCAGCTGGCCCAGAACTCACTATGTAGACCAGGCTGGCCTCAGTCTCAGAGATCTGCCTGCCTCTGCCTCTGCCTCCTGATTAGAGGTGTGCACCACTGTGCCTGGCTACTGTTAGAATTTTTTAATGACTGTGGGACTTTTAGGTTGTATCGTTTTATGTTATGATATTAATGCAGTTTTCATTAACATCATATCTTAGGGACAAGAAATAGAAAGATTGGGGTTTAATAGTGATATGTTTATGTTTCAAATTGACAAGGGGTCAATTGTGCTGGAAAGCTTGACACACCTGGATAAAGGGAACCTCAACTGAAGAATTTCCTCCATTGGATTGACCTATAGCCATGTCTGTGGGACATTTTCTTGATTGTTGATGATGTAGGACGTCCCAGCCCAATGTGGGCAGTGCCACCCCAGGCAGGTGGCCCTGGGTTGCATTAGAGAGCAGGCTGAGCACAAGTTAGAAGAGCAAGCCAGCAAGCTGTGTTCCTCCATGGTCTGAACTTTAGTTCCTGCCCTGGGCTTCTGCCTTGGCTCGCATCTGTGATGAGCTGTAAGCTGAAGGCGAATTATACCCTTTCCTCCCCAAGTTGGTTTTGGTCATGGTGTTTATCACAGCAACAGAGGGTAACCAGGGCATAAATTTTGAACAAAATTTGAAGATTGAAAGTACTCATGTAAAATATCATGTAAATAAAATAAGTAAAGCATGTCAAAACAAAAAACAGAAACAAAACAAAAGCAAACAAACGAAAATAGCTTCTGTAGACTATTTCATAGTTATTTCATAGGCCGTGGTTCGGTTCCTGCCTCCAGGCTCCTTCCTTAAGTTCTGGCCTTGACTTCCCTTGATGGACTATGAACTCTGTGCAAAATGAACCCTTTTCTTTCCAAAGTACTTTATAACAGTAATAGAAAAGCTAATAGAAAAGTTAAATGTCATAGGCTCTTGTTTTCTAATCACTCAACAGTGTAGACAAAAGATTTAATATTTTAGTCTCCAGTCTTTATATTTTTCACTGATTTCTCCTCTTAGCAAGGGGGCTCCAGTAATTGCATTTTCTCTGATGCTCAGTTTTGAAGTCAGACTACCACAGCTTACTGTGGATGTACCAGGTTATATAAGCATTGTTTGAGTCTGTAGCTGACATTCACCTGTTTGTATTTCAGAAATCTTTGCCTTCTAAAGCACATACATTTTTCCTTAAGTGGATAGATGGAGAATTTTATGTGTTTGACTTCTCTCATCTCAATTGTAAACACTACACATTATCTCTAAAACAAAGAGTTGTGGGTTTTTGTTTGTTTTTTGTTTTTGTGGCACAGAACCTTTTTCTTCCTGCTTCTCAGATAACTAGGTGGATCCCACGGAGATACAGACCTCCATGCAGGGCATCGTCAAGATGACGCAAGAAGCTCTCGGGTTCTGGGCATTCTGCACACGATCTCATGTTGCTCTGTTGTTTCCTGATATAAGACAATGTGATATTTTAATGTTGACCAGCATGTGCAGTGGAAGGCTGAACTCCAGGAGACCGAGGCAGGAATCATTAGGTGCTCATTCATCTTCCTCCTCCCTCTCAGTTAACTCAATTTTTATTCCAATTTCTTCTCCAAACTTGGCATCTTTCTTCTATGTTAAATAGTAGGATTTTTCACTGATATTCTTTACTGTATAGCTTGAATCACTTGAGGTACTGGGGGTCAAACCAGGACCTCATGCATGCTAGAGCTTTTTCTCAAGCCCTTAAATGTTTTATGTTTCTAAAAAGAGATCTAAAAAAGTATCACATCATGCAGTGTTCCGTTTAGAATAATATGTACCTGAGATTTCAAGAAATAGCTGCTGAAATTTAGGAAATGGGATTGCTTTTAAAATGTTGAACTGGGGGCTGGAGAGGTAGCTCAGTGGTTAAGAGCACTGACTGCTCTTGCAGAGGACCCAGGTTCGATTCTCAGCACCCACATGGTGGCTACAAACTGTCCTTAACTCCAGTTTCAGGGGAATCCGAAGCCCTCTTCTGACCTCCATGGCATTGCATGGCACGGGTGCACTCATATACATGCAGGCAATACACTCATAGACATAAAATAAAAATAATACAATGTTTTTAAAAAAATTTTAAATGTTGAACTCAATTTTAAAATGTTTTATCTCAAAATATTACAATTACAATTATTTTGTAACATACAGTCAAATAATAATCTAAAAGCCTTTTGCTGATAGAAGAATAATTCCTTTTTTAATTAATAAGCAATTATGCATGTTTGCAACTGTTTCATACATTCTTGGTCCTTATATAACAATAATATATTCATGTATATGTGAATTATATACATAAGTTATCTCATTAAAGTATTAAGTATAAGTATTAAGTATAAGTTATCTCATTAAAATTTTACTGGAGAGGTTAAAATAGGACAGTAGTGATATTACAAAGAAGTTCAATAACATTTTTAGAAGACTTTTTATATCAGATATAATTATTATATATTATATACGTGGGGGATTACGAGAAAGACTTTGGGTATTCTTTGATTCAAATCCTGGCTGCCATATGACTAGTTTGGTAAAGTCCTTATGTTTTACCCTGAAAAATTAGATTAAAAACAGTATCTGACCTTATGATTACTATAAATGTAAAGGTAACGAAGCTTATAATATGTTTACTCAGTTCCTGAACTATAGTAAATACCTAATAAATATTAGCTCTCTTAATTATATGGTCCTTACAACAGTTTTGTGAGTAGGCAAGAAACTAATTCTTATTCCTATTTTATATGGAGATGGAGGCTCCAAGATATTTTTTTATGGCATTCCCCAACAACATAACGCTGTGATATGTGTAACAGAGTGAAGACAGGAAAAAAGGGGGCGGAGTGCGGCTGTAGTTTCTTAATGGAAGCGAGAAATTAACTCATAACAATGGAAATAGACTTGACATAGGCAGATACGGATGTGATGTGATGATTTTTTTTGCCATATCAGGGATAAACGCAGACCTCATGCACACTAATCAGGCATTCTACCACCACCGAATTACATCTAGTCTACAGCTATGTTTTTTCCTCCAACTTGAACAAAGTGTGATTGGTAATTTGTTCATTAGCTTGAACAATAAGATTATATTTTCCCAAGTACTTTTTATCCTTTTCTATAGGGTCATTTATGTTAATATGTGGCTTGCAGTTTTTATCTTTTCTAATTTTAAAAAATATTTTATTTGTTATTTCCATTTTACATATGAGTGTATTGCCTGCATGCATGTGAGCGCACCCGTGTCTGTGCAATGCTGCAGAGGTCAGAAGAGGGCTTCGGATTCCCCTGGATTGGAGTCAAGGATGGTTTGTAGCTGCCATGTGGGTGCTGGGAATTGAACCCGGGTTCTCTGCAAGAGCAATCAGTGCTCTTAACTGCTGAGCCATCTCTCCAGCCCCCTTTTTCTAATTTTTAATGAATTCACTCTTCAAAAATCATTACTTTACACATTTTCTCTTAGAAATGCTCGGTGTGGACAACTGTTTTCACTGGAGTTACAGAACTCTATAGACACAAAGCCTGGCTTTATGGAACTGCTTGTCCAGCAAAGAAAATAAACATGTAAACTAATAAACTTCTTCCTTTGAGATAAATGCAACAAAAGCGGGCTTGAGCAGCCCACAGAGGACTAGGGGAGAAATGGACTATTTTTTCAGGTTCTAAAGATGGTTATTGAAAGAAATGGTGTCTGAGCTGGATGTTTGAGGGCAAACTGGAATTTATTAGGTAAAACCTGTGAACTTTGTACTAACTAGCCTACTTCTGTTTTTCAGACACTGTACACAGTATGTCTTCTTGTTCACTAAAGTACTTTTTTCACATGCATTCAGAATTGCTAAAATAAATACCTAGTTTCTCAGAGCTTTTCTAGTTCATACCTTCAAACTGAATGTAATTTCAAAATTACCATACTGTCTCATACTCTCAACTGTATTAAGAACTACAATACAAAAAATTTTCTTATGAATAATTTTGTTTTGGAAGTATCTTCTTTGAAATGTTTGAATTAATGTTGATACATTTTAAGCATTTTGGAAGACTAGTTGAAAAAGTATAATAGAATCGCTTGGGATTAAAATCTACTGGTTTACTTTTAAGAAAATGTCTATAATAAAATATGGTTACATTGTGATAGAGTTCAGCAATCCCCAAAGGTTGTACTATTTAGGAAAGACTGTAAGTTAACTGTCACTTAGTCATCTTATTACTTTGTTATCCATGTTTTATTGTGCTATATGAATGGACATAATTGCACTTTTCTTTTAATGTAGCAATCAGTATTTACTCTTAAAAAGTCACAGGATTATTTGGATTCTTTTGTTTGAAAGCATTTGTGTTCTAGGTAGATTGAAAATTTACTAGCTCAACTTCTTTTAAAATATGAATATCTCAGTCATAGGTCCATGTATTGTTTCTCAAGAGATTGAAATTTAGGTCAAATTAAAACTCGAATTTACCTTTAGTATAGAAAATACTAGTGTGCCATTTTTAAAAGCTACATTCTAACTTTCAAGCACACTAGATCAAAGTACTGCATATTTAAATAAATCCTTTGGAATGAAGGCTCAATTATTTTTTCCCAAAACTTTTTTTCTCTGTGTACATGCACGTGCACGTTTGTGTGCAGATATGCATGCATGTGTGTGTGTGTGTGTGTGTGTGTGTATGTGTGCACATGTGTGCATGTGGAGGCCAGAGGCCAATCTTGGTGGTGTTCCTCAGGAGCCATTCGTCTTAGTTTTTGAGACAGGGCATCTCACTGCTAACCTGTAGCTTGCTGATTAGGCTGGGCTGCCTGGCCCAGGGAGCCTCATCTGTTATTGCCTACCCCCCCGCAAGCACTGGGATTACAAATGTGTGCCACCATCCTCAGCTTTGTATGTGGGTGCTGGAGGTCAAACTTGTGTTTGTACAGCGGCACTTTACCCACTGAGCCATCTTCCCAGCCTCAGCCCACATCAAACATCAAAGCTTTCTTAGTCACTGTTTTTTTTTTTTTCTTTTGATATTTTTGAGACAGGGTCTCCCAGTAGCTCCAGGTGGCCTGAAACTTGCTGTGTAGACTAGGCTGGCCTCAAATTCATAGATCCACCTGCCTTTGCTGGGATTAAAGGCATGCACCACCACTCCCAGCTAGTCACTGTTTTTAATATAAAATATTTTTAGCTTTATTTTCCAGAAAGATAGAAAGTTGTTTATTATAAAATTTAATTGTCTTTGCTTTTAAATTACAGAAATTCTGTTTTGGGGACAACTTTATTTGAACCGTATGTGACATTATTTTTATTTCTTAAGGCTATGATTAAAAGTTTCATGGATGTCTACCAGCTTGCAAGTACTAGAATCTCTACATTAGAGAAGGAAATGACATCTCATCAAAGTCACATTGCAACTTTGAAATCAGAGCTCCATACAGCTTGTTTAAGAGAAAATGAAAGTTTACAATCAGTAAGTCCTATGCTATAACAGGTTTCTCTTCTTTGGGTCTTGGGTCACATTTACATTTATGTTTTTATTGGTCATAAAATCATTTGCCAATATGTATAATTTAGGATAATCAGTCAAGCAACATACAATTAATGTGGAGAAACGTTTGAGAGGAAAAAAAGCAGTTAATTTTTCTACTGTATCATTTGCAAAGACATACATAATGCTGTCAAGCTACCACATGTGTCAGGATTCCTTTGTATTTGGTAGTGTAGCTGACAGTTGGGTTTGGCAGTATGTGTAGTTAAAACTTACAAGTGTCTGAAGATTCAATCCACCCCATTAAGACAGAATATTATTAATTATATGTATAACCAAAATGGTAATTAGAACATGTGATTATTCTCTGTAGAAAACTAGACTTATCCATAATACATGCCTCACTAAAGATGCATGTTTTGATTCATCTATATGATTAAAATTCTGTTTTAGCACTCATCTTATGTCTTAAAATTTTAGCCATGATGAAATTTGGGCTCCTTTAAAACTGAAAAAAAAATTCTACAGTTTGGATACGTGTTTGTGGAGTTTTCAAAAGTGAATATATTTGCAGTATAAAGGAAAAAAACAACATTCAGAGAGTTATCCGTTATGAGAGTGTATGTTTTCCTTTTTGATTTGGTTACAAAGGTTCAGGGTGACCTGTAAGTAAAAGCTATAATTTTTCCATTCAGCTACTCACCCATTTCAAATGATAACACTGAATGGAAAAGGAGTTGGTTAACCTGGCTGACTCCAAATGGATGCAGAGTTGTGGCTTGGTTCTTTGCCTCCTTCCAGACTTAGCTAAATTGCCAACTTTCCAGTGAAGCCTCTGGAGCCATGATAGAATTACGGTTGTCTTACCCGGCTCCTTATCTCACCTTTCTCGGCCTCTCTTTTGGCCCACATTGCCTACCTCTATCTTCTACCTATCTTGTGTTATTATTTTCACCATAGGCCTTGTCATCCACAAACTTATGGCACATTTTATTTATTTGCTTATTGTCTGGTTGATTATTACCATCAGTGGAGCACCAGATGAGCTCTACAATACAAGCACTTTTGAAGGTATTCTTCATTGCCATGAAGGCAACCCGGGGCCAAGTGCAGCATGGGCACAGTGGTGTTAATTAATGTCTATGAATGAAAAATTATTATCACTTTATCAAATAAGTGTGTAAAGCTAGTTACATGGGACCTAGGATGTCAGTTCAATTTTCTATGCCTTTATTAATTTCTTTTACTAAAAATTTTTATTGAAAGTTTGCAGTTTTCATACAATATAATTTGTTGGTATTTAGATCCCCTCTCCCCACCTGCACCTCCCCCTCTGGTCCCCTTCCCAATTCAATATATTCCACTATCTATACATTACGGTCTTTAGAGTCTAACTTGTGTCCCCACCTGTCCCTCAGCTAGGTTCATCCACTGGATGAACCAGTCATCCAGTGACCATCAGCCTGGTCAACCAACCAAAAGTCCTGTTGATATAAGAAACTGTTTCTTCCCCTTCCAGTAGCCATCAGTTGCCAAAAGTTCCTTATACTGGTTGGGATTTCTTACTCATTTCCCCATGTCTATGCTGGGATTTTTTTCTGATTTGAGCTTGCATGGAACTTGTGAATGCTGTCACTATTTCAGTGAGTTCATATGTATAACTGACCAGCTGTCTGGAAGACTGGTTCCTTGTGGCCATCCACTACCTCTGTGTCTTACAATCATTCTGCCTCCTCTTTCACAATAATCCCTGAGGTTTGGCAGGTAGAAGTTTGAAATGGGTGTCCTATTAAGGGAGGAGGAGCACTCTGCAATCTCTTGTTTTTTGCACATTGACCAGTAGGGGTTTCTGTGTTAATCACCATCTGCTGCATAAAGAAGCCTTTATGCTGAGAGCTGAGAGATGTAGTCATCTTATGTGTAGAGGTTACATTGAAGACTTATCTCTTAGGGCTGAGCTTTTCACAGACTAATTCTCTGCACTTGACCAGTTATGGAACTTGGTATTAATTTCCAGTTGTTGCAAAAAGAAGCTTTTTTGATGAGTGGTGGCGAAGCACACTTGTATCTAAGGATTTGGAGCTAAGATTCATGAATGAGAGAGAACATATGTCACTTGTTTTTTTGAGTCTTTGTTACTTCAATTAGTATAACAGTTTCTAGTTCCAGACATTTCCTGAAAATTTCATTTTTTTTTGTCTTTTTTACTGCTAAGTAGAACTCCATTATGTACCACATTTTCATGACCCATTCAGCAGCTGAGAGGCGTTTAAGTTTCTTCCGTTTCTTAGCTATTGTGAAAAAAGCAGCAGTAAGCATGGCTGTAGTAGATACTGTAGACACTGTAGTATCTCTGTAATAGGAGGAGTCTGTTGGGTATATGCCAAGAAGATCATAGGGTATATTTATTTTTAGTCTTTTAAAAGTTCTCTAGCCAGGCATGGTAGCACATGCCTTTAATCCCAGCACTTGGGAGGCAGAGGCAGGCAGATCTCTGCGAGTTCAAGGCCAGCCCGGTCTACTTAGTGAGTTCCAGGACAGCTGGGGCTACAGAGTGACTCTGCCTCAAAAAGACCAAAAAAAAAAAAAAGCCCTCTATACTGATTTTCACAGTGGTTGCACTAGTTTGCAATCCCACCAACAGTGAATGAGTGTTCTGCCTTCCCCGCATCCATGCCAGCATTTGGTGTCATTTGTTCTCTTAATCTTAGCCATCTGACTGACATTAGAGGAAATCTTAAAGTGGTTTTGATTTGCATTTCCCTAATTACTAAAGTTGTTGAACACTTTTTAAGGTGTATCTTAGCCATTGTTACTTCTTCCTTTGAGTGCTCTCTGTTCAGATCCATAGCCCATTTTTTAATTGGGTTATTTGTTTCCTCACTTCTCTGTTTTTTGAGTTCTTTGTATATTCTGGATATTAATCCTCTGGTGAATGAGTAACTTGTAAGGATTTTCTCCCACTCTGTAGGCTTCCTCTTCACACAACTGGTTATTTCCTTTGCTAACAGCTTTTTAGTTTAATGAGGTCCCATTTGTAAATTGTTGACCTTAATTCTTGAGTGACTGATGTCCAATTTGGAAAGTCCTTTTATGTACCTATATCTTGTAGGGTACACTTTATGTATTATTCTAACAGTTTCCGTATTTTAGGCTTGACACTGAGGTCTTTGATCTATTTGAATTGACTTTTGTGCAGGGTGATAAGGTACATGACGGTCTAGTTTCATTCTTCTTCATGTGGAAATCCAACTTTGCCAGCACCATTTGCTGAAGATTCTGTGTTCCTCCCATGTGTCTTCTGGGCATCTTTGTCAAATATCAGGTGTCTGTAATCGTGTGCACTCATGTTTGGGTCTTCTGTTTTCTTCCATTGATCTACAAGTCTGTTTTTGTGCCAATACCATTTCATTTTTTTGATTATGGTTCTGTAGTATAGACTGAGGTATTTTATGGTGTATTAGTTACTTTTCTGTTGCTATGATAGAAACACTGACCAAAGCGGCTTATAGAAGGAGGAGTTTATTTGAATTTACAGTTCCAATGGAATTACAGTCCATCATGGTGGGGGCGGGGCATTTTGGCAGGAGGTGGATGGAGCAGGAGCAGAAAACAGAGGCTCACATCTTCAAGCAGGCACAGGACACAAGAAAGTGATTTTAGTTCCAGCAAGGCTTAAGAACTCTCTTAGTCCACCCATAGTTACGTGTTTCTTACAGCATGGCCACACCTTCTAGGACCTCTCAAAACAACACCAACTGGGGAAAAATGCTCAAATATTTGGAGCCTATGGGAGACATTCTCATTCAAACTGCCACATGTGGTAATCCCCCAGCATTGCTCTTTGTGCTCAGGATTTCTTTGGATATCTAGAGCCTTTTGTGTTTCCATATGAGTTTTAGGATGGATTCTTCTATTTCTGTGAAGAATGTTACAGTGATTTTCATTGGGATTGCATTGAATCTGTAAATGGCTTTTGGCAGGATGGTCATTTTCACTATATTAATTCTACCAATCCATGGGTATGGAACTTTTTTGTCTTTTTCTGTCTCCTTCAATCTATTTCTTCAATGATTTTAAAGTTTTCATTGAATAGATCTTTAATGTCTTTGGTTAGGTGTATCCCTAGGTATTGTTTTGAGGCTATTGTGAATGGGAGTGTTTCCCTTAATTCTTTGATTGCTTGTTATTTTTATATAGAAAGACCACTGAATTTTTTGTAGATTGATTTTGCAACCTGACACTTTGCTGAAAGTGTTTATTTCTAAAAGTTTTCTGGTGAAAACTTTAGGATATCTTATATATAATATCAGATCATCTGGAAGTAGGAATAATTTGATGTCTTCTTTTCCAATTTATACCCCTTTAATTTCCTTCCCTTGTCTTATTGCTCCAGCTAAAATTTCAAGCACTATATTGAAAAGGAGTTGTGCTAACAGACAACCTCATCTGGTTCCTGATTAATGGGAATGCTTCATTGTTTTCTTTATTTAGAATGATGTTGGCCATGGGTTTCTTGTATATAGCTTTAATTACATTGAGGTATGTTCCTTCCAGTCCATTTCCTTCTAGGACTTTTATCATGAATACATGCTGAATTTTAGCAAAAGCCTTTTCTACATCTATTCAGATGATCATGTGATTTTTGTCCTTTAAGTCCATTTATGTGACTTATTTCATTTATTGGCATATGTATATTGAACCATCCTTGCATCTCTGTAATAAAGGCTGCATGATCACTGTGGATGATCTCTTGGTGTGTATTTGTATATAATTTGCAAATGCTTTGTTGAGAATTTTTGCATCGATGTTTATCAGGGATATGGGCCTGCAACATTTTTTTATGTGTGTCTCTTCCTGATTTTGGCATTAGAGTAATATCGGTGTCATAGAAGGAGTTTAAGAGTTCGCTTTCTGTTTTTATCTTTTTGAATAATTTAAGTAGTATTGGTTGTAGATCTTTTTTGATGGTCTGTTAAAATTCATCTGTGAGTTCACCTGAGCCTGGACTTTCTTTTAGTCAGGAGGTTTTGTATTCAATTTCCTTATTTTATGGGTCTGTTTAAACTGTTGATCTCGTCTTGATTTAACTTTGATGGTTTCAATGAATTTAGAAATTTGTCCATTTCTTTTAGGTTTTCCAGATTAATACGGTATAGGTTTTTATAGTATTCCCTTTTAATTTTCTGGATCTTTTTGGTGTCTGTTGTGATGTTTCCCTTTTCAACCTGATTTTGTTGATTTGAGTTTGTTCTTTCTTTCTTTTGGTTAACTGGGCTAAGGGTTTGTCTATCTTGTTTAGCTTTTCAGAGAACCAGCTCTTAGAGTCATTGATTATTTGTATTGTTTTCTTTGTTTCTAGTTCATGAATTTCTGCTCTGATTTTTGTTATTTCTTCTCTTCTGCTGAATTTGGGTTTCATTTGTTCTTGTCTTCAGGGCC
>NW_008342013.1:670020-673075 GCF_000622305.1 Nannospalax galili
ATTTATGTTATTTTTTACCTGTATGAGTGTATTGCCTGCATGTGTGTAAGTGCACCCGTGTTGTGCAGTGCCCATGGAGGTCAGAACAGGGTGTTGGATACACTGACTGGAGTTATGGATGATTGTTAGTCGTCATGTGGGTGGTGGAAACTGAACTCGGGTCCTCTGCCAGAGCACTCAATGCTCTTAACCACTGAGCCATCTCTCCAGAACCTAAATATACTCTTAAATTCATTTATGCACACAATTCTGCTGAATTTTTAAAAAAATGATTTTTTTTTATGTTATGTGTATGTAAGCGCACCCATGTCCTGCAGTGCCTGCAGAGGTCAGAAGAGGGTGTTGAATTCTCCTGGAACTGGAGTTATAGATGGTTGTTAGCCACCGTGTGGGTGCTGGGAATTGAACCCAGGTCTTCTGCAAGAGCAACCAGTGCTCTTAACCGCTGAGTCATCTCTCCAGCCCCAATTCTGTTGAATTTTGAAAGATTTCAAACTTTTATTTTCAGTTGATATCCTTTTAAAATGCTAATATAGGAACTCAAATACAGTCTCGTGTGAATGTACTGTGCACTTAATTGTAAAACATTCAGGAAGGCAAGGGATATAGCTGTGTTACATTATAGTGCTTGACTATAGAGTGCATAATGCCAAAGTTTGATCTCCAGCACTGCTGGGAGGAAAAGAAAGCCAGACATTGCATCTGCTTCCATTACTCTCTTCTAGAGGTAGCTGCTAACATTTCAGTGAAGCACTTGTGGTCTTTATTTACATAGTGTTATGTCTGCTTAGTGTTTAGTAATTAGGCCCCAGAAGCCTTTGGACCTGGGGAGGATTTGTGCATTTCTCTGTTGGGCACATTGAAGGGTTTAATCAGGATTGATGGGGTTTGGCCTAAGGTTCAAGATAGTTAGTCTCCAAGTTAATTCTCCTGAAAATAGCTTAAAGAGAAGGGGTAAAATAGGTGCACAGACCTGGATATAGAAATAGTTGTAGAGCCAGAATTCTAAAAATAGCATTGGAAAGGTGATAGCGTCATCTTTTTTTAAAAATTTATTTTATGGGTATGAGTGTTTTGCCTGCATGTTTGTTTAGTGAACCCATGTTATGCAGTGCCTTCTGAGGCCAGAAGACAGTGTTAGATCCCCTGGAACTGGAGTTGTTAGGTGCCATGTGGGTGTTGGGAACTGAACCTGAGCCCTTGAGTAACCAGTGCCCATTTTTAAAAAAAAAAATTATTATTTTTATTTTATGTGTATGTGTGTATTGCCTGCTTGTGGGTAAGTGCACCCGTGTCATGCAATGCCCGTGGAGGTCAGAAGAGGCTTTCGGATCCCTTAGGACTGGAGTTACGGACAGTTGTTAGCTGCCATGTGGGTGCTAGGATTCAAACCTGGGTGTTCTGCAAGAACAACCAGTGCTCTTAACCGCTGAGCCATCTCTCCAGGCCCCTTTTAGGTTTTCCAGATTAATACGGTATAGGTTTTTATAGTATTCCCTTTTAATTTTCTGGATCTTTTTGGTGTCTGTTGTGATGTTTCCCTTTTCAACCTGATTTTGTTGATTTGAGTTTGTTCTTTCTTTCTTTTGGTTAACTGGGCTAATAAGGTCTGTCTTTCTTGTTTATCTTTTCAAAGAACCAGTTCTTAGATTAATTGATTCTGTGTACTCTTTTCTTTGTTTCTATTTCATTGATTTCTGCTCTGATTTTTGTTATTTTTCTCATCTGCTGAGTTTGGGCTTGTTTTGTCTTTCTTTTTCTAGATTCTTGAGTTTTGCCATTATGTAATTTATTTGTGTGCTTTCTGATTTTTTAATATAGGTGCTTAGAGCTATAAACTTCTCTTTTAAGGCTGCTTTTAATGTGTCCCAGAGTTTTTCCTGTGTTGTATTATCATTTTCATGTAGTTCAAGGAATACTTTTATTTCTTCCTTGATTTTTTTTTCTTTGACCCATTCATCATTCAGGAGTGTTGTTTAATCTTCATGAGGTTGTGTAGTTGCTAGAGCTTCTTTTGCTGTTGATTTTAAGCTTTATCACATGTGATCTGCTAGCATGAGTGGAATTGTTTCAGTTTTTTTGTATTTGTTGAAGTTTGCTTTGTGCCCAAGTATGTGGTCTAATTTAGAGTAAACATCCATCGGTTGCTGGATAAAATGTATATTCTTTAGTTCTTGTGTAGAATATTTTTTAGATGTCTTTTAGGCCTAGTTGATGTATGCTATCTCGGAGGTTTCTCTGTTGAGTCATTGTCCAGTTGACCTGTCTATTTAAAAAGTGGAATATTGAAATCACCTATTACTGATTTGGGATTAATCTGTGTCTTGAAGTCATGTCATACTCTTTTTATGAAATTGGGTACACCAGAGTTTGGTGCATATATGTTTATTGTCTTTGGTCAGTTATTCCCTTGATCAGAATGAAATGACCTTCTTTACTTATTCTGATTAATTTTAATTTGAGGTCTATTTTGTAAGATATTAGAATCACAATGCCTGCTTGCTTCTTAATGCCCTTTGCTTGGAATTATTTTTCCCATCCTTTTACCCTAAGGTAGTGCTTCTCCTTGAAGTTCAGATGAGTTTCTTATGGACAACAAAAAAATGGATTTTGTTTCTTAATCAATTCAACAAGTCTGTGTCTTTTGAGACAATTGATATTTAAAGTTATTATTGAAAGATGTGTATTGGTGACTGCCATTTTAATTTCTGGTTGAATTTTTGGTCCTATTTTGTGCTCCCATAATTATACCTTCATTTGTTTTATTTCTGTAGTCTCTTGGGTATGGTCATTCCTTTCTTTCATCCTTTGCATTGCTTGGAGTATTCTTTGTAGGGCTGGTTTTGTGGACACAAATTCTTTGAGCCTATTTGAATCATGGAAGATTTTTCTTTCCCCTTTGACTATGATAGTTTTGTTGGATGAAGTATTCTGGGGTGGCATCCATGATCCTTTAGAACTTAGAGTACTTTGCTCTGATCTCTTTTGACTTTTTAAAAGAATTTGTTATTTATTTATTATTTATTTATTTATTTATTTATTTAATTTGTATTCA
>NW_008342013.1:673136-675559 GCF_000622305.1 Nannospalax galili
GAGGCTGTCAAATCCCCTGGGACTGGAGTTACAGACAGTTGTTAGCTGCCGTGTGGGTGCTGGGATTCGAACCTAGGTCTTCTGCAAGAACAACCAGTGTTCTTAACCACTGAGCCATCTCTGCAGCCCCCTCTTCTAACTTTTATAGTTTGCATTGAAAGTCATCTATAATTCTGATGGATGAGAACATGGGCTTTGGGGGTTGTATCCATTAGGAAAGCTGCTAATCATAAATAACAAAAAGCAAACATGATTTTTTTTCTTAAATTTTTTATTGAGCATTTGTACATTTCATACAACAGTTCTTAATCAAATTTAGACCCCCTCCCCCCACTGGATCACGTGTATTCTGCCGTACATGCCAAGTCTTATCCAGTCAAGCATCTGTACCCAGAAGTCCTTCAGTGCAAATTCATCCACTGGAGTCTAGTCAGCCTATCTAGAGATAGTTGATACAGTTTACTCTCCCTCACCAAGTAGTAGTCAGTCTCCAATAGTTCCCAGACTGGGGCCAGCCCACCACCCATTTCCCTCACTCCACTCTGTCTGATTGAGTTGGCCTGGGTCCTGTGCTTGATGCCACCACTGCTTCAAGTTCAAATGTGCAAGCTTCCTGTGGCCTGAAAGCCTCTGCTTCCCTATGTTCATGGACCAATCCTGGCTCTTACAATATATTTCTCTCCCTCTTCTGAAACAGTCCCTGGGCCGTGAGTAGGAGAGCTTTGATATAGGAGTCCTACTAAGGGACATACACACTCCACAGTCTTTTATTCTTTAAAAGTTGGCCAGTTGTGGCCTTTTGTGTGCGTAGTACTCTTGTATAAGGGAGTGTCACTGCTGAGAGTTGAGGGATGCACTAATTTTCTCTCTGCCCCTGTTCCACCATGTTTCATGACTCTTAGATATAGCAGTTCCACTGTAGATATGTCACCTAAGACTGGGGATCTCTCAGATGTATATTCTCTATGTCTGATCAGTTGTGGGATTCTGTAGTAGCCTACATCTGTTGGAAAAAGAGGCTTCTTTGATGAGCGGTATACAGTATACTTGTCTGTAAATATAAGGATCCATATTTAGCATATGGTAAGAAATTTCATTTGTCTGGAGATACGACAGAGATAGTGTTTTTCTCTAGGATCTATGACCTCTCCAGCCTTGTGTATTTAACTGTGTTTACAGTGCCACTTGTGAGTTAATTCCCATTGAGAGGGCTTTAAACCCAACTAGATAACTGTTGATTACCCCTCAGATAATTGTGCCACCACTGCACCAATAGAGGTAGTTTGTTGTGCTGGTAATTATGGTTATTAGGCTTTACGGATGGGTTGGACCGTTGTTTGATTTTTCTCCCTTAGCAGCTTGCATAGCATCCTCCAGAACCATGAAAGCTAAACTTCAGGTAGAAGGCTTCGGGTCATTTCCTGCTCCATAGCTCCAAGTCCTGTGTCTGAAATATTTCTTGTCTTCAGAAGTAGGGTCTTATCTTCCAGTTCTGGGAGATAACCAAGAGCCCTGGCAATAGGGGGTCTTATTCTGGGAGTCTTTTGGACCACTCTGACCAGCCACTTGAAGGGCGATCTCTCCTCTCTGACACTGTGTTCCTTTTTATACAGCCCCTGAGTATACATATGCAATAATGTTCAGGCACAGTATGTACATTTCTCAGGGGGTTTCAGAGGCAACGTATTTCCTTATGTCTTCCACTCCTTTTCCTAACACATTCTTAAAAAGGGACCAAGAATTCTGGAGTAGAAGACAAGGTTTTAAAGAGAATGTGAGCAGTGGCAAAGTGGTAAAAGGAAAACAAAAATTATGCCACAAGAATAAAATACTGGGAGAAGGCTTTGTGCTCTAGTAACGTCGGATGCTTCTGAAAGTTCAAGTGAAACAAAGGTTGAAAATGGCCTTTAAATGTAATATGTGGAGGCCATTGGTTACCTCAGCATAAGTTCTTTCAATAAGATGTTGGAGGAGGATATAATATGGGAGTTGACCCTCTACAAACCACTTTGATTTTTAAACTACCTCAGAAATTTAGCTGCCAAGTGTGGACAGGGGTGATATGTTCTGAAAATCCAGGGAGTTCTAAAATAGGAGTGAATAAAATATTTTATTGTCTTCAGACCTCTTAAATATAAGCCTCCCAAGTTCTACCCAGTATACTCTCTACATTTTTAATCATTTCAGTTATTTATATTTCCATTTCTCACTCCAGCTTTCTTTGATTAGTATTTGTGTAGCATATCTTTTTTTAATCCTTTTCTTTTTATATACCTGTCTTTTATGTTTACTGTGAGTTTCTTCCAGAAAGGTATAGTTTGACTTTGCTTTAGTTTCACAATCTCTGGCTTTTAATTCAGCAATTAGGCTGATAAGCTTGGAATTTGTCCACAATTTTTTTTATTTCTTCTGTTTTTTTTTTT